>NW_022196909.1:4216753-4257595 GCF_008632895.1 Mastomys coucha
TCTGTGTTAGTTTGGAATAATATACTTCTCTGCAAGTGACTGGTCAGAGAGACCCTGGAGATCTCCCATACAACACAAATTATTGCTCTTACTTTTCATTGCCCATCATAACTACATAGTTAGACCCTATTGCTAAAGACATCATACATTTCCACTGAAGGACATAGAGAAATAAAGCTGACTGGGAACTCCCTCTCTGTTGGGTAACATTCACAATGTCAGTAGGTATTATACATCATGCTAAGGAGGGGAAGACACTGGAGGACCTTCCCAATGGTTGATTCCACATGTTACAGTATAGACTTGCCATGCAGAGCATATCCTCTGTCTCAATAGTGAAGTGACTGATATGGTTGTGACCAGTCACTTTCTTATTTGATTTGAAGCTGGCTCTATGGGACAGAATCTATGTATTCTACTGTAAACCTGGTCAAAAGCCCATTTCTCGGATTTCATAGAAATTAAGGGAAAATCTACTGTTGTTATTTCAATAAATTGACATGTTATCAAACTGCCTTCTAAATGATTGCTTATGTGCATAGATCTATGCTTTTCTCAGTCTTGGTCAGAAAGATTTCTCTATTTTCCCCCAGTGGAGAGCAGGTAGTACAAAGTTGTGGAATTGGTCAAGGTGTTGACAATATATAACTGGGAGTTTTCAGCTCCAATCGGAACATCTTGATCAATCTACTACCCCTCCTAAGTTCAGGAAGCATTGAGGAAGAAAGGACAGAATGATGTGAAGATGAAAGCTGTGAAATGCTGTGTCTAGACATTGTATAACTATTGTAACAATGAAGTCACATTAGTATGGACATCTTAATAAGACCTGCACACAGTCAGTCCAGGCAAAACTCCAGTATGGAAGTAAGGGGGCTCACAAGGCTCCAGTAGTACTTACGGAGCGCTTGACAGCTGATAGCTGTTGGGACAGGGAGGTTAATTTTCTTTTGCAACCCAACCATTATCAGGTTTCCTGTATTCTCATGGATGATCCCACACCCATGTATTAATGGATAAAAATAACTAAAATATGTAAAATATGTGTTATGTATATATACATATATATGCATATAAAATTTTTAAAGAAAGAGCATACATGATTGTCAATGATTTATTCCCCTTGGAACTGAATCTAATAAATTTAGCAATTTGCCACTATCACTGAGGCAGGGAGAGGGAGAGAGAGAGAGAGACAGAGAGACAGACAGACAGACAGACACAGACACAGAGAGAGACGGGGGGAGAGAGAGGGAGAGAGAAGACAGAAACAGAGACACAGACAGAGACACAGAGAAGACATGAAGCTGGACAGATATATGGTAGGGTTTCCAGAAGGAGGCAGAGGAGAAGAAAGAGGGCTAGGGATGTGTCAGAGGCAAAAATGATCAAAATGTGCTGCATATATGTTAAAAATTTTCATAGCAGATAAGTATATTAGAAATTTTGAATTTAATCCACCTTTGAATAAATTTATTTATTTACTAGTTATTTGTCACTTGTCTTTTATATATTAGTTACTTTCCTAAATTTTTTACATACAGTATATCACATATCCTATCTTTACAGCAACTTTTATGGGTGAATTTAGCCATTACTGTGCACAAAAGGAAACTAGCAAAGTGGTAAACCATGTTTAAATTTGGACAAACTTGGTAAATGCTCAACTTTAGGCAAGACGAATCTGATCATTAGGATATACACAGAATATCCAAGATTCTGATTATGTGTACTTCTCCAAGTACCAGAATGGAGGGGAACAAGCAGAGATTGGGACATCAAAAACTTACCCTTTGTTTATTTCTCATGAATATCCTAATGATAAGATTCATCTTGCCTAAAGTTGGGCGTTTACCAAGTCTGTGCAAATTTCAACATTGTTTACCGATGTGCTAGTCTCCTGTGCACTTGGTTCCAAGCATTGTGTTTGTGTTGTGTCCTATTTTCTCTGCGTGATGAGTGCACAGGAGTGCACTCTGTGTTGCAGGCACATGTTAAGGATTCCACTTGCTTTACCTATTTTGAAATTACCAGCACTCTGCTCTTACCACATACCTTATTTTTACCTTATTTCACTTTTACAATTTAAGAAAAATCTCATGTTTCTTTTGTCAAAATTTGATATTTTGAGAAGCATTCCCATTTAGATAATATCAGCATTATTTTACCACAGGAACAGATGGTTGAATTAGATTCGAAATCATCAGAGACTTGAGAGAGAGAGAAAGAGAGAGAGAGAGAAAGAGAGAGAGAGAGAGAGAGAGAGAGAGAGAGAGGGTGTGTGTAGATGTGTAGAGACAAAGTTGAAGCAGAGATTGAGGGAATAGCCAGCTAATGACTCAAGACTGCCACACCTTGAGACCCATCCTATGGGAGAGAGACAACCCCTGACATGATTAATGATACTTTGCTATGCTTGCAAACAGAAGCCTAGATAACTGTCTTCTGAGAGGCTTCATCCAGCAGCTGACAGAAACAGATGCAGAGACCCACAGCCAGCCTAACGTTAAGTAGAGCTTGGGGAAAACTAGGGGTAGGGAGAAGGATGAGGGAGCTGGAGGGGGCAACACTACCACAGGAAGACCTACAGGAGTCCATAAAGGTTCACAGAGGATGAATCACCAACCAAAGACCGTGCAGGGCTGGACCTAGGCACCCCACACATTTGTAGCAGTTCTGCAGCTTGATCTTTATGTGGGTCCCCTAAATGACAGAGCCGGAGCTGTCTCTCTGACTCTGTTTCCTTTCCTTGGATCCCTTTGCCCTACCTGTTCTGCCTTGTTTGGCCTCAGTGGGAGCAGATACGTTTAGTCCTGCTGCAACTTGATGTACCAGAGAGTATTGCTACACATGGGGGATTCTCCTTCTCTAAGCATAAGTAGCATTGGTAATAGGGGCAGGAGCTTAAGAGGTTAAGAGTGGGAGGAGAAGAAGGAGGGGAGCTGTAATCAGGATGTAAAGTTAGCTAATTAATTAATTAATAAAATGTGTGTCTGCATTTATGTGTATGGATATGTGTTCATGGTGGTGTGTGTATAAATATATGCGCCCATGAGGGTTGGATATCTTCCTCAATTTTTCACTACCCCTTTTTTTTGAGACAGATATTTCTCACTGAACCAAGAGCTCATCAGTTTGTCAAGTTTGGCTGCACAGTGAATCCCAGGAGTCTGATATTTCCACCTTTCCAGTACTAGTATTCTAAACATGAATTATTGTCATATGTCCTGGCTTTTAATCTGGCTACTAGAGATGCAAGCTCAGGTTTCATTTTCATGACTAACATTTTACTGACTGAGCTATCTCCCCAAAAAGGAAAATTTTATTACATGAGAAAATAATAGGAACTACAATGATTCTTCTTTCCATGCTCTCTGTACCATATAATAGCTTGTAAGTTATAAATAAGCCCGAACCTCATAATTTATGTGTGCCAGCTGACCCACACAAAGTTGGACAAGGTTACCATATCAGATATAATATATCTTATCCCACATGACTCCAAAAGGTAGAATTTAAATCAGTCATAGGAAGATAATAAGGAAAAACGCATCACCTACTTATAAGGACCAATGTCTGGGCAGGTCAAATTGCCAAAAAAAGCTGTATTCTCATATTGATGTATAATCTAGACCCAGTGTCTACTTAGAGCAATAACATAGAGTAGAATGACATATGAATAGAATGAACGAATTTATTTAAATACCACTAAAAGGTATTTCTAATTCTGAAGTCTTAGATTATTCTAAATTAAACTCATACAGATTGAGACAACATAAATAGGATATCCAGGAAAGAAAAAACTTGCTAGAGGAGGGGTCCCAAGGACCTCCACCTTTTAATATTGATTTACCAATTTCAATTTTTGTGGAAAGTATACTGACAATCGCATGCTATTACATCATTTATGTATGTAGAGATCACAATAATTTTAAAATAATAAACACAGCATAAGGACACAGTCGTATATTTTAACACTACTGCATATGAAGTGTAAAAGTTGTAATAAGATCCCAGTGGCCACTGGGGAGCAATCTGATCATAGACATTACTAGTTACTTTGCAAAATGTGTTGTGTTGTGTTTTGATGAAAAATAGTCACATGAAAATTGAATATTCTTGGATTTAGCATTAGCCATCCTATGGTTTCATTGAGAATGAATGTACTAGGGAAACATGGATAACTACAGGACTCAATTTTTTTCAGATCACCGCTTTTGTTCTCTTTTAAGTAGACATTAACATTTAGTTTTATGAAAATTGATTTAAAATGAGTTTTCTACAATAATGGGAACTGAACCTATATCCTCACTTCTGCTAGGTAAGTATTCTAACAAGGAGCTCTGGACAAACTCCAGGATTTCACAATTTTCCTTTTAAGAAAGAAATCTAGATCACACCTTGGCTAACTTAGAACAAAAATTTATTGTGCTTTTTGATAATGACAATATTAAAAACTAAGAATAAGGATGATGAAATGTTAGGGTAATTTTATCATTCAGATGTCCATAAGAGCATAGTCACACATCAACTTCCTGTCCCTCTTTCTCTCTGACAACACAAGAAAGGAGAGCACTGAACAAGTGATATGAAGCATGGTAAATTTTTAAAGCTATGCATTTCAGTCCTTGTAACCTCTAATGTTAAGGTATAAATGTCAAATTTGCATAGTACAAATTCATTATGTCTCCATTGTAGATTGTATTAATTTTACTACTTCAATGCACATTTTTATCTCTAATGGCACAAATTAGTGCTAATAAAAATTAGGATATTGGTAATGCTGACTAAGATATATGTTAGGCATTAATTTATTCCCACACTCAATTCGTGGAGATACTATCTATTGCATGACCGTACAGCCCTGTATCTTTGCCACGCACCTGGTGCTGGGATTTCTCAGGTCATAGACTAATCCTACTACTTAGTTGTTCTTGGTAACATTCAGAAAAACAGAGCAGCAACCAAAGGACCTCTAACATCCTCTGATTCCTGCAATGTCTCCAACACATTTGCCTCTTGGTACCACTTGCTCGAACTTCCTAAAAAGCTTGGATTTGGGGCGTCTCCTCATTCCGATCATGCTGCAGTTAAACGAGCAAAGCCTAGTTCTCACTGCCAAGTGAGTTCACACTCCTGACGGTGATGCTGGTTACCAAGTTCACAAAGAAACCTCCCTTTTCTCTATGCACCCCTCTTTTCTCAGCCTTGCACCCATGTAACTCACAATTTAATACACTGGTTTCAAACGGAATACCCAAGGTTTCCAAATCCAACTGGCTCAATACATTCATTGTCTTCCCTACTCCTCTAATGACCTGTGGCTCTGACGTACCTAACTGGCCACTGTTTTAATCTCTCTTCCACCCTTCTACTGACTCAGAATACTGGCCTGCTCCTTCATTTATTAATAGCTTTCAGATAATATTTTAATTGATTCAGATCTAACCACTTCCATTTCTGCAAATGCCTCATCTACATACGTCTGTCCACATCTGGTTGTGCAAAATTCATTTAGACAGCTTTCCTCTCATTGTCAAATTTTGCTGGTGATGTCAGCAAATCTCATAAAGTACTTCAATCATAATCATGGAAGAAGTTCCTCATATCTGCATTTCATTGTTTATGTAAAAACATGCTTAATATTTTATCTTCAATTGGGTTAATAGATGTCTTACATAATAAATGATAGGAAACACATTTTCTTCTTTTTCAGAAACTTGACACTACCCCACAACAATCCTAAAAAGTATATGTATTTGGATTGAACAGATTATTTTGTTGATTTGTTCTGAACAAATCGTTATAAAATCAACAAACTAGTCTGTTCAATCCATATACATCTTATTCTTGATTTTGTTTTTGCCACTTTTCCAAAGTATTTCTGCATGTTTTTTTCTTAATGTGCAAGCAAGGCAAACACTCTATACAGATTTGAAAATCTGAAAACTAAAAGAAAAAAATCAAGGGCTGCTGAGATAAATCAATGAATAGAGCACTTGCTGCTCTTGCAGAGGACATGAGTTTGTTTCCTAGCAACACATGGTGGTTCACAGACACCCATAGTTTCAGTTCTAGCAGATCCAGTGGCTTCTTATGACTTCTGTGGACACCAAGCATGTACATGGTACACACGTATTCGGGTAAAAAATAAAAAATTCATACACATAAAATAAAGTAAATAAACATAAACAAAAATGTAAAAAGAAAAAAGAATAAAAACTATTATTCTATTCCTGTTGAATGAATACTTTTAACATATTGCATAATTTGTACACCATTTTTATTCTCATATAGAAAAGCCTTTTATAGTTTAGCATAGCATATTATTATTATCATAGTTTTACTTGTATGACACAAATCCTACAGATGTACATTGTTTTAAACAAACAAATTCATCACTATGTGTTAATCATAAATATTGATCCTGTCAATAATATTCCTAATGTTTTAAAAATGTGTTTTAGTAAGCACCTGAGATTCTCCAGGAGTACTGTGAGGTAAGTGTGTATAAAGATTCACAAAAGAAAAGAACTAAGACGATACTCTACAGAGTCCTGGGGCTTTCTCTATATAGTTTGCACTGTACCCAGAAAGACTCAGGAAATGTGCTCATTTGCTTTAGAACACATGCTGAACACCTATGTAGAGTTGTGGGCCAGGTCCCCTCCACCATTGGGCATAGCCTCATGGGGAGGTGTAGCACAGAACTTGGGGTGTTTGTCTGTGCTTATTCTCCAGGCTGCCACTGGGATGGGTGCTTGGCAGTAGAGCAGCTCTGGGGGTGGCAAAGCGCACATTGAGATGTGGGAAAGTCAGAGGTGGTACAGGGGTGCCCGGGCCTGAGATGAGGCCAGGGCTGTGGAGTTCTCAGGATCTTGGACAGTGTCTATCCGGGAGGGAGGGGCTTCAGTTTGTCCCACCAGGGATGATTGTCCTTAGCTTAGTGGTGGCAGGCTTAGTGGAAGTTGTGGCTCCGAGTGCAGAGAGGCCTTCTACTGGAGATTAGCTACAGCTATGTAGGCAAAGGCCTTCTTCATGGCTTCCCACAGCTGATCTTGATGAAAGACAGTCCATGGTTCTAAAACAGTTTATTGTCATGGCAGAAAACGGATGTGTAAACCATACCTCACTTCTTAGGATGGGCCTGAGATTAAATACCTTTTGCAGGAAGGAATATCTGGGGAGGGGAGATTATTGGCTAAGCACTACAGTCCTCTAGGTACCTCATTACCATGGAGAACTCTGTTTAGGGCCTACAAAACTATAGGTCACACTTCTTTTATGTGAGAATCAGGCACATGTTTCAAGTCAGGAGTCTGGCAGGAAGATGGGAGTGACCTAAGCCTCAGGTGTGTGCCCACCAAGTGTCTGGGTCTGATCCTGCTCTACCTTAACTTACTTTATGAGTGTACCTTCAGGTGTAACTAGGAGATGCAATCTCACCTAAAACTCTCTAATCCTCTGTCTCCTGAAACTTTTTATCTCCATCTTAAGCAATGTTCCCTCAGTCTTCAGAATGTTCACTAGAGTGTTTTGCATGTATCCATTGGGGTTGGGATCAAGAAATCTATATATTGTTTGACTATGGTTTTCTGTAATGATCTATCTGTTGTAAGAAGAAATTTTCATGATGTGAGGTGAACATTATAGTTATCTGTGGGTATAAAGACAGATGTTTATAGGTTGCTGTTAGGAATTATGCTGGCATGGTAAATTAGTCTGTATAGATTTTTGTCCAATAACCTTGATTTTACTAGCACTGAGCAGTGAGCTAGGTTTCTAGTACCGAGCAGGTTTCTCTCTTGTTTAGCAGATTTTAAATCCAATAGAGAACTATGGGTTACCTCCTAAGCATGTATGCTACTATTGTACCACACCATTGGGGTTATCAAGCCATGCAGGTTGTTTAAGCAGTTCACAGGCATCATAACTAGGGGTGCTGGTTGCCTCTCTCCTTTAGAAACGTGCATGGAATCTCTGGTACCATTAAAGCTAGGATGGGTCTTTCAGGTTGTTTCCAGCTCAGATGTCTCTGGCCCATGTTTCTGAAGTGTATGGTATCTTCATCAACAGAAATGTACCTTCCATCTCTAGAGGGTAACCCAGGCAACAGCAATGATCTGTTTGTACAACCCTGGTCCACAACACAACAGGTAGTATCTCACAACTAAGTCTTCTCTTCCAGTTTGATATTTATTGAAGATTGATAGCTAGGTGTGTTCTTCAAAAAAAGAGCATTGTTACATTGCATGAAGGTCCACTAAACTCATTAGAAACCTGTGTATACCTCATTATTGTGAATATCTCATTTTAACTAAGGTTTGCTAATTCTATCACTTGAACTTCATCCTATTTTTATGCATTTGTATCTTTTTTTCTAATTTCTATGAGGGATTTTTCAAAAGCTAAGTTCACTAGAAATTTAGAAAAGTAAAAATCTGTGAACAAAACATTAATATATGGGTAACTTTGGAAAATGCAGAAGAAATATTTATGAATTTATTTGGTGTTTCTATGATGTTGATACATGAGAAAAAAATTCATTTCAAACTAGATGCTCTTAAGAATAATGGGTGTGTGATCTGCAACACACAGAACTCACACATTTCTGAATGAGCAACAGCTGAAAAGGAAAAAGAAGATGTCATGACTCCACAGTTTCAAAAAGCCTACACGTACATGTGGGGGGAAATGCCTATGTTAGGGAAGAGAGAGAAGGATTTGAAAACTATTTGAGAATTGAAAGATCATAAAAGTCAAGCTTCAACAGTGTTCCTGTGATACATAAGGGAATGGATCAAAAAATCAATTCTGTACTTCACAATTGAAGCAGTGGAGATCTCAAATGTGTATCTGCATTGTAGGAGCAATTCTGTGATTGTGTAGGAAATGAAGAATGTGGTGAGGAAAGGCTGCTATAAGTAAGATGTGGACCTGTACATTTCAAAGAAAGCTAGTCCTGTGTCATTTGTTTGTCAGTGGCTGCTGGTACCATTCTATCTAAGACCATGCAGTTATCACTGCAAGTAGAAAGAGATCACTATATTTGAATATATGAAAAGTAAATTATACAAAAATACTTAAAATTTAAAAACCCACATTTAAAGGTAAAACAGCAAGGTGTTGCTCTCATTTCTATTCCTTTAATCAACAAGATGTTCATTGTGATGCCTTAGTCTCCACATGAGAATTCCAAGGACTACTTTAGGCTTTGTATTATTTCATCTGCCTGAGGTAAATTATACTTGAAGTTGCCCTAGTTTTAAGAACTATGAAAACTTAAGATGTTCTTGTTTTCTACTTCTTGGGGTTTTTTGTTTGTTTGTTTTTTATTTTACTATTTATTATTTAAGACATTTTTTCAATTTAAATATATTTTCATCATATACTTTTAAATGGGGATCTTTGAGACCAAATAATGTAAAAATTGATAAGTTATTTCACCATCAATGAATGAGCCAATTCAATCCAGATCAGATTCGACTAAAGGCAGTTTATTGGGAAACTGCTCTGGGGCAAGTTCATGGCTCTGAGGAGAAGGCTAGAGAAGGGGTGTGTAGGGAGGGGAAAGAGAAAGACAGAAAGTTTGTAGGCCGTGAAGATAGGGAGAGAGACAGACAGAGAGATGCAGAAAGAGACAGAGACAGAAGGAAGAGGAGAAGAGAGGGGAAGGGAGACAGAATGGGAGAGGGAGAAGGAGAAGAGAGAATAAGAGAGAAGGCGAAGAAAGAAGGAGAGGGAGGAGATAAAGTGTGTGGATAATACAAGAAAGAGCCTCTGCGGGAAGAACATCACAGCCCCTAGGCTGGAAAATTCAAGGTTCTTCAATGTTGGCTCAGGGTATGCCATATAGGGACAGAGGGATGCTAGGAGAACCTGGAGGCTAGATCTGCTTTACTATGTAATATATGCACCTCAGTCCCTTGTCTCTGTGTCAGAAACCAAACATAATGTGTTTTTACTTGCTGTTTCATGCAAGACAAGTCATAGTGCTAATTGATTTCCTTTTGGTGTCACAAGAAATCACACCTACAGAATAAAGTTGAAGTTGAAGAGAGCATTGCACATGTGTAATTGCCTAAAACACCATTGATTACTGTGGACTCAACATAATTAATATGTTATTAAAATTATGTTAACATAACAGAGCAATCATGCAATTGATGATACATGTATGTACATGTACATTTAAAGGCCAGAGATCAACCTCAGGCATTGTTCCTCAGATAAGACACCTTGATGATTTTGAGACAGAGAAAGTATGGCTTGATCAAAAAGCTACACTGGATGGCCAGTGAGCCCAAAGCATCCTCTTGTGTCCACCAGCACATGTACTGTAAAATGCTCGCTGTATAATTTAGTATCTTACAGATTGCATTTGTCAACAGAGACATTGACTGTTCCCAGGTGGTTTGCAACAATGCATCCTTTCTTTTAGCTTTTTATTGATTCTTTGTGAGTGTCCCATCATACATCCCAGTCTCACTCATCTCCTGATCTCCGTATTTTCTCATATCTACCATTCATCTTTGCAACCACCTTATGAGTGAAAACACACACACACACACACACACCAATAACAAAAACAAAGCAAAGAAAATAGCTTATCATGGAGGCTGTAGTGTGTCATAGTGTGTGCCACAGTATATCCCTCTGTCCACACATCTTCACTTGCAAATGTTCATTGCAATGTCTTTGGTCTGGCTCAAGATTTTTGGATTCTGTGACACCATCAATGTTGGATCCTCACTGGGACTTTTCCCAGTTACCTGTAGTTGCCCTCTGTCATGGAGATCCTGAAGCTTTGGAACAGCAGGAATGGATCTTTCTTGCATTTGAACTGATGGAACTCAGGGGTAAAATCTGACAAACTGTACTGAGCAACGGGTCTCATGTGGAAGGTTTATTAAGAGGAGGGTATAAAGGGACACAGAGGCTGCCTCTGGGTGGAGAAAAAAGGAAATGTAGTAGGAAAATCACAGCTGTTTAATTGGGGCAGTGGAACATGCACTGGAGTGACAGAGGCCATAATGGGAATGAGGTGATTCTGAGCAGCTTGTGATGCCATGATCTGTTGCTACCTGTTGCTGGAATCTGGTGAAGTGCCTGATGGTCCCATTGTCATGGAGTTTCCTTGGACTGTCTGTGGATGTACCTGATTGCCAACACCAACCATATCCAGATTTTACAGATTCTAGGGTGGCTTTAACACCCTAGTAATGGCCATATTTTGTGCCACACTGGTCCATAGAATAACATACATTATAGCTTAGAAGAGGATAAGCATTCTTTTCTCTGGTCCTCACTGCTAAGCCTACCTACCATTTTGAAGAGTAAACTAGAAATGTGAGCTCAAATCCAGTAGGACCTGAAGAGCTGAAATCAGAGGGTATTGAGCATCACCAGACTACATCCCTCAGATGAATGGCAAAAGCACATGATCAGGAGTAATGGCTGGCATCTTATGGGGCGTAAGAGTGATTCTCCAACAACTGGACACATATATTTGGGGCTGTGTTTTTTTAAGACATACAGGGCATTTATTCACAGAAATTGTAACCAATGTTGTATTCTAGACTAAAATTATTTTGCCCAGTTTATTGGTCATTATTTGTTTTATGTTCCCTCAGAAAATTGATAGAATAAATAACTACTCTAAATAAATGTTTATACACAATAAAAAAAGGAGAACCATTTTCAGAGCCTAGTTATACATTTGCCAATACATTTATCCAACTCTATTCATGTCTCAATAGCAGAGCTAGAACAAATTGTTTGTTAATAATTCAAAATGCCAATTTTCCTGCATCGAAAAGGGTTTCAATTGGCATGTGTGGACATGCACATGAATCTAGAATTTTAAAACTATATGCAAAATCTACATTTTAAAATTGGAAAATTTTAACAATCCACAAAATTGCTATTACTAGGATTATGGGCTTAACTCCACTGAGGTAACTAAATACTTTATTTCAATGTAAACTGAGAAAACATTCGCTAAGCTTGTCTGGGACGTCTGAGGACATTTCCTGCTTTACTCCCTGGGGTTCTTGGGGTTTGTATAAATCTCCTTTTTCTATTATTTACTACCATAACAATTATGCTTGTAATATCTGCCTGGTACCAATAATGCTCACATCAGTAAACACCAAGATTATTGTAAAATGCAAATGAATAATTTTTTTAGAGGAAGGAAAATAGAGGTTACTACATAGATACTGTTATTTCAGCGGCTATTTTTGGCAACGAAAGAGAATTTCGTTCTGAACCAGCTCCATAGTGACTTCTGCCTCTCACCTCGGAAAACCAAGCAAAGCACAAGGAGGGTCCCTTCCTCCCTAGCCCAGAAGCCCCTTCCTCCCTAGCCCAGAAGCCCCTTCCTCCCTAGCCGAGAAGTCCTTCCTCCCTAGCCGAGAAGCCCCTTCCTCCCTAGCCCAGAAGCCCCTTCCTCCCTAGCCCAGAAGCTCCTTCCTCCCTAGCCGAGAAGTCCCTTCCTCCCTAGCCGAGAAGCCCCTTCCTCCCTAGCCCAGAAGCCCCTTCCTCCCTAGCCGAGAACTTCCTCCCTAGCCGAGAAGTCCCTTCCTCCCTAGCCGAGAAGTTTCTTTTTTTTTTTCTAGTTAACTGAAAAAAATTATTGTTGATACTGAAACATAGCTTTATATAGACTGATAGTTCTAATCCATACTTACCTCTACTTTTCATAAGTTTTCATATTTTCATGTTTCATTGTAAGGCTTCATAATGCACCAAAAAAATGATACCCCAGACTCAAATGCAATGTAAACACAGAGTGTTTAATTCTACAGAGGTCCAGCATGCTGGGGTCTCCCATTACCAAGACGGAGAGAAACCTAAGTGAGCTTGAAGACCTGATTTAAAGCACATTAGGGGAATTCTAGGGTAGATGACCTTTATATTGCTCCATCTCTAGGGACATTCCAGAACCATTACTGAGGCATGGTGGCTGCAAACTGTTACTGAGGAAGTCTGGAAATTGTTGCTGACCCATTGCCCTTACTTCAGGTCAGGTGGCAGGGCAGCTTCTGGTGGCAGGGCAGTTTCTGACTGGCTGCCTGAAGCTTGGGTTTTTTTTTTTTTCTAATAACTGACTTGCTTGGACTTGCCCAGTTCCTAAACTACCAATTTGAAGCCTGTCATGGAGTCAGCCTAGCCTTCTCATCATGCTCATGTGGTCTTGTCGGAGTAGATGTGGCCTCGTTGGAGGAAGTCTGCTATTGTGGGGCGGGCTTGGAGGAGCAACAGTCTTGTCTTGCCCTACATTTCCTTCAGAGAACGTCGCTGCTGGTTTATCAGACAAGGACGAATTCATTTCCTCGGGTGAAAAAGGCAATATTTCAAGGGCTGGGGCCGAGGGTACTACTTCCTCAAGTGAGGTAAACCCTTGAAAATCCCAGCTTTCATAGTATTCCCACGCATCCCCATCCCAAGTTATAGGATCCCATTCTTTGCCAATTAATTACTTTAACTGCTGACACCCTCTGAGGCTGAGACTTGAATTTTTGCTGTAATCCAGCTCAGCTTATAATGAGGCCCTTGGTTTCATATTTTGCAACTGGAGCTAGAGAGCTACTGGAAAGAAGATTCCCTTCAAGGCCACACTTAGAAACATTTACACTGTTTATTCATATCTGGAGCCTTTCAATTTTATCACACACTTCAATCCTTTCTTTTATCAATTTATCCTGAGAAGCTCAGAGCAACATGCCAGTAAAATAATTTTCCTTATTTCCCCCAAACTGTAGAAATTTTGGTATACAGGATCACATAATTCACTGCCAGTCACAATTGATGGATCAAGGCAATCAAAAGCATTTACGCCTTTAAGTTTGAAATATAGTTCCCACCATGGGCCCTCCATATTCTGTAAGCTCCCAGGATGTTAAGGATGCAAGAGCCATGGGATAGCTGCCTAGGAAAGCTGCTAACAGGGAGCAGAACCAGCCAGGAGAAAGACGTTTGTTGCAGTCAAGAAAGATAAAAGGAGTTGGAGATCTGAAGAGCACTTTGACTTCAGACATAGAGATGCAGTTTGTCCAGTTGGTTTTTGGTCTTGTTTGGTCCAGAATTTCTCACTATGATGTTTGGAATGGTATGTATACCCTGTGTTGTTGGAAGTATGTGATCTGCTTTTTGGCTTTGACTTTATAGGGAATTACACTTAAGTGATTGAATGAATCTCAGAAGAAACTTTGGACTTTAGAATTTTATTTTTGTTTCGACTGTTACAGACTATGGGACTTTTGAAGTTGGACTAAATGCATTTGACATTGTGCTTTGGCCAGGTATGGCCTCCATATACTAATGTGTTTGAATATTCCTGTGGGGGCCAGTGAGTGGAATGTGGTGGCTTGAATATGCTTGGCACAGGCAATGGTACTAGTAGATGTGGCCAGTTGAGGAAGTGTGTCACTCTGAGGGTGGGCTTTGAGACCTTCCTGGAAGAAAGTCTGCTCCTCGGCTTCCTTCGGATGAAGATGTAGAACTCTCAGCTCCTTCTGTGATATGCTTGCCTGGAAGCTGCCATGCGCCTGCCTTGATCATGGACTAAACCTCTGGAATTGTAAACCACATCCAATTAAATGTTGCTCTTTACAAGAGTTGCCTTGGTCATGGTGTCTCTTCACTGCCGTAAAATCCTAATTAAGATACACTGTAAACCTAGAAGAATAAGATGGAGTGGACCAGAAAACAAAGGTATGGAAATTAAGAAAATTCATTTTAGTAAAAAGTGTCTGCATGGACATCTTTTTAGCTAGAGTAACAATGATAACAGACACTTTAACTGGACTTATGAAAAGTTCTATATATTTTAACACACTAACAATATGGTCTAACTATATATTTTATTAGATGTTGAAACTATAACTTGGAGATACAGTATGTGCTCCTGAGGTAGAGTAAATTGGAAAATGAATGGGGATATTACAGTATATCATAGCTAGAAAATTTAAACATCTCACTAAAATCAGTACATGAGTTTAAACTTGCAGTGTACAATATAATTATATCATTGAGGATCAAGATTGTTTGAGAAAGACAGCATTAATTCCTACAGTGGGAAAATAAGACCAAGCAAGAAATATCACTTCCACAGTATAAAACAGGAGCAAAAAAAAAGACTGTTAGAAAAAAAGGATAAAAACTGATTGTTGTAAATTTTTGAGTCTGTGTTATGTTATATAGGATTGTTTCTTCTACCTCTATCTGTTTACCCACTAATTTAATGTTTTCGATTTTTGTTTGTTTGCTTATTTTTTGGTTTTTGGGTGTATTTTTTGTTTTGTTTTCTGTTTGTTTGTTTGTTTGTTTGTTTTTAATAACAGAGTAATATCCCACTGGGTAACTGTACCACATTGTCTTTATTGATCCATTGATGGACATCTAGGCTATTTCTAACTTCTGTCCATTATAAACTGAGCAGTAACTAATATTGTTGAATACATGTTTCTGTAGTAGGATGTAAAGACATTTGGATATATGCCCATAAGTGGTATAGCTGGATCTTGAGGTCCATCAACTCTCATCTTTCCAGAAGTTAGTCACACTGACTTCCATAGTGGTTTTACAAGTTTACCCTCCCACCAGCAGTGGATGAATGTTCCCCTTAGTCTAGATCCTTGCCAACATAAACTGCCATTTGTCTTATTGATTTTAAACCCTCTAACTTGGGTAAAATAAAATCTTATGATAATTTCATTTTTTTATTTCCTTGATAACTAAGGATGTTGAACATTTCTTTAAATGTTTCTTAGCCATTTAAGTTTCTTCTTTTGAGAATTCTCTATTTAAGCCTGTATCCTATTTTTAGTTGAGTCATTTGTTTTGATGGACTGTGTCTTTATTTCTTTATATGTTTTAGGCATTAGCCCTAGGCACTGGATGCACCCTGGGTACTGGATGCGCCGTAGGCACTGGATGTGCCCTAGGTACTGGATGTGCCCTGGGTACTGGATGTGCCCTAGGTACTGGATGTGCCCTGGGTACTGGATGTGCCCTGGGCACTGGATGTGCCCTGGGTACTGGATGTGCCCTAGGCACTGGATGTGCCCTAGGTACTGGATGCGCCCTAGGCACTGGATGCGCCCTAGGCACTGGATGCGCCCTAGGCACTGGATGTGCCTTAGGCACTGGATGCACCCTAGGGACTGGATGTGCCCTGGGTACTGGATGTGCCCTAGGTACTGGATGTGCCCTAGGTACTGGATGTGCCCTAGGCACTGGTAAAAGTCTGTTCCTTTTCTGTACCCTGCTGCTTTGTCTTTGCCATATATCAGAACCATGATGCTTTTCAGTTCTGCGAAGTACTACTTATTACTTTTTTATCCTAGTTCCTGTGTTCTTGGTGTCCTGTGCAGAAAACCTCTTTCTGTGACAAAAGTTCAAGGTAATTCCCTACTTTCTCTTCTATCAGATTTAGTATATTGGCCTTATCTTAAAGTCTTTGATCCATTTGGATTGAGTTCTATGCAGTCTGATAAGTATGATCTACCTGTTTCCTTCTATGTGCAGCCATCTATTCTGATGAGCACCATTTGTCAATGGTGCTGACTTTATTCCAGTGCACATATCAGGTATAAGATATCCATTAGTATGTGTACTTATATTTTGATCTTCAATTCTATTCTATTGACTAATGTGCCTACTTTTATTCATATAGCATGCTGTTTTTATTGAGATAGCATACTGTTTTATAGCTCTGTAGGACAATGTGGTAGTAGGAATTCTGATACCTCCAACAGTTCTATTATTATTCATGATTATTTTAGCTATCCTAGGGATTTTGCTCATTTGTTTCCTTTATTTTATTTTGTTTTCACATGAAGTTGAAAATTATTCTTTCAGCTGGGTGGTGGTGGCACATGCCTTTAATCCCAGCACATGGGTATTTTCTTCCCCCTTACAAGAAGGACAGAAATATCCACACTTTTGTCTTCCTTCTTCTTGAGCTTCATGTGGTCTGTGAATTGTATCTTGGGTATTCCGAGCGTCTGGACTAATACCCACTGAGTATTCAGTTAGTGCATACCATGTGTGTTCTTTTGTGATTGGGTTACCTCACTCAGAATCATGTTCTCCAGATCCATCCATTTCCCTAAGAATTTCATAATTTCATTGTTTTTAATATCTGAGTAATACTCCATTGTGTATATGTACCACATTTTCTCTACCCATTCCTCTGTTGACAGACATCTGGGTTCATTCCAATTTTTGGCTATTATAAATAAGGCTGCCATGAACACAGTGGAGCATGTGTTCTTATTATATATTGGGGTATCTTCTGGGTATATGCCCAGGAGTGGTATAGCTGGGTGCTCAGGTAGTACTATGTCCAATTTTCTGAGGAATTTCCAAACTGATTTCCAGAGTGCTTGTACCAACTTGCAATCCCACCAACAATGGAGAAGTGTTCATCTTTTTTCACATCCTCACCAGCATCTGCACCAGTGAGCATGTAGAAGAATGCAAATCAATCCATTCTTATCCTCATACAAAGCTCAAGTCCATAAATCCAGATACACTGAAACTAATAGAAATGAAAGTGGGAAAAGCCTCAAGCATATGGACATAAGGGACATTTCCCTAAACCGAACACCAATAGCTTGTGCTCTAAGATCAAGAATTGACAAGTGGGACCTCATAAAATTGTAATGCTTCTGGAAGGCAAAGGACATGGCCAATAGGACAAAACAGCAACCAACAGAATGGGAAAAGATCTTTACCAACCCTACAGCTGATAGAGGGCTAATATCCAATATATACAAAGAACTCAAGAAGTTAAACTCCAGAGAATCAAATAACCCTATTAAAAATGGAGTACAGAGCTAAACAAAGACTTCTCACTTGAGGAATACCAAATGGCTGAAAGGCACCTAAAGAAATGTTCAACATCCTTAGTCATCAGGGAAATGCAATTCAAAATAACCCTGAGATTCTACCTCCCACCAGCTAGAATGGCTAAGATCAAAACCTCAGGTGACAGCAGATGTTTGCAAGTATGTGGTTTGGTTTTTCTAATTGTTTTTTTTTTATTTCCAGTTTTATTTCAGTTTAATTTATTATACTTTTATTTTTGTGGTTTTATCTCCACTTTTGTGTCTTAAACTTTTCATCCGTTCATTCCACTGTTTGTGTCTTCACAGGCTGCATTAAGAGATTTATTCATATCTTCTTTAAGGTCCTTGAACATATTCATAAGAGCTCTTTTGAACTCCTTGTCTTGTGGTTCACTATACAACTTTTCCCAGGGCCTACTACAGTAGCGTTGGTGGGTTCTGGTACCAACATATTTTCTTGGGTATTAGTGATTTTGTTTTTGGGCTGGCATCTAAATGTCTGGGTTTCAGATAATAGTGATTCTGTGTATTGATGTCTGGTCTCATCTTTGTTGGATGGATGCTCCAGCCATTTGTTTCCTTTGAGTTTCGGGACCTTAGGAAAGTCTGGAGGCTGTTTAGGTTGTCTAATAGAGTATGCTTCTGGGGCCCTGCCAGGTGTGGCCACTGAGGGTCCTGGGTAGAACATGATTCTAGGGACTGGAGACATAAAGCCTGAGGATAGGTAGGGGGTGGAGAATGGGAGGGTGAAGAAAGCTAGGTCCAACACAAGGTTTCTCTGAGTGCCAAGGGAATGGAGTAAGAAACAGGACAGGCTCCTGCAAGGGGTCTGATACAGGGCTTGGAGGAGACTCGGAAACTGGCAATAGAGACTAGGAAGGAGAGTGAAGATTTCCTACCAGATATCTACGCTAGGCTGGCCATCAAGTTTCCAGGCAGTGTTCCAGGTACTATCAGTAGACACAAAGTAACCAGAATGTGCTAGTATGAGAGTCTGCAAGAAGGAGGAAATCTTCATCTGCTGTGAGAATCAGCAGAGTCCTCAGGGAGTGCAATTAGAAAGGGAGCCTTATTGGGTGGTAAATTGATGTCATCCAGCTCCTCTGATTATAAATAAACTCTTTACGAAACAGGTGTTAAACATCTTCTTTCTTGAATGTCCTTTTCCCAAGTGTCTACGAAATGCAAATTATGTATCAGCTGTTTTAGAGGCAGACATTTGTACTGCATCAGTACAGATTTTGGGATGGCTATTATTGTCACTACTCTGAAGATTAGGCACCTTTTATTTCGTTGTTATCTTTATTATAGTGAATAAAACAGAGTAGCCAAATTCTTGATGGAAGTGCAAATTGCTTATAATTCTAAGGAACTGTTAGAGCCCATATATGGAAATCTTAGTATTTAGATAAATAACAAAAAGAAAATAATAAAACAGTTCTCATATTGACGTTTGTTTTACTCAAAAAAAAGGGGGGCTCAATTATAAACTTCATTCTTTTATGTAGCTGCCAGCAGCCACACATACGAATGGATCTTCTGGAATGGGAGTCAGGGCCTGAAAAAATTAAGGGTACCGGAATGCGGGAAGGGGTTTGAAAAAATGAGACCGAGAGACATGGTGTGCTTTCAGTCGTCATCATGATTCAAACTCTCCTTGTTACAAGCAGATAGGTAGGTAAAGCAAAACCCCTCCCCCAAGTCCATCAGCAACTCTTGGCCCAATCAGCAGCTTCAGTCTCTGGAGGCGGGACTTCTGGCGTAACGGGAACTTGGAGAGAGGCGTAGCTATTGGCAGGAGGTTAGAGAGAGGCATGGCTATTTGTGTCAAGGCAAGGTCTGCAATAACCAGCCCTCAGCTGTAGGAGGGTCACACTTTGGTTTTCCTTCCTTTATGTTTTTCCTGATTTCTTTTACAACTGTTTTTCTTCATTTTTTACATTTGTATCTTAGAAATCTTTGTTTAACTCTGATAGTTTCACACATATATATATGCTTAATTTTATTTTTTAGCTCCTCTCACACCCCTCTTCCAATTGAAACAAAAATGCATTGGCCTTGACTTAGAACTATGACGATATAACATTGTCAGGCAGAACTACTTAAATATCTGAATTCTTTACCACAATTTGCTCCAGTTGATGATGAAAATGTTCTTTGATTGCCCATTCTCTTTGTAATAATAATACAAGGTTTTCTTCTTCCATGTTACTCCACTCTTTATTTTTTCTAGCCACTAAAGTAACATATTGTTTAAATTAGGATTCAAATACTCTGCTATGTACAGTAAATTCTACACTGTGTCTGTTTTACCCCAACATAAATAGAGATTGCTAGCCTTGTAGTAAGTTCTTCAGTACAAAAGTGTCCTTGATTCATCATGGCTTTTTTTTATGCTAAACTTTCAAAAATATTATTAGAGACTTTTAATGGTTGATAAAGTAATCAGTCTAACAAATTAGCTACCTGGAGAGATATTTAATCCACTCTAATTAATCTCTGCCCTTTAGTATTCTGATCACTTTTGTACTTGGGGCTAATGAAGTCTCTCTTTAGTGCCCATTTACTCACAAGACAAATCTCATGAGTCTCATGGGTCGTTATGCAAAATATGCAAAGAAAATGTAATAAGCTCTCAAAAATTGTACTCCTTTATATTATTTAGGAAAACAAGTAGTTTATATTGGGAAATTCAGCCCATGAACACTTTCAACTTGTAATTTTAAAGAGTCATACAGTATGGGATGGCCTAAACAGAAAAAAGTCCTCAGTAGACAATAAAACATTGATTTTCACATGTACATACAAATCAAATGTAGATCATTATTTAAATATGTTCTTTGCTGGAAGTCCTTAATGTTTAATTTTCTTTGCGCAAAGAAATGCCAAGGTCAACAAATGTGATGTTGAGACAAATGCAAGTAAATGAAGTTATTCTGAGTGATAACTCTTGTTTCTGTGTGATTTGGGGTCTCAGGATTTCGTGATGAAGAGGCCTTTTAACACACTTTTGCCTTTTCTAGAATGTTAAATTCTTAGACGTGACCCAAAATGCTCCACATGCCTGTAAATTTAGAACAGGATTCATCATCCCCCTGGAATGCAGAGAAGCGAGGAGCGGGGAAGGAAAACACATGGCACATCATGAAGCTGAGCTGCTCTTTGTATCCCAAAAAATTCCAGACTTTTAAAAATCAAAAGGTCTGAAACAACATTAGAAACTCCTGAGGGGGTTTCAGACTTCTCCTTATTCTGGTATAGGACATAGTTCAAAAGGAGAAAATGGATGATTATGTGGTTAATACTTGAGTCAAATTTTGTGTCGATCCAGCTCACTGTGCACATGGAAAGGAAAGGGAAAGGGAAATGAAAGACATTTTCATTTACCAGATATTACTGACCATTAAAAACTCAGGAAATGGTGGGTTTGAATCATGCATTGTTTACATATAGGAAAATTGTGACAGGTATGTGCAAGCCCTCTCTCTTCATTCTATGATGAATTTCTGTAATGAAGTGTAGCAAATGCATTTGAAGACACAACAATGCAGTCTTCATCTTGAAACGGGTACTGTGGGTTGGAATAGGCTGGATTCTCAGCCACTTGCTTTGGGTGCTACATTGTAAAAGGTTGAGCTTATTTGAGATGTCAAGTTCAAAGAGAGGTTCAGCATCAGACCCTGCCTTCAGCATATTAACTTTTAAAACTGAGGAGGGACCCTGGCAGTGGTGGTGCACACTTTTGATCCCAGCACTTGGGAGGCAGAGGCAGGCAGATTTCTGAGTTAGAGGCCAGCCTGATCTACAGAGTGAGTTCCAGGACAGCCAAGGCTACACAGAAAAACCCTGTCTCAAAATAAAAACAAACCAGGGGATGGAATACCAGCTCACTCTGCTGTCTGCCTTCCTTCAGAGGGCTGTTTACAAAGTTTAAGTGGAACTGGCAGTAGATTTACCATAGGAAAATAGGAGATTCTCTTGAAGAATTGTTTACATTACTCCTTAAAAAATTCTAGAAAAATTATTTATCCCAAAAAGTGTGTGGAAATGCTTCCTTTTATTGAATGATCAGAAATTATGTTGATTTCTTTCTTTATTGCTTCATATAAATTAGACAAAATAGAAGTACAAAAAATCGTTCAAGTTTTATCTCGTTTCTTATATATGATGATTTTTTTAAAGTAACATTTTTATTCACTTCACTACTACTCAGTTTGCACTTAATGTGTATGTGCTTTTCTAATAGATTATAAAGAAAAAATCTTTCTTCATGAAGATAAAAAATTAAATAGAATACACCATCATTTACTATTTCTTGAATTGTTCTCCACTGTTTCATCTCAAAGTAACCCTCTCCTTGTATCTTGTTTATTTATTTTTTGGAACACTTTCTTATTGTCCTCTGTGTTTAAAGAGCTAAAAATTTCTTAGAAACCATGGAAATTGAAACAATTACTAGGTTCATCACCCCCCCCCAAGTCTTGTAATTGTAGAAGATATTCAAGAGTTACCAAAAAAATTAATTAAATATATTCACAGTACAGACTCAGAGTTGCAATACTTGGATGAAGCACTTGGATGAAGCACTTATAGTCCCAGAACTTCTTTAAAAGTAATGCAGTCCAGGGGGACCAGCAAGGAGGCAAAAGCAGTCCTGCACATGTGCATTGAATTGAGTTCAATCTCTAGGATGAGCATAAGGATGAAAGGAAACAATCAACTCTACAAATTGTCCTCAACTCCAAATGTCCACACATGTGTCCCAGGGCAACCACATCAACTTACACACAATAATAGTAAAAAAAAAGAAAAAAATGCCTTTAAAAGTTTAAAATGATAATATTCTAACTCTAAATCCAACTTACTAGAAATTACTTAATATCAAAAATGTAATTAAGATGTTCCATGCCAAAAAAAATAAAAAATAAATAAAAGCAGTATCCAAAATAAATTGAGCCCCAGGAGTGTGCCTCTCTTAGGAGACTGCAGGAACTTCCACAGACCTGGGGGAATTGTCTCTTGAGCTTGAAGAGATGAAAATGGGAAGGTGATAAAGAGACAGACTGTGAGCATCCTTGTCTAAACCCAAAAGCTGCACATTTTTGCTCCAAAGCAAAGAAGAATACATAGACAATTTTAAAGTTTATGTTTTAGGGTTCACAGTAGCCGCTGTACAGTGGATACCCTGACAGATTGCCATCAGTTGAGCCAGTTAGAAAGCTCTCATATTATTTTAAGTAGGATATAAGGTAGACAAAGGCATGGGGTTCCTATCAGAATGGAGGACACAAAGTGTATTTGAAAGATATTTAGGAGCCGGGCAGTGGTGGCGCATGCCTTTAATCCCAGCACTTGGGAGGCAGAGGTAGGTAAATTTCTGAGTTTGAGGCCAGCCTGGTCTACAGAGTGAGTTCCAGGATAGCCAGGTCTATATGGAGAAACCCTGTCTCAAAAAAAAAAAGGTATTTAGCAAAGAGAGAAAACAGAACTTAGTATGTTAGAAGAACTTTTAAAAGAAGAAAGAACAGTTTAGCCTGTCTTCAAGAATCTAACTTATCAAATGTATATGCTACTATTTCAAAACATAAGATACATGGTGCCCCACAATAAAATAATATGTGTTAAGTTTAAATACTGTTATGTTTGGAACATTAAGTTGCAAACAGTGTGAAATGTTGATTTGCAGGCTAAAAATTAGTCTGCCACTCTGTATTTGTCTGACTGGGCGAGAACAGATGACTGAGGAGAAATAAGATATTTGTGTGCAAGGTCACAGTGAAAATGTTCTGAATAAAATGATCTAAGGCCAAGCTCCCATTCAGTAAGTATATTTTAAATGCTTCTGGAGAAAATCTCAGAGACAGCATAGTGCACAGGCCTCAGTCATGCTGACTTTCCTGCTGATGACAGCAGGCTACATGCTTTCATACTGCCACTGAAACCATGAGGGAGGGCAGAGCCTGTTAAAATTGTACCTAAGTCCTTGTTCCCAAGTGTTTAATAAAGGTCAGGTTTTGGCCCTTCCTGTGTCATTTGGGCTGTACACCTGCTACTTTATCAGAAATAAAGTGGAGTGTTCAAAGAGATTTCTGAAACTCAACCAAAGCATTAAGGTGAAATGTCCTTGGCATCGTTCCCCAGTGTTACCCTTCCTGCGAGTATCATTCTTAGGAGAAAATGAAACGGTGGCTCAGATTTCATATTATGGGAATGCCAAGGTGGCTATTTTAAAGTGCCAGGAGAATATGTTTGGTTAAGTTTGACAAAAGTGACAAAATCACTACTATATGCTCACCTGCCTATGTTGTCTTCAAAGCTTGCTAACTCACATTTCTCAGTAGATGTAACTAGACAGAATTTATAATCAAATTGAAGACATAGATTCAAGTAATGAAAGAACATATGAACTATTATTTTACCAATGCTCTGAAAAAAAGTCACAAATTTAGCAGTCTTCAACAATACTTATGTTGGTTTGCTTACATCAGCTTCTGTGGGTTGGATGTTGGGCGTGAGGAGTCACAGCATGCATCATTTCACCAGATGTTGCCAGATCCGTGGTAAAGGGAGATCACACTTCCACATTTTGGCTCTTCCAAATCTACTGGTAATTATCAAAACTCAATTTTCGGTCATGTCACGCTGATGACCCAGTTTCCCTGTTACATACTCCCTTGAATTTTATTGCGTATTTAAGAATATCATCAAATGCCATCATAAAGAAACTTCATCCATACCACTTCAAGCATGGATAGCTACCATATCCTAGGGCCCTGCTCAGGTCTTGCTTCAGAATTCTACCCCTTCCAGGACAGAATCATTATTCGTTTCTTCAACTCATAGGGAGCTTCAAACTAGTAGGTGTCTCTTGTCATTTGTAGCTCTTCTTGCTATATTTTCCTCTATCCTGAAATGAAAGTTGTAAATAGGACTAAATATGTCTTTTATCTTAATTTGTATGTATTCTACTTCTCCAGTCTCCAAATTTTTGTTTTTTCAGTAGCCTTGTGTACTCTCAGACTTCATTTTTCCCCCTTTGGAAGATTACAAGATGATCCCTTCATTAGTTTTGGATGATCCATTCATTAGCTTTCTACTGCTGTGCTAAAAGACCAACCAAAACCTGATGGATAGGAAAGGGTTTATTTAGCTTACAGCTTACAATCCATCACTGAGGAAGGTACAGGAAGTCAAGAAAGAAATCTGGAGCAGGAACTGCAGAGAAGACTATGGAGGAAAGCTGATGGTTGACTTGTTCCCCAGTTTCCTCACCTACCTTTCTTATTCTACCCTGGATCACCCTCCCAAGGGTAAAAATGGCTGTAGTGTCCTGGGTTCTTCAACATCAATCATTAGATCATTAATAGAGAAAATACCTCTCACAGACTTGCCTACTGGTCAAATTTAATGAAGGTGTAGTTTGTTGTGTTTGTGTGTTTTCGTTTGTTTGTTATGCTTTTTGTTGTTGTTTTGATTGAGCTTCCTCTTCTTCCCATTTGGCTCTAGCTTGGGTCAAGTTAACAAAAACACACAGGACAAATAGTCTCTCCGGAACAGGCTCAGTCACCTTGTTTCCTAAATTCCCCACTGCTACCCTGAGTTGTTCATGTGTGCTTTTTCCAAAACTGGTCTAAGATACTGTCTGAGCAACCCACACTCATGTTCTGACTTGTGAAGAGGCATTTCTTCAGGTCTTTCATGATGAGCAACCCACACTCATGTTCTGACTTGTGAAGAGGCACTTCTTTCAGGGTCTAAGATACTGTCTGAGCAATCCACATGAAATGTTGACTTGTGAAGAGGCATGTCTGAGCAATCCACACTCACGCTTTGACTTGTGAAGAGGCGTTTCTTCAGGTCTTTCATGATGAGCAATCCACACTCATGTTCTGACTTGTGAAGAGGCGTTTCTTCAGGTCTTTCATGATCTGCTTGTTATTTGGATTTGAAGCTTCGTCTTTCTTTTTCCCAACATAGTAACTGTGAAAAGTCCAAGAGTATGTTCTGCTCTTTAAACTCTGCACTTTTTCCATGAAGTACAATACCTACCTTCTTAAATCTCCCTTGTCTTTGTAATTGTGTTCAGTACACTGAAGTCTATTTGCCTTTCCAATAATAATTGTCACTATTCTGAGAATTAGCTGACATATTGGGTTAAAAACTGTCATCTAGATGAAATATTACAAAAATCATCTCATCAATTTGTTCACTACAAAATACTTGATAATTATATGCTATCTTTTTTATAATTGCATGTTTGAATTTTTCATTTAATTCATTTTTATTTTTAGGTAATGATGAATGCATTGGCACTATATATCTCTAATAACATTCTATAATTACTTTTCAAATAATAATTAGTTGTTAATTTTAAAATATTGTTTCTTGCTATCCTTCAAGTGATTTTGGTTCCCTTCTCACCATGATTTCCTAATTATTTCAAATATGCACACCAAGCACATTTGAAAAGCTGTAACTACATATACATGTATACAAGTAAACATGTACTTCTTTTTCATATATGAGATACTGCTTTTAATGTCATTTTTTTGATAATCTCAGTAACATTTTTAGTTGTATGTTCCTATATGTGAAGTTAGTCTTTATTTCAAAATATTATGCAGGATTCTATTACATCTATATCCCACATTTTAAGTTTCCTACTCACATGAGTAATACCTTGCCATCAATGCCTTGTCTCCAAACAATGCTAACAATTATGTTTTCTAGGGCTGGAGAGATTGAGCAGTGGTTAGGGTCACTGGCTCTTCTTCCAGACGACCCAAGTTCTTTTCCTAGTACCCACATGGCAGCCCACAACTGTTTACAGTTCTATTTGCAGGGTATCTGACACCTTAACACAGACATACATGCAGGTAAAACACCAATCTCCATGAAATAAAATTGAATGATATTATTTTTAAAGTAGAAAGAAAAATGTGTTCCTACATATTTCCCAAGGATATGTCTATACTATATAGAGTGAAACTGATAAGTCTTGAGGAATATGCATACCTTATTTTGTGGAGTATTTCAATTCCCCTCAAGAATGTCTGCTTCAGTTTATAGTCCCAATATTAGAGTATGTGTTTCTCTATGTATATTTTGGTGATAGATTGTTAAAGGAAATTTTATAATGCATAACACTGGTCATAAACTGCCTCCTTGGCTCTTCTAACATTCATAAAATCTTTATAACTCAAACATCTTCACAGGCCATGGGTTTGTTATCATCTGATAGCAAGTACACAATACATCCCATGTTATACTCTAATTTCAAAGAACCAATAAAATCTAAGCTTGCCTTATAACTGACACAAAAGGCTTAAAAATAAATCTCAAAGTATAAGAATGAATGGCCTTATGTCATTTTGTGCAGATGGTTTTCTTCAGTGTAAAATTTAATCAATTCAAGAATGTGGTATCAGGAAAAAAAGTCTCACCAAAATTAAATCTGTAGTACTTTTTTATATATTTCACAACAATCACAAGTTTACATTAGCTAGGATCAATATTCCACAGGACATTACTATGGCCTCCCTACCTTCATGACCCACATTCCAAACCTATGGCTCTGCAGATGCTGTGATCTTAAGGACACTTGGCAGAGAATAATTCTCATAACAAAAAAAAAATCAATACAGGTGCAGTTAAATATGCATATTTTAATTATTCAGGTTTAGGGGTCTCTCTACTAGATTTTTTATTACTTTTGGAAAAGACTTTCAGCAAATGTCAGTCAGAGATCCTCTACTAGGATCATCACAGTTGAGAGGAGTCTCACAGAAAAGCACAGGTAAGCATAAAAACCACAAAGCACGACCAGCATTTCTGTTTTCAGAACAACCTTGAGATAAGAACACCTCACTAGGATGCAGACTTCAGGAAGAGAGTGGCAGTAACTGTGCAGGCAGGGTGCAAGCCGAAGAGCAAGGATTGGTTCTGCACAGCCTCCAAACTCAGAGAATGCACTCATCAAGCCCTGGGAAATGAGGATTGTGGGATTTCATTTGCCCTCAATAACTTACACTTTTAAATTTCTGAAAATATATTAAAGATGGATGGGACTAGGGCAGGAATGATAGTAGTCCGTAAAAAAACTTGATAGGAATGAATGCAGACATGAGTTCAATCTGCACAATTTACAAAAGGCCCAGTGTGGTGGCCCAGAAACCTGTAAGCCCAGCACTGGGCAAATGAAGCAAGACAAATCTCTGGAAATCATTGGAAAGCCTGCCTAGCTTAATCAGAGAGATCCAAGCTAAGAGAGAAAACCTTGTCTCAAAACAAAACAAGACAGAACAAAACAAGATGAATGATACCCAAGAAACATTCAAAGTTTACTTCTGATAGTCA
The DNA here is from genome assembly GCF_008632895.1 of Mastomys coucha. Classification (NCBI taxonomy): domain Eukaryota; kingdom Metazoa; phylum Chordata; class Mammalia; order Rodentia; family Muridae; genus Mastomys; species Mastomys coucha. The sequence continues at coordinate 4,244,968 of NW_022196909.1, forward strand.
TATGTGCATACCCATGCATATGCCCTCCTGCACAAACATACATTTATATACATACACATACACAAAAGAAGCAACATATAGGGAAAAGAGTAAAGGCTTTGAAATTGAATAGTAAGTGAAGTCACAGAATAAAATTGAATTGTAAAAGTTTGTTGTTTACAAGTTATCAACTTTGTTTAACCTTTTAAAATATTTTATTGATTCTTTTAGAATTTTATATAATTTATTTTGATAGTATTCATTCCATCTTTCAACTCCTTCCAGGACAACCCTACCTCCCTAGCTATGCAGCTTCTCTCTCTCTCTCTCTCTCTCTCTCTCTCTCTCTCTCTCTCTCTCTCTCTCTCTCTCTCAGATATATATATACATATATATATATATGTTTGTTTCTCTATCTGTGTCTCTGTGTCTCTCTCTTTCTCTGTCTCTCTCTGTCTCTCTCTCTCAAAAAAAAAAAACCCAAAAAGAAAACAAAAACAAAAACCAAACAAACCATGAAGTCCCGTTTGTGTTGACCAACTACTCTTGGGTATCTGGCTTTCCCTAGAGTGTGGTAAATATACCATAGTTAACACCATTTATAAAACTAACTCTCCTCTCCCAGGAGCTATCAAATGCCAATACTGTCTTGACGAGGGGTGGGACATCATAGCTTGTTTTTTAATGCACTATTCTCTATGCACAGACTTCTAGTAAGACAAGAGTGTAGCCAGACAACAAGCATTTTATTAAGAATCTTCAGACTCACTTACTTTTTGTTCTTATGTGTCCAGTGTAATTACTGAAATTGTGGCTTACATTTCAGGTAAACACTACACAGAGACCTAGGAAAGCACTGTCAACACCAATCACATTTCTGTTGGGTTTTACGTTGGAACAAACATTCCTCAGTGACATGAAGAAACCGCATTGCATAAAAAAGAAGGAAAAATCCAGGCAGGTTTTAGTTTTTAGTCTTCAGATCTTGTCAGATTTTTCCAGCTAAAATTCTTAATTTAAACTAAAACAGATATGGAGTCCTAGCACGTATTTAACTTGTAATTGCTTTGTCGTGAGAGCTAGCTCCTTTAACTTGCTTCATTGAGATGATGTCTCAGGCAGTTCTTTCTTTAAGTCTGTTTATCTTCCTTGATTCAGTATCCACTGATTTCCATCACACTGTGCTCACAGTTGCATTCTTTACTCAAACAGCCATCAATCTCAATCGCATGACAGAGTCAGTGATTTCCTATCTTAAGTACAGACTCCTGGAGAAAACCTTTGCCAGGCATCATCCTCAGAATGGAGTCCTCTCTCCTCGGTCCCTTCCAGCTGGGCTGCATTGCCAGGCATCATTCTCAGAATGGAGTCCTCTCTCCTTGGTCCCTTCCAGCTGGGTTGCATATAGGGCTTTATGTGTGTAGCTACAATGTTTTCATATTTTTAAATTTTCTAGGCTGTAATAGAAAATAATAACCCTGACTATAAAGAGAATATATGTGGACTTAAAATAAAGTGAACTGTGGAGATTATATAATCCATGTATCACAAAATACTTTAGGAGTTCTCAAGTTCAGCCTGAAAAGGGAAAAATGTTTAAGGTTTGGGAGATCAGAAACATACACTCTCAGTGTATATGTCCTTCTGCATCTATTGATGACAATTTTAAGGACATTATATTTGTGTACAAAGGATCAAATGTTTGTGCATTTGATCCTAAAGTGTAGGATGTGAACCAATATGGGTTGTAAAATGGCAAGCACAGCTGAATGAAGGTGGGTTAGAATCATCTGGGAATGTAGCTGAATTCTCTTCTGGAATTGTTTTCCATGTTTGTTTGCTTGTTTGTTTGTTTTGAAATGATGACTTTCTTGTAGTCTAGGCTAGCCTTGAACTTGAATGATCCTTTCTGAGCTTCTCACATACTGACATTACCAACATACACCATATAAGCTTAGCTCATTTGCTCATGTGCCTGTTTAAAATTTAATTTTGAATAAAAATTTTGAACAAAGGTAAACAAAACTGTTATAAACTTGACAAAATGTCATACTAAATATATTAAGATTAACAAAAATACAAAAAAATGCAAAATATGCATATCTTTAAGGAAATACTAATATTACATATTTGGATCAAATTCTTCTGTTCCAACTCTTCTCATATTCCCCCACTGCTACCACATCTTCCTCCCCAATGAATCCTCTTTCACTCTTCCCCTCTCTCCTTTTAACCAGTGATTTCATCTGTTCCATCTATGTGTGGGTGTAAACCCATCCACTTGGGCATGGGCAACCTTTCTGAAACCAAATCCCTAAAACACACTGAGAAATGGACAAGTTCCTCCTCAGCGGAGAATATATTAACTATAGTTAATAATCATTACAGTGATGTTCACCCACCTGCTTTTTGTTAAGTTTCATTCTCTTTTAAAAAGTGCTTATCTGCAGTTTAGTATGGTGACAGTACCAGCACTGTTGGAGGGACTGTGACATACCTCCTACGAAGTGATGTAACCTCAAAACCAATTACACACTTTGAAAGACAATGTTGTTTTTAGAAATTTCTCTATGAAAATGATTATAAATAAGACTAAAAACTCTTCACTAAAGTACTCATGTTAAACTTATTGGTTAATAAAAGCGTTGGGAGAAAATGGTAATTAAACTGCTCTACATCTAAGTTTTAGAATATTAAGGAGCTTATCCAACTTTCTTTTGGAAATATTTGTGCATATGGATGCATGTTTTCATGTGTGCAGTCACGTGTTTGAATCAGTGTGCACATTGGCATGTGAGTCTATGGATGTAGATGTCAGAAGACAATCTCAGATATCATTCTTAAAACTTCCATCTTTTGAGAAAGAGTCTCTCATTGATATGTGGACCTCATCAACTTGACTCTGCTAGTTGGAGATGAAGGACTCTGGATCCTGCTGTTTCTGAAGAAAAATGTCTATACATTAATACAAATAACATAAATATCAATACAAACATAAGTAAATGTGGATGTAAATATAAATATTAATAAAAGAGAAATAAATAGAAATATAATAAATTTATATATGTATGTATACATATATATATATGAAAGTATGTCAGCCTTGAAGTATGTAGAAGGAAATATTTGATAATTGCATAGGTTATATAATTCCCCTCTGTGCAAGTTTCTTGTTTCTAGACTGTAGAAAATCCTAATATCCACTTCCTAGAATCACAGTGATTGGCTTCAAGAATTTGTACATAGTTAAAGTTTTCTAAATGTTAATCATCACTGTGAGTATTTTGTTCTTATTGAATTGTTATATCAGAAAGAAAATGAGGGGACGCTTGTTCTCAGTAGTATTTGCTTTCTCCGTGAATAAAGAAAGCAGTAATGACCAGTCATTTCACATCTACAAAGGGAAAATGAAAAGGAGATTGCCTTGTTTTGAGTTAGTGAATAAATTCATAATATCCAAACCTCCAGAGCAGTCAAATACTCAGATTTTTGTCATCTGAGATAAAATGCCTGTGGATATCGTGGATACTAAGAGACAAGGATGAAGATGTGAAACATTTATACATTTCATTGAGCACTGGTCTCTGCATACTTGGACCCTTCCTGATGGTCATCTGGATGTTTCCTACTGAGCCTCTTTGCTTTCTATTAGAAGGTCGATAGCCACAATTCCCAATATCTAAAGAGAGAAAATGTAGTTAGATAAGCTGTAAGGATGGGTTGGGAGCTTCCTTAAGGTTCACTAGAGTTGAAATGTAGAGCCTAAGGCTCTAACAATCAGAGACAGCTCTTCCAAGGAATTGATGAGGAGAGCTAGTGAGAACAATAGAACCATTCTCAACACATGTACCAGATTCCAAAGTTAAGTTTGACACTCAGCATCTAACCACATCCTGCTAGGTTTTAGCCTTTGGATGCTTGTTCACTAACTCATATACTAGATATGTATCTACTGGATATTCGAAGAAAATCAGGATTTAATGAATATATGTGCTTCAGTGCCTTAAAAGTGAGTTCAAGTGTGAGAATTCAAGAGTTTCCTTGATTTTTATTTTTTTTTTCCATTTCATCCTATGATGCTACAAACAGTGGTTGCCTTCACAGCTCCTTGAATCATGAGCTGAAACCCAGTACATATATGTAAAGAAAAAAAAAGTTGGCCATATTTTCCCTCTAACACAGTATTTTATAGACTTCATTTCACATCACGTCTAGGGAAATATTTCTAAAATTATTTTCTTCTTAGCATGAGGCCAACAGGGTTACCACCAATTTGGATTCTAATAGAAAGCAAAGCTAAGATCACCAAGGAAAAATCTCATGCCAGAAAGGAATGACGAAGATGTCTGCGGAGTGACAGCCATGCCCTCCACCATCTGCCCCCATTAACAAACAGCTCATTTTCTTCTCAGATCACTTCACAGATTTCTCCAAAACAAGTAATTGCTTCTTGTTTGTTCAACTGGAGAAAGGTCTTAGGATTTGTTCCCAACAAAATGAGTAGGTAGTGGAAACTCAGGTTTCCACTTTTAGAAAAGGTCTTTTGAGGTGGATCTATCTCAACTCACACTCACTCAAGTGTCCACTTCAGAATTCATTTGACAGCTCCACCATCGTTACATCAAGTACATGACACGTGAAGGATGTGGGCTGTTTAGCTCTGACTTGAAAAGACTCTGTTGTGATTGACTTGGGAGGTTTTAAATTGAAAGCAGAAATGTGGAGTTAGAATTAAAAATGCAGTGTAGTAATTATCTGCATTACTGTTCCATTTCTTCTAGCAGTCTTCTTGAAACTCCCTTCCATCTCAAAGACACTCTCTACCATGTTTCAAGTTTTTTTGGTATTCCTATAATCTAATTAATCCCAACAGAGGATAAACACATGACATTTATGGCTGGCTTTCTATAGGCTTCATGTCAGGGCAGCCACAGCACTATCAATCTGAGAAAGTGAATAAGGTAAAACAGAGTGTGATAAACTTGGAACAAACATTTCAAAGGATGACCTTAGAGGCAGATCGAGTTATATAATCTTTTATAAATGGGGTGAATTCCCATTAGGCTAATTCATCTACGTTTGAAGTTTACATGCATTATCCAAGGGTAACTGTATCTTTGTAAGAATACTTTTATCAGTTTTTATTATGAAAACCGTCTACTCATATTTTGGATTGCCTAGTGTTCTAATTTTAATTATTTCAGCATTTATGTTTCACAAACTAATTAAATAACCTTATGTTCAAAGCTTTGTGATCAAATATGATCTAATACCTTGGTTTATTGGAATAATGGTAATGGAATACTATTGTTATCAAAAGGCAGATAATAAACTTGAACAACAGCAGCCAAAAAAAGGCAGGCACAGCCATGTTTGTTAGAATTGATAACATCCTTCTGTTTGCAAAGCCAGTGAGTAACCAATTACTAAATGGAAGCAGTCATGTACTTAACCCAAACTTATGTAATATTCTCATGTTGAAGTACACAGGAAAGCTTTACAATATTATCAAATAATATCTCACACAGATATTGAATGATTTAATAGAAGAATGGCTCTTAAACAAAGCAGGAAGATTATTAAATTTTTTTCTGTTATAAATCACAGGCACTTGTACACCTACATGGGTATCTGTGGTGCTTCAGTTCATGTACACAATGTGGAGAGTGATGATGTGTGGAAGACACCATGTGTAGTGCAATAAGCCAGGCAGAGAAACATATATGAGTCCTCTTGATCTACATTATATCACCCATTTGTGGAATCTAAAAATGTTAATGTTGTTGAAGTTAAAAAAAACAAATAAAAAACAAAAGCAGAATACTAGAGTCTCACTCACTGTATAATTTTAAGTACATACCACCAAGCCACCACTTCTAGATGATTATGTGGCACAAGTGAAGATGAGAACTCCCTGGGCATCTGATGCAATTTCATTGTTTCATATAACTAGCTCCCTCAAGCATCTAAACTCCAAGGACTGTGTGATTTTCTGCTACTCTAACTGGCTATTCTCTTTCAAGTTGAAGACCAGACTGGGAGGTTCCCATGCCGTTCAAGACATACCTCAAAATCTCTGCTTAAAGACTATTTTTCTGTAGTAGTCTTGTAACAAAACAGAATAATATGTAGAATCAGATACTTTTATTTTATGGGAGCACCACTAACCATTCGAGTGTCTGGTAAACACTCAAAGAACCATAGGTAGTAGGTTGCTTTTTTTCCCCCAAAGAACTATGATTCCTTTAAACATAGTAGAGACAATGTATGCATGCCAGAGCATGTTCCAGACATAAGATTGGATTGGCATGCTCATGTTGACAAAGGCATAGAATTTCTAGGTCCTCTGGAACATTAATTTCTTAGAATGCTTTTTTGTAACCATCAAACACCTCAAAATACTTTCTCATTTGTATATAAAACTCAACTACTACAGATCACTAATTCCCAATTAGAGGCAGCTTTGTCCTCCAACAGACATTTAAGAATATCTGGATTATGTTTTTCCTTTTCACAAACTGGGTAGAGTGGAAAGGAAAAGCAAACAAGACAATTTTACATAATTGCCCAATAGTATCTCTCACATCGAACTACGAAGCAGGAGGACTCAAAAAGCTCTCCTTCGTAAATTATAGGCAATATTGTGCATCTACAAGGGTACGCTAGAAATTCTTCTTTGCTCTTAATTTTACAGAACTCAGGGTTTTTTTTTTTGTTTTTATTTATTTATTTTTTTAACTTCCAAGAGTATGTGAGACTATGCAGGACCGACTTCTGTTCCTGTGCCTAACTTACCGTACTTCCTATGGTAATCTCCAGACACTGGCATGGGCCAGTTGCTTTTGTGTAGAGACTGGAGATATTGTTAAACACCTTAAAACACGCAGGCCAGTCCTCCACCACAGGGGACTAGGTCTTCATAGGTTGGAAAACTCAAATTTGGAAGCCCTGCTGTTGGTTACAACCACACATTTCTGTTTCCTGCTGCAGCGGGTCTGTTAAAAGTTAGACACTTCTCTGTTTACAAGGCGAAATTGCCACTCACACTCAATTAGTATATATGTACACACACACACACACATATATATACATATATATATTTCTTTTCTACATATACTTTATTAATTTCAAATATATAAAGAATTGAAAACACTTAAGTTCTTAAATGAATTAGTTCTATTATGTGTCAAATAAACTCTTCTTACAGAGCCCGTGTATTGGATTGTCTTACAACACAGGCTTGTGTCTTCCTGTTACTAATATATCTCTAGAGGTTCAGCTGAGGAAGCCGGTTCACACCTTGTGTGACACTCTCTTTTTCAGTGTGTCAGTCAGGTTTACCAAGGGCCTTAGGGAAGGTGAAGTGAGGGCTTAAGGGGTACTGATGTCATATCCAAAGTCTGTTGTACACGTATATATTTACTTTCAAGTTTGTTCAGAAACTTTTCTCATTTTGTTCCTTGTTGCTTAGATGAAACTAGATTTATTTTCGACTGTTTTTTCCGTTTTCTGAGGGAATCTCAAATCAGTATGTAGGCAAACCATAAAGGAGACTTGTTGGTGGATCTACCCTTATTCTTGCAGGACTACAGCGCCACCTATGGGGAGACACAGGCACAATACTATTATTTAGCAAGTATGGATGTGTGTGCTTGACATAAAAGGAGAAGCAGACCAATCTAGAAAACTAAATCAAATAAAACAAATTTTAAAAAACGCACGCAGGAGAAATGTTTGCATTTTGCAATGCATTTAAGAAATGAGTTTTAAAGAGGCTTTTGAAAGTTAGTAATTCCTTGAGTTCCAGAACTACAGAATTATACTATTTTTATTAAATTTGAACTGTGCTTACTAAAGAAATAAGAACATCTTCAAAATGAGAAGCAATTATTTTATTCACAACAAAATGTATTACAAATAACAATATTTAAGAAAAATATTAAATCAAACTGAAATTGGAAATATTATATAATATTATATAAACTTGGAATATGACTATGTAAAAGAGTAAATTATTAAAATTAGCATAGAACTAAAAGGTTATTTAGAAAAACATTCTCTCTAGTCTTATACTCTTCAGGAGTAAGTCTTTTGACCTGAGACCAGGCTGGTTAGGAGTAGTATAGACAGAAGTTAGCATCTTTTAAAACAAGAACATTTTATTATTATTATTATTATTATTATTATTATTATTATTATTATTATTATTATTATTTAGGCAAAAGACAGAGCTTTCTATGTATAAATTGGAATTTGTGAACTATTTACAAATAGCAATGAATGTCAAGCTGTGTCGCATCTCTTCTGCTCATCTTTGAGATGTGTCAGGAACTCAGTGATGGGAAATCCTTACTCAGACACATCAGCATTCAAGGACGCTCACAGGAACCTGTGAAAGGCAAAGGTAGATTCAGACCAAGATGGCAGTGAATGGATGATGGTAAGTCTCTCTCAATGGAGTGTGATGGGGAGAAAAGACAAGCATAATACACATGGAGTTGCTCACCAAGAAAGTTGATTTTCAAAATGTGTGACTTACCTCCTAGATAAAGAAGATATCGCCACTGGGATCTCAGTTTTTGCATGAACCAGGGAGGTGAAACTCATCAGAGCACCATCATGAAACTTCTGTGAACTTGCTGAGGGCACTAATCAAACTTTTGGATAGAGAGTGTAGTACCATAAGTCATTGTCACTAGTAAAATGCTTACACCACTGAGTTCAATGGAGTTTGAGACTAAGGCCTGGTCAACTCTTAATAATGACACTCAAATTCATTGTTTTTAATAGCTGAGTGGTACTCCATTGTGTAGATGTACCACAATTTCTGTATCCATTCCTCTGTTGAGGGACATCTGGGTTGTTTCCAGTTTCTGGTTATTATAAATAAGGCTGCTATGAACATGGTGGAGCATGTGTCCTTATTACATGTTGGACCATCTTCTGGGTATATGCCCAGGAGTGGTATAGCTGGGTCCTCTGGTAGAACTATGACCAATTTCCGGAGGAACTGCCAAACTGATTTCCAGAGTGGTCATACTAGCTTGCAATCCCACCAGCAATGAAGGAGTGTTCCTCTTTTCTCCACAACCTCTCCAGCATCTGCTGTCCCCTGAATTTTTTATCTTAGCCAATCTGACTCGTGTGAGGTGGAATCTCAGGGTTGTTTTGATTTGCATTTCCATGATGTCTAAGGATGCTACAATATGAACTAACTAGTACCCTCAGAGCTCCCAGGGACTCAACCACCAACCAAGGAGTATACATGATGGGACTGATTGTTCTGGCAGCATGTGTATAGTAGAGGATTGCAAAGTGGATCATCAATGGGAGGAGAGGCCCTTGGTCCTGTGAAGGTTCTGTGCCCCAGTGTAGGGAAATGCTAGGGCCAATAAGTGGGAGAGGGTAGGGTGGCAAGCAGGGAGATGGGGGAAGCAACAGGGATTTGTTTTTGGTTTTTGGGTTTTTTTGTTTGTTTGTTTGTTTTGTTTGTTTGTTGGAGGGGAAACTGGGAAAGGAGAAATCATATGACATGTAAATAAAGAAAATATCTAATAAAAAAAAGACCACTAAAAAAATAAATAAATAATGACATTCAAGCCAACATCAAGGAGGAGTTATCTCCTATTATAATAGCAAGAGTCACTCCTCTGTTCCCATCCCACACTCTCCTCTTAAGAGTATACATTAGGAGAACACTGAAGGGATGCACATTTCACCCACTCATACAAACATGCATCATTTCTCAGTTGAGCACACATTATTGAGAAAATCACATCTTTATAATACTGCTGTAAACAGTGAGTTTTTTACCATTAGTATAACAGAAACATGAGCCCAGAATATATACTATAAATGTAATAATGAGGATGTCTCCTTCTGGGAAGCTAACCAAGGAAGAAGGAGAATCAGTCCACCACTGGGATGGTTCACACATCTCTCAAGAGGGTCTGAGGAATTCAGATGGTAGGAGTCAATATGGAGCCACAGTGGCAATGCTGGAAAGTCTTAGTGTTTAAATATGTGCATTTCTCCTTTAAGGTCATAGTAGCCCAACAAAAGATAGCCATATGAAGCCTTCTAAGATTTCAGGAAGTCACCTTCTAAGGGTTGATCCTAATGAGATGTATGCTGTTTGTTGTCTAAAGGAGGCATGCTTGCAGACAGCATAAAAAGATGTGGGGCAGTATCACAAAAATTATTAAAAGCAGTGAATGCTTTCATAGGATAATATCAATCTTAAGTGGTGTAAGAAAACTTTCTTCTCCATTCTGTCATGCTGAAATGGGACATACAGGGCAGATTAGGCTGTCTAAACAGAGAATCTTAATCATTTTTAATATTTATCCACTTCCATGGTATGTGTTAAGTGCGTGTGGTATACATGCTCACACATACATGTGCTCTACTTCTCTCTCCCCCTCTCCAACCAAGATCCCTACCACAAGGATCAGACAGCAATTTCTTTCAGAAGTTAGTTCTCCCATCTCTCTTTCACCCATGCAAGAGGGAAGGATCCAACTTGGTTGGTCAGGGTTGATTCTTGACCCAAGAATTTTAAATTGTCCATAGACAAACAGATTAAGCATAGAACTGTTGCTTTAAATGTCTTTGCTAGGTAGAGACTGAAGATTGGTATAATTTAAGCTCTTTTTTTTTTTGTCTAAATCTTACTAAAATGTAGTGAATCATGAAACTAAACAATTGAATGCAGCCATCTTTCAATTATGCATATTTGCTCTGGTGCCCTTAGTATGTAGTTCACTTCAGTGCGTCCAGATGCACAATGGAGGGTTACTATCAAATTCTTACATAATGCTTTTGCTATCCAGCTGGGAGTGGCTGAGGCCAAAAGTTCTTCGTACTCACTTGGATTTCAGAACTAAATTCCACCTCTGTAACATACAGCAAGTCAAATAAAAGAATATATCATTCAGTTCATGGTTTTTATTTTCAGCAATATAACTGTTGATATTTTGTGTAATCTTGGGAGGTGTTTATAAATAATGGAATATTTAAAAGAATGCATGATTTGGAATAAAGCAACCTCTCCTTTACAAGAAAAGCAAAAGCAAGGAAAAAATCTATCCAAAGTATGTATTCATCCTTTTTATGAGATTAAATTTTTCAAAACAATTTAAATAAAATTTTCAGAGAGTAAGAAGCGAAGTATATACGTGACTTGGAATGTAGAAGTGATTAAATTCTGGAAGACTGCTGAAAAGAAAAGTCTTTAAATATTTGATGCTACTTCCCCTGGGAATGCTTTACTGTCTTGTAAGATCTTAGCCTGGAATGTGCATCTGAAAAGGCAAGTCTATTCCGATCAATTTTCTGCATATCCTTTGTAACATGGGCGATTAAGATCCATTGGTGAGTTATTTCACTGATTTATCAAATATCTTTCGACAACATGCTGAGCTATAAATTGCTTGAAATAAAACAAACAGGAGGAACCTTGGTTTACTAAGTATCAAAATCAACTTATTTAAGACAATTTTCTTTTCCATTTTTTCTAGGAAATAATTCAGAGGCTAAGACAGACTGAGAAACTGAGTCTCAGTATTAGGTATGCTCTCTATAAATAACTGTGTATGATGATGCATCATAAAAGTGGAATAATGAAAATAGTAGCAACAGCAATACTAACTTCCTTGACTAGTCTTGTGTAGAAATGATTGTGGCTGTCTTCAGCCTGTGAAAAATTAAGGGAACCGAAATGTGGGAAGGGGTTAAAAACTGAGACCGAGGCATGGTGTGCTTTCAGTCCTCCATCATTATTGAACTCTCTTTTTTACAAGCAGGTAGGTAGAGAAAAACCCCTCCCGCAGTCCATCAGCCACTCGTGGCCCAATCAGCATCTTCATCTTCAGTCTCTGGCCTCTGGTGGCAGGACTTCCAGCATAACAGGAACTTGGAGAGAGGGGTGGCTATTAGCAGGAGGTTGGAGAGAGGCATGGCTATTTGCAGGAGCTTAGAGAAAGACATGGCTATTTGGGGCAAGGCAAGGTCTGAAAGAACCAGCTCTTAGCTGGAGGGGGGTCACAAATGATAACTGTAAAGACCCAGTGTATTCTCTGGTATAACAGGTGAGAAAATGGAACTCTTAATCCAGTGCACACAATATCAGTTTTCATCTAACAACAGTACACTTTCTCTACATAAGGAGTGCAGCAACACGTATGTGACTCCACATCTATACCAATGTTGCTTTGTCTAACAATCAGGTTAGAACAACCTATCCTGTGGTGGAAGCAGGATGCATGTTGATACTCGAAAGATAGTGCAGTTGGTAGGAGTACTTGCTGCTCTTCCAAAGGACCAGAATTTTGGATGAGGACTCACAAAAGATACAACTTTCAGACAACCTTTGACAGGACTGAGAAATTCCTTCTCGGTATGTTTTTTTCTTATCAAAAGCATATGCAATCCCAGACCTTAAGCTGTACTACAGAGCAATTGTGATAAAAACTGCATGGCATTGGCATAGTGACAGGCAGGTAGATCAATGGAACCGAATTGAAGACCCAGAAATGAACCCACACACTTTTGGTCACTTAATCTTTGACAAAGAAATAAAGCCATCCAGTGGAAAAAAGACAGCATTTTCAACAGATGGTGCTGGTTCAACTGGCGGTTAACATGTAGA
>NW_022196909.1:4258773-4270123 GCF_008632895.1 Mastomys coucha
TTGGAGGGGAAACTGGGAATGGAGAAATTTACATGTAAATAAAGAAAATATCTAATAAAAAAAAACTAAGACATAACAAAAAAAAAGCATATGCACACTTCTAATAGGTGGGTTAAGTGTAAAATGGTATAACCCATTCAGTAGCTTACATACTTAATTTCTGGCAAAATTGATACATGTGATAATTAAGAACAGAGTGATCGGAGTTGATACTAGTAGTCCATCCCTAACTAAGACTCCCCATGAAAACCTTGTGAGGTTTTTGTAATTTCCCCAACACTGAAGCTGTCTATTTCTCTAGTTTGTCAAAGGAGAACATTAAAATTGGATATTTTAATCAGCCAATGTTGTTTATATTCATCTTGTTGTTGAAGTGGCTAGTGTTGTACATGAAGTTTATTAGTTACAGTCAACAACTATGTTTTAATTTCTTAAAGCCAAACAATTTCCCTCTACCTACAAGTTCACATTTACATTGTGAAGAAGTAGAATGTGTTCTGAGTGAAGAGTCTCTGGGAAGTAAGAGAACTATACATTCCACTGCTTACCAGAAAGGGCTCCATTTGATTCTTCTAGTGATTAAGAGTACAGTTGGGCGCACAGGGCAGCAGATAGTTCTCCCTTTGCCTTCCTGACTACCACTAAGTTATCCTGGGGTCCCGGCATATCGGCATTAAAAAAAAATCTTTCTTCCCACTCTGCTCTCCCATGACATTTCTAGTGTCTCCACTTCCCTTCTGTTGCCCCCTTACATACAAACTCTCACATAGACTCCCTGCACTGAGTGACTCATAACCACCCCAGCAAGATCCTTAACAGCAGCAATGAATTGTTTGCTTTAGAATGAGGTAAGTACAAATGAACCATTGGCTTCTCTGAAATGTCTAACTTCACTCCCACCAACTACCAACTGCTCTGGGAGTCAGACCACTTTTTAGGGTCTGTGTGATATGAGAAAACTGATGGTTACACTTTCCACTTTACCATCAAATTGAAATGTCGGCCTCCCTAAGATACCTAAATGGCAAATGATGATGGCCTGGTAAAATCCATTTAAATGATTAAAATATGAAGTTTACATTTTTTATTAATAGCTAAGAATAAGCCTATATTTAATTTCCCTGTATTAAAAGCTGGCTGTGGTTAGTTAGATGTGTCCACTATAAAGGAAAACTGGTCACTTGTAAAAGAATAATTGCATACGGAGTCCAAATCAAACAATATACTAGTATCTTTTTTTCTTTTTCTTTGTCCTGTTTTCCCTTTCAAATGCTCTGAGTTAGTGATCTGTTACTGTAAATTCTTCACAATTGTCAACTGGAAGGAACACCGACTGACTCCTCCAACGCAATGCTTCATGTCATTTTGTCTATTTCTTCATATACACAAGCACACACAACTACATACATGTACGTTTTTTACTCTTCTGTGGTAGCAAAGGTCAATGGCAAAGGTTTTCAAATAGGATAAGACATGTCTTCGCTTGCTTTCTGTTGTGATAAATACCATTACCAAAAGAAACTTGGAAAGATGGAGGTTTCTTCCTTCCTTACTTACTTCTTTCCTTTCTTTACTTCCTTCTTTCTTTATTTTTATTGGTTATTTTATTTATTTACATTTGGAATGTTATTCCCCCTTCCTGGTTTCTCCTCCAAAAGCCCCCTATCCCAACCCCCTTCTCCTGTTTCTATGAGGGAACTCCCTTACCCACCCACCCACACACTCCCACCTCACTGCCTTAGCCATTCCCCTATGCTGGGGCATTGAGTCTTCACAGGATCAAGGACCTCTCTTCCCATTGATGCCACATAAGGCAATTTTGCTACCTAAGCTGCTGAAGCCATGGGTCCCTTCATGTGTAACTTTTGGTTGGTAGTTTAGTCCCTGGGAGTTCTGGGGGGCTTGGTTGGTTAACATTGTTCTTCCTACGGAGTTGAAAACCCATTCAGCTCCTTCAGTCCTTCCCTAACTCTTCCATTAGCTTCACTGTGCTCAGTCTGATGGTTGGCTGCAAGCATCTGCATCTGTATTGGTTTACTTTATATTACAGGTGACAATTCATCATACATCATAATCAAGGCAGGAATGCAAGGCAGGAACCTGAGGGCTGCAATCAAAGCAAGGAACAGAGAGAAATGCTGCTAACTGGCATGGTCTCATGTTCAAACACCTTTGTTATACAGCACAGGTATACCTGCGTAGGGCTCATGATGGCCACAGTGGGCTGGGACTTCCTATATCAGTTAGCAATCAAGAAAATACCCCACAGTCATGACTGCAGACTAATCTGATGGAAACAATTCTTCCATTTCCGTTTCTTCTTTTCAAGTGTGTTAGGTTGGTAACTAGTTTTAGCCATCACAAAATAATAGCAACTTTTAAATGAACATAATGGTAAACAGTTAATAGGCAAACCAATGAGACTAGTCTACAAATAACCTTACTTACTGAAGAATCCTATACAGGTTGAGTATTACTTTACCTTATTGTACAAGATAGAAATTGTTTCATATTTCAGAATTTTTGAGTTTTAAAAAATTTGAATACACATATTATGGGCAATGAAACCCAAGTCTGTACTTAAAATTCATTTGTTTTATATATTCCTTACTCTTCAAGTAATTTTACCCAACATTTTATCATAATCACATTTTAACTGCTCCCTGTCTCAGGAGGTCAAGTATGTAATTAACCATAATTGGCATTATGCTGAGACACTATAATAATAGGCATTTTGGAGCATTTCATATTTAGGTACATTTGATTAGGTATTCTCAGCATATATTATTAAGTACTTGACTCCAAAATTGAGGAATTACCTTCCATAATGATTTCAAAGAATTTCATATCTCATTGTCTTAACTCTGTTTCTCAAGAGAATCTTCCCCAGAAATAATTTAAAAAAAAAGTCTGCCATAAATGTTTTCTGAACTGAAGCTATCTAAATGTCTTACATTTGTGCATTTTATATATAATGCATGCATTTATGTATTGTATATAGTCAAGTTCCAGAACTCTCTATTTTGTTCCCTATTTCAATCTCTGTTTCAACTCCAAAAAGCAGCTGTAAATGGGGATAGGTCAGGACGACCATTACAAGGAATTGGTGATCAGGAAAGAGATAATGGTGGCTGTGACTAGAAATAGATCACACTTTAATCACATATTTAAACTATGATAGGAAATACAAATATTGAAAGAATCATTTAGCTAAATGTAAAAATGAAGAGCTGAGAGATGGCCCAGTGGCTAAAAAGCCATCATTCTTCCACAAAAAGTGGGTTTGATTCCCAGCAAGCCCATGGTAGGTCACAATCATCTCTAACTCCAGTTCCAATGGATCGGTGCCCTTTTCTAGCTTCTACCCACACTGTACACATGTGGTGCATAAACATACATGCAGGCAAAACACCCATATAAGTAAAGTAAAAATAAAGGTAAAAATTTTGTTAACAAAATACTTGGAGCCAATCTATTACTCATGCATACCCAAACTACATGTTAGGTTTCTTTTTAATTCATTCACTATAATTTTGAGAATTTTTTCACAACTTGTTTTAATGAATTTGGAATTTTATATATTTTAAATTATATATGCATGTGTGTTTGTATTTACAGAACAAATTTTTGCATGTATGTGTATATAGATAGATGATAGATTGATAGGTAGATGATAGATAGATTATAGATAGATACATAGATACATATATAGATAAGAGATAGACTGACTACATATTGAATAGAAAGAATGTTTTAACAGGATAACAACAATGGTAGAAAGGAATAGGAGCCCAGCTTTACTTATTCTGCTAGAAACTGTTTACAGCTCGAAGCAGATGTTGACTGGATAGTTTCATCTAAGAGTCCAAAACTCAAAGGAGAGTTCACTGATGGTAATAAAACTTTGGGGTGAAGCTTATCGAAGCTCTTTAAAATTAAGATTAGAAGCTATGAGGTTAAGGAAAATAATTAAGAAAAGAACGGCAAACAGCACAGAACACATGATGTTTTGGAATGAACAGACATATAGTATGAAAGTTGAGAATCTGGGAGTATTTCACATATTAAGTGTATTTAGTGAGGCCTAAAAATTAGAAGAGTACATGTAATTGGCAGGGGCTGTAGAGGATGGAGTATAGGAGGGAATTGGAGAGGAAAGTTCAAAGCAGATATGATAAACCTACATTGTGTTAATGAATGAAATTCTCTAAGAATAAGTTTTTAAAACGTGTATATGTTAAGCCAAAGGATCAAAGCACTTCATCTGTGAGAGACACTGCTGAGATAAAGGATAAGAAATTACCATAAGCAAGGAAGAGGCAGAAAGTGAATTTTCTAGCAGTGATGGGGGAGGCCTTACTGAAACTAATCAAGGAGCACCTCAAGGTTATAAAAACAACCAGAAAACAGAACCAGATATGTTTAGCAAACACATGAATAAGCATGTCATAGATCCTACCATGTTACTAGTACTAATGAAAGTCCAAATCCCCTTTCGTCAATGATCTTGCAATTTTTTTAGCAAGAGAGTCTCAATTGAAACACTGGAGGAGGAGGCAAAGGGAAACAGAAGGGGGGAGAGAATGATTTACGCTATGCTTGTCATGGTCTTGTTTGTGGTTGTGATTTAATACAAGGAAAGTTACTAAGTAGTGAGCATTGGAAAGGGCTCATGAGGTGAAGTCTGGAGGAGACCAGGTGCATGTTGTCGCCAGTCCTCTCCCAACGAAGTCACATATGGTACCTTGGGGGTCCTCTAACCTCATATTGTGACATGTGTAGAATATTGCTCAGAAAAAAAAGTCTGTAAGAGACTTGGTGCCCAAAGATTTTATTGTGAGTTAATTACAAATGTAATGCTTGAAAACACACCAAAATTCCAGAGTACACAAATACAAATCAAGCATTCAGCATAAATCACATTGTAAAGACTTACTAGGTATGACTGAGCCCTTCTTACCAGTTAGTAAATAATGAGACTCCCTTCATAAACCTAATTCTAAGCATCAGAAAGATGCCAAGCTTACAAACAGGTTTTTCAAAGAATGGTAGTCTCAGACTTGCTAGGGTTGTTCTTTTCAGCATACCAGTTGAAGGTAATTAGCTTTGTCTAGGTGTCTTAACTTTCTCGTTTTCAGTTTTCTGGTTGTAGGTACTATATACCCATTGGAAAGACCAGACAAGGAGTAAGGTAATTAGTGACCAGGCATGTACAATCAGCTACCTCATCAGTGAGCTTTGGCAGCAACTTACCAGGCCTAGAAACTGATCTGTGTGGCAGAACCACAGTCAAGATTTATGAACCTGAAAGGATGGTAGCGAAAAGCAAGTAGAATATCAACCAATAGCTATTTCACCCAAGTCTTAATAAGCCAGTCCAGCTCCCTCCTTTCACATGGAACTCTAGGTCATTTAGCTAGGTGCAGGTTTGTCCTCCTGTTGGAAACAAGTCCAGACACACAAATGGAACAGAAGGACAAAATCTATCTGGCTGAGGTGCCACTTACACAGAGAATCTCCTTGCTCCAAAATAAACTCTGTTCTACAGCTCCTTAGGAGAAACTACACAAACTCATAGATTAAAGCTGCAAATGTTTTTACTTTTTTTGTTTTGTTTTGTTTTGTTTTGTTTTGTTTTGTTTTTTCGAGACAGGGTTTCTCTGTGTAGCTCTGTCTGTCCTAGAACTCACTCTGTAGACCAGGCTGGCCTCAAACTCAGAAATCTGCCTGTCTCTGCCTCCCAAGTGCTGGAATTAAAGGCGTGCGCCACCACCGCCGGGCTTTTTTTTTTTTAAACTTATTTTTGTGGGTTAGAAGCTCACTGCTCCATTTGACTAACCTATGCATGGGTTAATTACAAGCACCACTTGGTCATAGTCACATGCTGAATGAGAAGGTCCAGTGCTTTGGCTCACACGCTGGCATCTTAGTGGAGATGAAAAGGATGCCAGTTACCAATGCCTGTGAGATTTATGCATATGGTCTGTCTATTCATGGCATGGCCTAGAGATCTATACATATTTTTACGTTTAGGCTTAGATGCCTAGAAGTCTATCCAAAGTAGACACTTGTAAGCATCTTCTGACATAATAGCCCCATATGTCCCAGAATATTTTTCTGTTATATTCTGTTGGTCAAAGACATCCCTAGAGTAGCTCCAATTCAGGAAGAGTAAAATTAGATTCTATCACTCAATGAGCTGATTAGCAGTGAATTTGTTCTCGTGCTTAACCTATTACAGTCACAATTTCCTTAGTTCTACTTGAGTATGATGAATGGTGGGTCCCCCTTGCCTTGCTCATACTTGCATTCTATTCATAAAAAATATTGGTGCTATTTTTCAAGAGAGGGGTACCTTCTAATTTTCTAATGAGGTGCCATGCTGCTCTAATTAATTTCACATCATACTCATAAAGCACCTGATGTTTATTTTGCAAACTGAAGGGCTTCCAAGAATTTCTCTTGGATCTATATATGAGTGATAGTAATAGTGATAATAATAATAATAATAACAATAATAATAGTAATAATAATAATACATTTTCTGACATATAAACAATGAGATCAGAAAATAATATCTATTCACTACTAAGTGGATTATGCAATTAATTTTATTTTCAAAACTGATAACATAAAAATCTAGATAGTAGGCTGTAATGGTAAAATAGTTACCCATTCGTTTTAGGAAGGATAAAGTAAGATTACTAGAAAGGGTATGGCAAAGTTAAGAGTATTTAAAGAAGGGGTTGAAAATTATTCTGTTGGGTACAGGTCATGATCAGTGAGCAAGCCCCATAGGGTTGATTATATCCTGGTTTAGAATCAGGATGAATACATTCATGACAGCATTCATAGATAGACTTTACCTGGTAAAAGTCAGAATTTCTTTATTTTGAATTAAATTTACAAATACTCTTTTAAACCATTGACAATATGAGAGCTGGTTTGCAATTAGTAAGGAAAGACAAGGGAGTGTCCATTCCCTCCCCACATCCACGAAGCAGCCATTTGCCTATGTACATGTCAAAATAGTAATAGTGCATGCTGTGCATTCCAACTTTAGAAATCATCCTCATTTTCTTTACCTACAGACGACTTTAGTAGTAGCTTTTAATCGCTCTAAAAATTCAGAGTGTTCTCCATTTCTCCATGCAAATGCACTTCACAAGCTTTACTTGCAAACTGACGGGAGGAAACCTTGTAGTTGCCCCCTCCAGGAGGCAATCCATCTTGTCCTCTTCTGGAGCTAACCTGAGGATGACATGGGAGGTGGCACTCACCCTTGAGTCACAATGCTGGCATCATGGGGCTGATGTGAACTTTTCACTTTAAACCCTCGGCCACTGCCACGCCTAAGCTTTGGTCAAGACTGTAACATATTCCCTTACATAAAAGGGTGAGAATTTTGTTTGTTTGTTGTTTTAATCCAAGACTAAACTCCAATAGCTGTCATGAAAATTATCCTTTGCTTAGATTCCTGAGCACCAGCAAGACTGACTGGCAGGGAGTTCACCTATACACAAACATTCATTATAAAGTGAATATTGAGAAGTACTCTTGGTCAGAATTCTCAATTTTTAGACTGAGAAATTTTACCTTGAAAACTTGTTCGCCTCACTTTGCTCCAGAGCCACCTCGGGACCGAGGCAGCATCTGGCTTGGTCCTTACTGCATCCCTGAGCCATTGCAATAAAGCTGCCTTGGCTGCCAGAGGCACTTGTCGCTGTGATAAATTGACCCCACCTCACATTCACCTGACAGCCTTCAGCCTTCAGCAAGCATTTTATGTAAGTCAGAGCAGAGTGTAATGAAGATAAATGCAGAAGTAAAGAAGGAAGCCTTTTATCCTGATGTTTACTTTAGCCTTTACACTTTAGAAATCAACACTGCCCCACACACCTCTCTCCTGACAGGGGTTTAATGATGCAATTAATGAGGACTCTGGCCTTCTTCAGTGAAATCAAGCAGCCTCTGAGGTAATGGAAAGAGGAACCCATCCATACACTTTAGGGACACTACCGTTCTTCATTTATTTTATTCTTCAGGTTAAAATGCAATATGTACAGGGAAGTGTCATGATGTTCAAGCTTCTTAGTGATAAGAGGAGCGAGCATTCCAAGTGAACTAGATTGAACAACATAAGCCCAAAACAAATCAGGGTAAACATTAAATATGATTTTTTTTTTTGCTATACAAGGAAATTTTTTTTTTTTTTTTTTTAGTAAAAGTGTTTATTATGGACATACACCAAAAATGAGAGATGCGTCAAAAGTAGTTATTATTGAACCAGAATTTAATTGAACTATATATTTCTAATTTGATAATCTATTTTACAAGTATTTGGTATTCATTGCATTGGTACAGTTACACTTAAAAATCTCTTTCAAGCTCAAAATGAGAAAATATGCAAATGGAGAGTGCATTTTACTGTTGTCTATGGACTGAGCAAAGCACTGTCTTTCACTATGAGGTTTGCATGCAGAGATTTCCTTCCTTATCACCTGAGGCCAACCCTCTTCACCCTCCCAATGTCACTGTCCTGTGTTCTGTTCTCTTGCTGTTTTCACACAGCTTTTACTTTATTTTTCTTTTGATTTCACATATACAAGAAAAGACAAGTAATATTTGTTTTTCAGGTTCTGGGGTTTTCCCATTTCGCTTTTTAAGTGAAGTTGAGAATAGCCATGTGAGAGAACTCCTCTAAAGTACAGGAGGGTTGATAGGCATGTTGTTTTCTCTTATGCCCTTGGCCAATATCTCCAGCACAGCCAGGGCTGGTCTGTGAGTTCTTGGTCACAGCATTTCACAGGTGTCTCCTGAGTATTGGTACCACGATCACGGCATGATGCACTACACCAGCAGGACTTAGAAAGCTCTGTCCTGTTTTCATGATATTATTATCTATTACTAACCTAACAAATGGATGCGTAGAAATCAGGAAGGGAAATTAGCAGAGAGGGTCAGAGATCCTAGTCAATCAAATTGGTGAAACTTGAAGGAAGTAAAAATAAGAACTACATGGACGTCAGAGAAGCAAGACCATCTGGGGGATGACAGACATTGTTTTCATTCTGGTAAGAGGAGAAAAAAATCTGATTGAGAATTTGTTATTTCAGTCACTACTGCATCACAGAATGACCCAACACCCAAACCTCTAGCATTCATAATAGCTTACACGAAATTTGAATTCTACTTCTTAAAATAAATGGCTAATTAAATAAAAAGCATGCTAATTTATATTTTCCGTATAATCTGTGTTTATGTTCAGAAGAAATCATAACTGTCTCGTAACAGCACTGCTGTGGATATTCACATCGCATCCTCACAATTCAATCTCCTCTTGCAGAGAGGTAGGAGGTGCCCCAAGTTCACAAAACCACAGTAAGGCCTTCTCCAGACCCTCGCAATGTCCAGCCCCTTGCCATTATCTAAAAGATCAACAAGTGACTGAAGTGAGACATCCTAGCAGTGAAGATGTCCCTGGCCACCCATGCTCCCATAAGTAAAGGATTTACATGTATTATGTAAATAGACATATATGGGTGTACATATATAAATGGATATAGAAATATGAGCACACACATATACACACACACAAATGCACCTTACTGACTGAGAGTTATGGCATTTAACAACTTTTATTTATATTTATGTACTTTAAAATTAGTATTGATGCTACAGAAATTTTTGTATCTTCTAATCTCTAGATATTTTTGTTTTCAAGTGGCATTGGAATGTTTTTTGTATTCAATTCACAAAATCTACTTGCTAAAAATTGACAATTGACTAGGCTTCCTCTTTCATCATTTTCTTAAGTCCTGTTTTACAGAGCATTCTTTTCTCTCTTAGGCTAAATCCATCATTCATTTTCTTTCTTTTTTTAATAAAAAGAAATGTCACTGGAAGAACTCTTGAGTAAAAAATATTCAAGCAGCTCCATTAACTTAGCCACTCAAACAAGCACCTGGCAAGATCCGAAGTCTGTATATCTCAATAAACGTTACAGTCAGAACAGCGATTCTCTGCCTAGGAGCTTTGCTTGGGGACTCCACTTTTACCATCAGTTACATTTTTGTGCATTCATCACAATGCACACACACACACACATAGACACAAACACACATACATGTGCAATAAAAATGCTTAACAGAGTTAAAACTAGAAAAGCAATTATTTTTATATCCTCTTTCATGGCCCCTGTGTCCTTTAGCTGTATCTAGCTCTTCATTATCACTTAACAATACCTTGTTCTCCTATCTATATACCCATACATGCATTTGTTTACACATATGTGTAACATATGAGTGCATGTGCATATTATATGCTAGTACTCTTATTTGAGGCAAAAGGCACATTTTTTTTTCTTTCAAAGATTGTGTGATCTTGCTTAATGTTAGACATTATAAGTCCATCTATTTTCCTCAAAACTTTGCCACTTCATTCACATTTCTTGTTGAGTAAAATTACATTTTATATGTAGTTATGTTTTACATAAGTAATATGTAACATATTTTCATTATCTGTTTGTTTGTTGATGAGCAACTAAGTTGGTTCTATTTTCTTGCCTCAGTAAATAAAGAATCAATAAATATGAGGATACAAACATCTCTTTGGTAAATTCTGAAGTTCTCTGAGTATAGCCCCAGAGTCAAGTAGATGGGTCATATGGGTAGTTCTATTTCTAACTCTTTTGAGGTACAGCCAACCTGATTTCCATAATGGTTGTGTTAATTTGCATCTCCACATCTGTGACTAAGAATTCTTCTTTCTCTACATCTTCTCCAGCATTTGCTGTCAGGTTGATTAAAGATATTCTTTCTAACATGGATAAGATGGTATCTCAGTGTAATTTTGATTTGCATTT
This sequence comes from Mastomys coucha, assembly GCF_008632895.1. Lineage (NCBI taxonomy): Eukaryota > Metazoa > Chordata > Mammalia > Rodentia > Muridae > Mastomys > Mastomys coucha. The sequence goes on from NW_022196909.1 coordinate 4,269,638, forward strand.
TCTTGATGACTAGAGATGTTGAACACTTGCTTTCCTTCTTTCCAATGGTACTTTGAAATTTTCATACAGTGTGTTTTGATCATATTTATCTGCTCTCTCCCAACTGTTCCTCAACTCACTCCCTTTGTCCTTACCCACCCATGTTTGTGTCATTAAAAATAATCCTTCAAAACTAATTTTGTGCTGCCCAAATATTCTTGGATATGTGGCTTTACACTGAAGAATGGTCAACTTTCCAGAGCCTACACTCTTAGAGCAAATGCTGCTCCCTCCCAACCCCTGTCTCCGTGTCTGTCTCTGTTTCTGTCTCTGACTCTCTCTGTCTCTCTCTGTGTGTCTCTGTCTCTCTGTCTCTATCTGTCTCTGTCTATCTCTGTCTCTCTGTTTCTGTCTCTGACTCTCTCTGTCTCTCTCTGTGTGTCTCTGTCTCTCTGTCTCTGTCTCTCTCTGTGTCTCTCTCTGTCTCTGTCTCTCTGTCTCTGTCTC
>NW_022196909.1:4270133-4271889 GCF_008632895.1 Mastomys coucha
CCCCTCTCCCTCTCCCTCTCCTTCTCCCTCTCCCTTTCTTTCTCTCTCTCTCTCCACTCCTCCAGTAGGTAATGATTGCCAAAAACTCCCCAGCTTTACGTGAGACTGTTTACCCAATGTTTTTCTTCTTGATAGAACAGATTTTTGTATATGCTATCAGAACTTCTGGGTATTCAAGTGTGCAAGCTGCCCTGCTGTGTCCAGAAGTCCAGAAGATAATGTATTCCTGTCAGTCAGCATATTGGCCTCTTCCACTCTTTAGCAATTGCTTTACCTGTATGAGTATCTGTGAACCACATACTTTCCTTGTGCCCACAGAGGTCAAAAGAGGGCTTTGTGTCCCTTGTAACTGCACTAACACACTGTTGTGAATTGCCATGAGAATGCCTGAAATCATGCCCAGGACCTCTGGAAAAATAGCAAGTGCTGTTAACCACAGCTATCTCTGTAGTCTACATCTTGCATTTCATGATGAAAAGTGCAAAAATTCTCAGCAAAACATTTGCAAACTGATTGCATATGCACATTAAGATGGTTGTGTATTATGACCTTACTGAATAGGCTTCATTAGAGAAAAACATGTTTGGTTCATGATATATAAATCAATAAACGTCATATAAACAACATTATGAGCAGAAGCTATTGATTCTGAAGAAGTATTGGACAAAGTTCATCATGCCTTCATGATAAATGTTTTGGAAACATTAGAACAATAGAAGGTATTTCAAAATAATAAAGGTTATATACAACAAGTCTATTGTTCTAAGTGGAAACAGAGTACTTCCTCCAAAATCAGCAATGGAGACAAACAAGGACCATTTCCTCTAAAATCTGGAACAGGACGAGAATGCTTCCTCTTTCCTCTTTCATTTGTTAGAGTGCTTGATTACTTAACTACAGCAACTAGACAAGAAAAAGACAGAAATAGGAAAGGAGGAGTCAAAATTTCTTTATTTATACATGACATAAATTTTCTTAAATATCAACTTTTATTGTATGTGTATGGGTGTTTTATTTTCAGATAGGTCTTTAAGCCATATGTAAAAGGAGTTGCATACTGTTGTAAGCTGTCATATGTGTGCTGGGAACTAAACCTGGGTCTTTTGCAAGAGCCCCAAGTACTCTTAAGTGTTGTGTCATCTCTCAATCCTTAAAGATGATGATTGGCATTATTCTTTACTTAAAATACCCTTTATAATATACTTCAAACCTTTTAAATCTAATAAACATAGTAAAGTTTCAGGGTAGAAAATATGTTTGGTATATGGGGGTATGTATTAAAGTAGTTTTCATATATGCTAACAGTCTGCTCACAGTGGAAGAAATTATGGAAAATTATTTCATTTACAATAATTGAAAAACATCAAAGACCCTACAATAAAAACATCAAGACATTGTAAAGAAGAAATCAAAGAAGAGAGTAAACAATGGAAATTCTTTCCATGCTCCTGGAATAGCAGAATTCTTATTTTGAAAATGTCTATACTACCAAATTAATCTATAGATTTAATGAAATATTAATCAAATGTTTGATTTAATATATGAAAGATTTAGAAAAAAATAATATAAGAACTCATGTGGAACGACAAAAGCCTAATGCATTCTTAATGATATAGAACACTGCTAAAGGAATTGCAATATCCAACCTTTTTTATTTTTATTGAAAATAAATCATGTTATAGTTTTTAAATATAACCAATATTTTTTTAAGTAGTTGCAGAAAATTCTTTTTTTTTTTATTTTTCTTTTTTTTTTT
>NW_022196909.1:4273799-4309330 GCF_008632895.1 Mastomys coucha
GGGATTGTGATTCCACCAGAGGTTCCTTTATTGTTGAGAATAGTTTTGGCTATCCTGGGTCTTTTGTATAACCAATATTTTTAAGCATAATCATGTCTGTGGAAGTATTTATGAGAATTCAGTTAAACCAAGTACCATTTGTGCTATAACAATAGAGATATGGAAAGCCAGAGCTGTCAAACATATCAACAGTGTTGATAAGAGTGTAATAATAAGACATCAGCTAGAAAGTAGCAAGATAATGAAGCCCTAGAAGAAACCATCTGGAAAGAACAACAGCAAGACTTGTGTGTGTGCCAGTTGGCTTTATAAATTTAATATAAACTGGTTACGAACAAAGAGAACCCTAACTAAATAATTTTCCCCCTCTGATTGGCCTGTGTGGCATTTTCTTAATTGCTGGTTGATGGGAGGAGAACCCAGTCTACTATGAGTGGTGCTGTCCTGTTGGCCTGTTGGTATGTGAGTAAAGTAGACGAGGAAGCCAGAAGGAACAAGCCACTAAGCAGCATTCCTCTGTGATTTCTGATTAAATCCCTGCCTTCAAGTTCCTGCTCTTGATCTGGCTTCCCTTGATGATGGACCATAGCTTATAAGTTGAAATAAACTTGCTCTTTCCCAACTTGCTTTAGATTGTTATGTTTAGCACAGCAGCAGAAAGTGAACTAATGCACTCTGTCTTCAGAGGCCTATCAAAGTATTTAATGAACTTATATTATCTTATGGACTTAAATTCATAAACTCAGTTTTTAAATGATATTTTGTGATTCTGACAACACAACATAAACATAGCTCATACTCTACATATGAGAGGAATTTTTATTGGATACTTGTGAGAGAAGGGGTACATATATACTCACATCTACACAGGACTAAGATGAACCTTTTCAAATCTAATGAGCTAACCACTTTGCTTTTTAAGAAAGTCATCTTTAGCTGCTTTAAATAAATTTCCTTGTATGTAAGACAATCAACTTAACTAATTTTGATAGCCTCCCAGTATGTGTTATAAGGTGAAAAGCTGTTTCTTTTTCTTTTTCTTTGAATTTTATGTATTTACATTTCAAATGTTATGCTCTTTCTTGGTTTCCACTCTGGAACTCCCCCATTCCATTTCATCCCCCTCCCCATGCTTCTATGAGAGCACTCCCCCTCCCACCCACACAATCCCACCTCACTGTCCTAGGATTCCCCTACACAGGGGAATTAGGTCTTCACAGGACCAAGGGCTTTTTCTGGTTATGCCAGACAATGCCATCCTCTGCAACATATGAGGCTGGAGCTATGGGTCCCTCCAGGTGTGGTTTAGTCCTTGGGAGCTCTGGGCAGTCTGGTTGGTTGATATTGTTGTTCTTCCTATGGAGTTGCAAACCCCTTCAGCTTCTACAGTCCTTTCTCTAATTCCTCCACTGAGGTCTTTGTGCTTAGTACAATGCTTGGCTGTGCGCATCTGTCTCTGTATTTGTCAGGCTCTGGCTGAGCCTCTCAGGAGACAGCTATAATATTGCAGAGACTCATACGCAGAAGTGTTTCATGTATAAGTAATACCTTGTGTTTAAGGTTTTAGAAAATTACAATCAAAATGGTAAAGATGGAGTATGTGAGCAACTGGTATCTAATGAAGTAATAATTTATTTGATTGAAAACTCAAAGCCCATTCAAGATTTCCACAGATGCCATGCAGACTTTGCATGACGGCAGTATTTGAGGCATAAACTTCAAGGAAAGTCAGTCTCCTGCCTCCCCATTGTCGCCTGGCACTCCAAACTTAGAGGTAGCCCAGATATGTCCTCATACTTGTGTGCTGGGGGCCCACCAAGATATCATTTCTTTACAGCTAGAAAGAAAAAATTCAGACATTGCTCTCTGACCTTCACCAATGTTCCAATGTCCTAGTCAAACCCTGGCTTGGAATGTTAAGCCATCCAAACTAATTGCCTCCAGCATTGTGGGTAGAGCATTAAAGCTTACAGAAAGAGAGACAGGATAGAGCATTCAGCAGCAGGCAGTAGGCATTCAGCATTCGGACTCACTCGCACTCGGATTAGAACAAGAACTTAGGTGGACTAGGACTTAGATTCATGCAGTCTGTAGGCCCCCAGGCCCAGAGTGCTTGGGCCTGGGGGGTGCAGCACCAGTTGAGATTCAAGAGAATGAGCATTTGAGATTCGAGCATTCAGCATTGAGGATTCAAGATTCGAGCCTCTACCCTCCTTGCTCGCACACCCGCAGCCCCCTGGGACTCTGGCCCGTGGCCCGAGCCTGCTCAGAGCCTGGGTGTGCTGCACCAGTCCAGAGGAGATGGCTGATGTTTTAGATCCAGTGTGTTTTAGGTAGCCTCAGATGTACCTTGACTACTGAGCTGCCAGATTTTTCATTTCTCTCTTTTGCAATGATTGTAAAAGCTTCATGTCATTTTTGAGAAATACACTCAGACCTTACACCAATCATGTCAAGTCTGTTTGTCAAAGCTGAATCCCGTGCACACCTGGCCAGAACCCATTGTCCCGCAGAACAAGGGGCCCGTAAGAAACCCCAGTCCATGGCACACAGAGTTTAGCAATACTAAGGATTCTCATTAGTTATACTAAGAGAAACAAAGTTCTTTATATTTGGCAGAAGTTGTTGAAATGTCATTGTCAAGGAGGTCAGCATGCCCTACAACTTGATAGGAAAACTTGTTACTGCTTAGCCACATGTTTCTGTCTAAATTGTCCACAGGCAACTAGCCAGAGCAATTAGGTAAATTCTGGGTGAGCTGGGATTGACACTTCTGGATATTTTGAAACATGCCTAAGTACCTGTCAAAGTGTATCAGTGGACTCTCTGGTTACAGATAAGATGTTGCTTCTGACAATGCTCCCCATGCTTAAGAACTGGCAGCAAAGGCCCACTTATTTCTCACTAAGTGCTACCAATAAAAAAGTTATTGAAGGAGGTGGCAAAGTGATATTCAGAAGCCTACTGTGCAACTACACATTATAGATACCTCTGTATTTATTTTACTCTGTACATCTCTTACATTTATTAAAGTTAGAACCATGTTGAGTTAGCTATAGTACTTCATATGTGATACAAATAATAGAGAAAATTATTAGTAATTATGTAGAATATTTTGAAAATTCTCAATAAAGTTCATTGAAATTGCATGTCATTCTACCAGCAACAAAGAAATTATGCATACTTTTTGGTCTATACAGAAAACTCACTAGGGCATATTCTATTTTGTTTCATAATGAAAACTGAATATATTTGCAGCAATTACAATTATATGTTTGATATAATCTGCCCTTAATCAAATTTAGTTTAAAATTATGTGTAACATACCTGTATGCTTTAAAATATACTTTAAATAATCATGAATTATTCATTGAACAAAATTTAAAACATATTGAATAGCATGAAGAAACAAAATATGTTACTCTCATGAAAATGAAAAAAAGAAAAGCAAAAAGAAGTTACTGGGACTAAGTGTTTTTTATTAGGAAAAAGAAGAAATATAAGAAATTAGGAATACATTCTAACATATAAGAATTTAAAATGCAGAGAAAAATAGGCTGTAGCAGCAGAAGTAAATGATTAAGCAAAGGACACTTTCATAAGATAGAGAACACTCAATCAGTAAATAAATTTATTACAAGAAAAAGATTTTGGTGCTGAGAAAATATCAGTAAGATTGCTAAATATATAAGCAGACTGATTTTGAAATGGTAGACAAGTAATTAATATTAAGAAAGGAGAGAATTGAACACAGATCCCAAACTATAAAGAAAAAAAAGCAATAAATGAATAAGATGGACATTTTAATCACATACACTTGATAACAAGGAGGACATGGACAGAAACGCTGAAAGGCACACATTAGAAGCACACTACAGAGGAAGGTTGTGTGAACAAAAACTGCAAGGGTGAAACGGGGGTTGGTTTTTTAAAGACTTTCTAAAGGTAAATCCCCAAGTCCAGGGCAATACAACAACAAAAGGATGCCTTTTCCATAAGTAGATTGAATTTCATAGGCATAAGTGAAAAGGATCAACATGAATTGTGACCCTCACTTCATCTTACATATAAATATTGACATTAGGACCTAGGTAAAACATTAAGGACTACATGGAATGTTAAGGTCTAAGTAAAATGTTAAGGCATTCAAAAGAAACTTACTCATGTTTCTGCTGTTACTAGGAAACTTTCTAATGCCAAGATTGATTGCATATTCTGTTATGTTCTGTGGCCTTGGAAAATCAATAGATCTGCTTTGTTTAGTTAACTATAAAAAGCTTAGATTCAAACCAATTATCCAACAGCATTTTCTGCACCTACATATGAGTTTTTATGGTTTAAGTTGCCCCTGTGATAAACTGTAACATAAGACACCTGCACCAATAGAAGAAACTACTTGGTATGAGACTTCCATTTTGAGGAGTGGTAAGGTAGAGGTTAAGTTCCCAAGACCTCCTTAGGAAGTGACAACCTGCTTGGCAGAAAGAGACATGAACTTGGGTAACTGACATCATCCTGGCTGGCAAATTAAGACATGAATGTTAGAGAAGGCAAGTCCCCTGCCGGAGTGGAATACCCTAACGAAGGGAAACAGGATAAACGGACAACAAAGACACTGAGTCTATGGAAATCCTCTATCCCTAAATCCTGATTGGTGGAATATCTTGGCACATATTGTAGATTTGGGGGTTTAAAAACCCTGTAGGATCATAACTCAAGGTCATGTTTCAATTCCCAAATCTGGACCATGGCTCTGGTTGACTAGTGCTGAGATATATGCTCAATTAAGTATCGCTATCTCACTAAGATCATTGTTCTTGTGGACTGTAAGGTGATTCCTAGACCCCAACAATTAATTTTACTGTATAATTGTAAAAATAAAAATTTATAAAACTTCTACTATGATGTTAGATAAATTTTTCATTGGACATAAAAATCATAAACAATAAAATAAATTTAATTGACAAAGTAAATTTCAGAATTGCTGAAATTGTTCTTCAAGATATACCATGAAGAAAACGAAAGGCAAGCCTCATATTGAAATAAAATAATTGCATACTAGCTAATAAGAAATACATAAAAAAGGTTCCTTATATTTCAGTATCAAAAATGATCAGCTTGAGCAGGAATTTTTTTGAGCAGTTTTTTATTAGATATATTCTTTATTTGCATGTTGTACAATATCTCCTTTCCCAGTTTCCCATCTGAAAAAAAGAAAAAATAAATAAAATAAAAATTAAAAAACAAAAACAAACCCCTGTTCCCTCCCCCCTCCTCCTGTTCTCCACCCCACCCTCTCCTGCTTACTGGCCTGGCTTTCCTCTACATTGGGGCATAGAATCTTCAAGGACCAAGGGCCTCTCCTCCCATTTAATCAGGAATCTTAAGATTGTTTACACAAAAAGATAAAAAGTATCTTGACACAACAGAATAATACTACTCAAAAAGAAAAGAATGAATTGCCAAAACATGAAATAGAATTGATGATTCTGACCATCTTTTTGTCAAGTGAAAAACAAAATTAAAAGCCAGATATAAATGCCACATTCTATAGGGTTCCACTAAAATGAAATTCTGAACAATGTTTTATAGTGATGGAAAATGGATTTGAAGTAGGCATGGTGGAGGGACAAATGGACAGAAACATACATTTAGAAAATGAGAATTATTTGGGTGACAGCAAAATGGGTATATGATGCTGTCTACATCTACTACATGTTTCAGATAGTGAATATAAGTTCATATCTTGCTGCAGTCGTGTTTATAAAAGTTGTACATACTGTTAATGATTTAGTTTACAGTAATTAAAATGCGCCAAGAGAAAAATAACCTTTATTTTTCTTCACCTGCAAAAAAGTGGCTGTAACTTTTCAATAGCAACAAATTGAAATATAATAGAATAATAGGATATATAGTATTACCATAACTTTTCAACCAAATGATTTTGTTTGTCATCTACTTAATTAATCAAATATAACTAAACCAAAGTACTTATAGTTCATATTTAAGTGAGGGAAAAGTCAAATTGTATAACAGATATTTTTCAAAAATGTTTTTCCTAACTTGTGATTATCTTTAGAATGTTGTAATTATGAAGCACTCACTGAAATACAAACATAGGTAACAATATATAAATTAGATAGAAATGTGATTATGAATTAATGTTACCATCCAGCAGTAACAATAGGGAAGGGTTACCTGGAAATGTGGAGTTAGAGAAATATAGGCTAGCCAAAAATAAATCTTACCCACGTAGGAGGCACCAAACATTAGACAGGAGTTATGAACACTCAGCCATCTTGAATTTTTAATGATTCTTTGTTACAAGCCAACAGGTAGAATAGGTGATGCAAAACCCCTCCCACAAGTTTGTCAGCATGCTGGCCCAATCAGAAGCTTCTTATCCAGTCTCTGGAGGTGGGACTTCCGATGTAACTGGAACCAGGAGGAGCAAGGCGTGGCAAATAGCAGGAGGAGGGCAGAGAGGTGTGGTTATGAAAGGCAGCCCTCAAGCCAGGAGGGTTACAAATTAAATAAACACAAAAGGAAAGAATTACATCAAGACCACCTGATCCTAACCGAGAAAGTGGGACTTTCCTTCTCCATCTATTGCAAATATTATCTTATAGCAAGGCTTACATCATTTCCCATTATATGGTCTTGAGAAAACAGAATGAGTGTGCTTTGCAAAGCACAGTCCAATACAATAGTGTCACTTTGATGAAAATTGGTTGAAGAGAAATTTTATGGGTTAACAAAGTGGAAACCACATTTCCTCTGACTTCACATTTAATCCTAATCATTCTCTACATCAATTCAGAACATAGAAACTTCACGTTTAAATATCTGGTAAATTCTACTTTCCAAAGTTCTTTCTGAAAGTAAAAAAAAGAAATAATTTGATTCATATATGTTTTAAATATCTATATTAAAAGACTAATCACCACTTTTTAGATGCTCATTAGAAGAATTTGGGAGATTGATAGTGTGTATAAACTGCCTTGACTTGATTAGAAGTTCTGCTACTTTCTCTTTATAACTCTGGCAAAGTAGTTAACTATGGCAGATGACTATTTTGACAGGAAAGGAGGAAGAATTTCTGATTTCTGATTCAGTTGAGAGATATAGCACTGTTGGCTGAATTAAATTACCTAGGGAAGAGCAGTACAAACTGCAACAGAAGAGCTGATACACATATACACTGGACCTTCAGGGCTAGACTTAAAACTTACCTTCTCACAAATACCAGAATGTCACAAACTATGAAGGCCTGGAGACCAATGGATTTCTACTCTCTCCCCCAATAAAGAGTATCACATGGAATCTGCTCCAGCTAGAGGAATCTGGGAAGATCAGCTTTCAGCACAACATAGCTCTGTCAGCATTTTACTCAATCAGTATCTTTATATTTCTTATTTTCTATTATTTTGTCTCTGCCTATTATCAGACTATTGCAAGCTAGCCCTAAGGGGACTAGCGGAAAGAACTGCTAAGCTGAAAGAAGATCTTGAACACCAGTACATATGATGGAAATGAACACCAAGAAGCTGTGTCAGATGACAGATGACTTAGGATGGGACGGGATATTTATGTTGTAGGGAAATGGCTGGCTGGACCCATGTAGTAGTATGCTATTGGGTGGACCAAGAACATGAGGGTGCTTCATTTGCATACTCTGGAGAAGCAGGGTCCAGGGAAAGGAATCTTATAAGGTCATATAGAAAGGAATAGCCTAGGTTTCAGGCCCAGTGTTTGGACAAAGAGCAACCAGCCCTAGTAAACCTGGAGATGTATGAGCTTATTACTTTGCTACATTCACCAGGAATTTCCATACCTGGAGAATCCTTTATGCTAGAGTCTGTTGATCCCAGGGCAAGGCAGAGGAACAGCCAAACGCCTGACCCTCTCAGGATGAGAAAATCTGGGATTTGGGGGATATTTCAACCCCTTCTCAGCTCCAGATCAGCCCTGCAAATCTCCACTTTTGCATATATGTCTCATGATGGCTTTGCTTCTGTTTGTACATCACTGTTAAGTTTTAATTTGCTGTATATGGTCCTTTGTCCAACCTAACACAAGGCATTGTTTGCTATACTTTTCACCCATATCTCACAGGATTTTCCTTTATTCTTACACCTTTTCCTCATTCTCTTGTTGATAATCCTGATCATCTTTGTATCTTGTAATTATAACTGTTCACAACTTTATCAATCTCTAAAATCTAGGGACATAAGTAATACCACAACTTACTTTACGTACTTTCGTACTTTTAGAAATTAGTTCAGTATTTAGCTCTACCTTTACCCACCTTCTTTCCTTCTCAGTGCTAACCCTATTAGGTAAAATCCCAACATGTACCATGTTCTTTGGTTATTTATACTTTAACAGTTATTGAAGTCAAACAGGTCTGTTAGAAATTGAATACTTGCATGCTAATACTATCCAACACCCATGGTTGTTCTCACAGCTTTCAAGAACTGATATGCCCTCTGCGTGGGATAACTTGGACCATTATGGTTTCTAATACTACAACAATGTCTCATCTTCGTGCAGAAGTATTTTTTCATGCTAGTGCACCATCTCTGTTCTGCTTGACTTATCAGCAATTTCAAGGTTTTGTTGTTTTAGAACTCAAGAGACCATGTAGTTAGTTGCCCCAGGTAGATTGAGTTGTATATCCATTCACCAGGACCTGCAATAGACCCTGTTAAAGGGAGAAATAAGTTTGAACTGCTACTAACCTATCTTTTAAAACATGTGACTTTGGGAGATGGAGAGATGGCTCAGTGGCTGAGAGCACTTAACTGTTCTTCCAGAGGCCCCAGGTTTGTTTACAAGAGCCAATACTATAGAGTTTACAACTGCCTACAAGTCCAGTTCCAGGAGATTAGCACTCTTCAACCTCTGTAAGCATCTGCATGCATGTAAGGCACATCAACTCTTATGGGCAAAACACTAATCAGACAAAAGTAAATAAATAAATCTAAGTCTGTCTTACTTGGCTTTGTCATTGTTGGTTTTACTTTATTTTATTTTTACTTAAATAACCCTAATGTGTAGATTAAAGAGTATCATATGGAACTGGAACTGGAGAAATCCAAAATAGTCTGCACAATATAGTGTCATAGCTTAGTAAAATGGCAATAAACCCAATGTTCAAGAGGGGTTAGTTTCAAGAACTGATCAAATTCATATGAAGTGAAATAGAATGCTGTCTTGTGTTTGCAGAGATATCAAGGAAGCTGGGAAACCATGCCCAAGTGTGTGGGAATTTTGGTAATGCGATATAAATTAGAGTATAGAGATTAATTTGTTTGATTGTAAAACCTCTAGAGAAGTGGTTCACAACCTTCTCAATGCAGTGACCATTTAATCTTTAATCATGTTGTGGTGACCCCCAGCCATTATTTTCATTGCTACTCCATAACCATAATTGTACTACTTTTATGATTAGTAATGTAAATATCTCTGTTTTCTGATGGCTTTACAGGACCCAATAAAAAGATCATTTGACCCCTCAAAGGGGTCATATCCACAGGTTGAGAACTACTGCTCTAGAAGAATCTGTTTGGTGGAAAGAGTGACCAGTTACTCGTGTCTCCCAGTTACCATATCTCAACACTGAGAAAAATGAGAGACTCCAACCATTTGACCCTGTAGCTCTATTTTCTTAATTTCTAAATAAATACATCCTTTATTCAGATGCTAATATGATATATCTATACATTCCTCTTGGTTTCCAGATGAACTTAGATTTCATAGCCATTTTATCAATTTCCTGTTATGAAAATATAAAAAGCAATTTCTATGAAGAAGTCATAGCAATTTCTCTCCAGTGACTAAGGCAGGACCAGCCCAGAGAGCACAGACTGCAGAAGATACAGAGCAGCAGGGACAGGGTCCTTCCTGCCCACATCTGCACCCAGGAGCTGAGGCTGTTCCAAAGCCCTTTGTGCATGGGTCTTGCCAGGAGAGAGTTGGTCTTCCAGGAGTCCTGACACAGGCTTACAGAACCACAGGAGGGACAATCTCATGACAAAGATGGCAAGACTAACTAACACCAGAGATAACCAGATGGCAAAAAGCAAGTGCAAGAACCTTAACAACAGAAACCAAGGCTACATCACCTCATCAGGAACCAGTTCTCCCACAACAGCAAGCCCTAGATACCCCAAGACACCGTAAAATCAAGATCTGGATTTAAAACCACTTCTCATGATGCTGATAGAGGACTTTAAAAAGAACATTTTAAAAAAAGGAACATAAATAAGTCCCTTAAAGAAATACAGGAAAACACAGCCAAACAGATGATGGAACTGAAAAAAAATCTAGGATATAAAAATGGAAGTAGAAATAATTTTAAAAAAATCACAAAGGGAGACAACTCTGGAGGTAGAAAACCTAGGAAAGAGATCAGGAGCTATAGATTCAAGTATTACCAACAGAATACAAGAGATAGAAGAGAGAATCTCAGGATCAGAAGATACCATAGAAAACATTGACACTACAGTCAAAGAAAATGCAAATGCAAAAAGCTCTTAACCCAAAATATCCAGGAAATCCAGGACACAATTAGAAGACCAAACTGAAGAATAATAGGTATAGAAGAGAGTGAAGATTTCCAACTTAAAGGGACAGTAAATATCTTCAAAAAATCATACAAGAAAACTTCCCTAACCTAAAGAAAAAGATGCCCATGAACATACAAGAAGCCTACAGAACTCCAAATAGAAGAGACCAGAAAAGAAATTCCTCCTGTCACATAATAATCAAAACATCAAATGCACAAAACAAAGAAAGAGTATTTTTAAAAAGTAAGAGAAAAAGGTCAAGTAACATATTAAGACATACCTATCAAAATTACATCAGACTTCTCCTCAGAGACTATGAATGCCAAAAGATCCTGGGCTGATGTCATACAGACACTAAGAGAACACAAATGCCAACCCAGGCTACTATACCCAGCAAAACTCTCAATTACCATAAATGGACCAACCAAGGTTAACCATGACAAAACCAAATTCACATAACATCTTTCAATGCCCTTCAATGGATAATAAAAGGAAAACTCCAACACAAGGAGGGAAACTACACTCTAGAAATAGCAAGAAAATAATCTTCTTTAGCAAATCAAAAAGAAGATAGTCATATAAACATAATTCTACCTTTAAAACAAAAACATCAAAAAGCAACAATCACCTTTCCTTAATTTCTCTTAATATCAATGGATTCAATTCCTTAATAAAAAGACATAGACTAACAGACTGAATACCTAAACAGTGCCCAATATTTTGCTGCACACAGGAAACTCACCTCAGTGACAAAGTCAGACACTATCTCAGAGTAAAAGTCTGGAAAACAATTTTCCAAGCAAATGGTCCCAAGAAACAAGCTGAAGTAGCCATTCTAATATCGAACCTAAAATTATCAAAAAAGATAAGGAGGGAAACTTCATACTCATCAAATGTAAAATCTACCAAGATGAACTCTCAATTCTGAACATCTATGCTCCAAATGCAAGGGCACCCACGTTCATAAAAGAAACTTTACTAAAGCTCAAAGCACACATTGTACTGCACACAATAATAGTTGGAGGTTTCAACACTCTACTCTCAGCAATGGACAGATACTGGAAACAGAAATTAAACAGAGACACAGTGAAACTAACAGAAGTTAGGAACCAAATGGATTTAACAGATATCTATAGAATATTTTATCATAAAACAAAAGACTATACCTTCTTCTCAGAACCTCATGGCACACTTCCCAAAATTGACCATATAATCAGTCACAAAACAGGCCTCAACAGATACAAAAAGATTGAAATAATCCCATGCATTCTGCTGGTCTTCAATAACAACATAAACAATAGAAAGCCCACATAGACATGGAAGCTAACCAACACTCTACTCAATAATAACTTGGTCAAGGAAGAAGTAAAGAAAGAAATTAAAGACTTTTTAGAGTTTAATGACAATGAAATGACAACATACCCAAACTTATGGGATACAATGAAAGCAGTGCTAATAGAAAAACTCATAGCTCTGAGTGTCTCCAAAAAGAGACTGGAGGGAGCATACACTAGGAGTTTGACAGCACAACTGAAAGCTCTAGAACAAGAAGAAGCAAATAGACCTAAGAGAAGTAAAAGGCAAGAAATAACAATAAGAGCAGAAATAAACCAAGTGGAAACAAAAAGAACTATACAAAGAATCAAACAAACTAGGAGCTGGTTGTTTGAGAAAATCAACAAGATAGATAAATCTTAAGCCAACTAACCAGAAGGCACAAAGACAGTATCCAAATCAACAAAATCAGAAATGAAAAGGGAGACAAAAATAATGGAACCTGAGGAAATCAAAGAAATCATCAGGTCCTACTACAAAAGCGTATACTCAACAAAACTGGAAAATCTGAATGAAATGGACAATTTTCTAGACAGATACCTGGTACCAAAGTTAAATCAGGATCAGATTAAACATCTAAACAGTCCTATAACTCCTAAAGAAATAGAAGTCAGTAATGGTCTCCCAACCAAAAAAAAGCCCAGGACCAGGTATATTTAATGCACAATTCTGTAAGACCTTCAAAAAAAGACCTATTACCAATACTCTTCAAAATATTCCATAAAATAGAAACAGAAGGAACACTACCCAATTCATTCTATGAAGCCACTATTACTCTGATACCTAAACCACACAAAGACCCAACAAAGAAAGAGAACTTCAGACCAATTTCCTTTATGAATATTGATGCAAAAATACTCAATAAAATTCTTGTAAAACAAATCCAAGAATACATCAAAACAATCATCCACCATGGTCAAGTAAGCATCATCCCAGGGATGAAGGGATGGTTCAATATATGGAAATCCATCAACATAATCCATTATGTAAACAAACTCAAAGGAAAAAAAAAACTTGATGATTTAATTAGATGCTGAGAAAGCATTTGACAAAATCTAACACCTCTTCATGATAAAAGTCTTGGAAAGATCAGGAATTCAAAGCCCATACCTAAACATAGTAAAAGCAGTATACAGCAAACCAGTAGCCAACATCAAACTAAATGGAGAGAAACTTGAAGCAATCCCATTAAAATCAGGGACTAGACAAGGCTGTCCATTCTCTCCATACCTGTTCAATATAGTACTCAATGTCCTAACCAGAGCAATTAGACAACAAGCGGAGGTCAAAGGGATACAAATTGGAAAGAAAGAAGTCAAAGTATCACTATTTGCAGATATGACAGTATTCTTAAGTGACACAAAAAATTCCACCAGAGAACTCTTAAAACTGATAAACAAAGCCAGGTGGTGGTGGCGCACGCCTTTAATCCCAGCACTTGGGAGGCAGAGGCAGGTGGATTTCTGAGTTCGAGGCCAGCCTGGTCTACAGAGTGAGTACCAGGACAGTCAGCACTATACAGAGAAACCCTGTCTCGAAAAAAAACCAAAAACAAAAACAAAAACAAAAGCAAAAAAAAACCAAAAACTGATAAACAACCTTGGCAAAGTGGCTGGGTACAAAATTAACTCAGACAAATCAGTGTCTTTCCTCTACTCTAAGGATAAACTGGCTGAGAAAAGAATTAGGGGAAAAACACCTTTCACAATAGTCATAAATAATATAAAATATCTTAGTGTGACTCTAACTAAGCAAGTGAAAAGATCTGTATGACAAGGACTTCAAGTCTCTGAAGAAAGATATCAAAGAAGTTCTCAGAAGATGTTCTCTCATGCTCATGGGTTGGTATGAGTAATATAGTAAAAATGGCCATCTTGCCAAAGTAATCTACAAATTCAGTTCCATCCCCATCAAAATTCCAACTGAATTCTTCATAGAATTAGAAAGAGCAATTTCTAATTCATCTGGAATAACAAAAAAGCCAGGATAGCAAAAACCTTTCTCAACAATAAAAGATCTTCTGAGGGAATCACCATCTCTGACCTCAGGGTGTACTACAAAGCAATTGTGATAAAAAATTGCATGGTATTGGTACAGTGACAAGTAGATAGATAATGAAATAGAATTGAAGACCCAGAAATGAACCCACACACCTATGGTCACTTGAACTTTGAGAAAAGTGCTAAAACCATCCAGTGGAAAAAAGACAGCATTTTCAACAAATGGTGCTGGTTCAACTGGTGGTTAGCATGTAGAAGAATGCAAATAGATCCATCGATCCATTCTTTTTTGTTTGTTTGTTTGTTTGTTTGTTTTGTTTTTTGAGACAGGGTTTTTCTGTGTAGCCTTGGCTGTCCTGGAACTCACTTTGTAGACCAGGCTGGCCTTGAACTCAGAAATCCACCTGCCTCTGCCTCCCAAGTGCTGGGATTAAAAGCATGCACTACCTCACCCGGCAAATCAATCCATTCTTATATTCTTGTATAAAGCTCAAGTCCAAATGAATCAATGACCTCCAAATAAAACCAGATACACTGAAGCTAATAGAAAAGAAAGTAGGGACAAGACTTGAGCACATGGGCACAGGGGATAATTTCCTGAACAGAACACCATTAGCTTGTGCTGTAAGATCAAGAATCAACAAATGGGACTTCATAAAATTGCAAAGCTTCTCTAAGACAAAGTATACTGTCAATAGGACAAAACCACAACCAAAAGAGTGGGAAAAGATCTTTACCAATTCTATATATGATAAAGGGCTAGTATCCAATATATACAAAAAACTCAAGAAGTTAGACTCCAGAGAATCAAATAACCCTATTAAAAAATGGAGTACAGAGCTAAACAAAGAACTCTCAACTGATGAATACTGAATGGATAAGAAGCACCTAAAGAAGTGCTCAACATTCTTAGTCATCAGGGAAAAGCAAATCAAAACAAGCCTGAGATTCCACCTCACACCAGTCAGAATGGTTAAGATCAAAAACTCATATGACAGTAGATGCTGTCAAGGTAATGGAAAAAGAATAACTCCTTCATTGCTGGTGTGATTGCAAGCTAGTACAGCCACTATGGAAATCAGTTTGGAGGTTCCTCAGAAAATTGCCCATAGTACTACCTGAGCACCCAGCTATACCACTTCTGGGCATATGCCCAGAAGATGCTCCAATATGTAATAAGGACACATGTTCCACTATGTTCATAGCAGCCTTGTTTATAGTAGCCAGAAGCTGGAAAGAACCCAGAAGTCCTTCAACAGAAGAATGAATACAGAAATATGGTACATTTATACAATGGAGTACTAATCAGCTATTAAAAACAATGAATTCATGAAGTTCTTAGGCAAATGGATGGAACTAGAAAAATATCATCCTGAGTGAAATAACCCAATAACAAAAGAACAAATGTGGTATGCATTCACTGATAAGCGGATATTAGCCCAGAAGTTTGGGATACCCAAGATACAATTCACAGAACACAAGAAACTCAAGAAAAAAAAAAGACCACAGTATGGATACTTTGGTTCTTCTTAGAAGGGGGATCAAAATACCCTTGCTAAGAAATACATAGACAAATTTTGGGCAGAAATGAAGGAAAGGCCATCCAGTAATGTCCCACCTAGGGATCCATCCCATATACAATTACCAAACCCAGACACTATTGTGGATGCCAACAATTGTTTACTGACAGAAGACTGATATAGCTGTCTCCTGAGAGGCTCTGTCAGTGACTGACTAATAAAGAAGTAAATGCTCAAGTTATCCATTGGACTGAGCACAAAGTCCCAAATGGAGGAGCTAGAGAAAGAACTCAAGGAGATGAATGGTTTCTTCCATAGGAAGAACTACAATATGAAGAAACCAATACCCCCAGAGCTCCCAGGCTCTAAACCATCAACCAAAGAGTACACTTGGACAGACCCATGGCTCCAGCTACATATGTAACAAAGGTTGACCTTGTGGGCCATCAATGAGAGGAGAGGCCCTTGGTGTCATGAAGGCTTGATGTCCCAGTGTAGGGGAATGCCAGGACAGGGAAGCAGGAGTAGGTGGGTTAGTCAGCAGAGAGGGGGTAATGGGATAGGGGAGTTTTCAGAGGCGATAAAATTTGCAATGTAAATAAAAAAAATCTAATCATCAAAAATGTTTAAGAAAA
The DNA here is from genome assembly GCF_008632895.1 of Mastomys coucha. NCBI lineage: Eukaryota > Metazoa > Chordata > Mammalia > Rodentia > Muridae > Mastomys > Mastomys coucha. The sequence goes on from NW_022196909.1 coordinate 4,289,861, forward strand.
GAAGTCATACCAAACCTCAGATGTTTATTATTCCACTCCAGTTATTACAAATTTAGGGTATTTGTTCAGTAACAACAACTATGTATCAAGTATCATTACATGTGATGGAAACTACAGTGGAGCAAGCTGAGATCCTAGTCATGGTACTAGGGAGGGGATTATAAACATGTCATGAAGAGTCAACCTAGAGGAATACTGCAAAGCACTTCCTTGATTAATTCTTCACATCACAGTATTTTACTCACAATGGGTATTACTTCACATCACAGTATTTTACAAAGATTTGTAAAGATTAGGAATATTATATTTGAGAAAACTATAGTTAGTATTGAACTGTAAAATTTAACCTATTCTAACATTTATTCCAAATGCAATATGTATATGTATATAACAAACAATGAATTTATATTTTTTTCCAAATATATGTGAGCTGGACTGGAGAGATAGCTCAGAGGTTAAGAGCACTGACTGCTCTTCTAGAGATCCTGAGTTCAATTTCCAGCAGTCACATAGTGGCTCACAACCATCTGTAATGGAATCCGATGCCCTCTTCTGGTGTGTCTGAAGACAACGACAGAGTACTCATATATATTTATATAATTTTAAAAAAAAGTTCCAAATATATGTGAGCCAAGAAACATGCTATAAATAGAGTGATAATTATCACATTGCACCAATTTAAATTCAAAACACTTACAGAAGTGCTTTCACGGCCTCAAAGCTGTGTTTGTGGATGAAACACCTAAGAAAAATGCTGCAGAGTGTAGCTGTACTAGGTCTTACTCTTTAGTCTTGCTGTGTTATAGATAGATTGTATAAGTGTTTGCAAATAGAAAAGCTGATGTGCCATGCTGATTTAGCCAAGAAACAAGATTCATTTTAACCAAGCATTCCTTTAGTCCAGGGACAACCCAGGTGTCAAGAGATTACATCACTAATAATTCTCCTTACATCACTAATAATTCTCCTAAAATCACAGGTCTCTACTACTCTAGGTCAGGTGAAAATTCTCCATCTGCAACAACAGGAAAAACAAGAAAGAATAGACCACTGTGTATCTGTGTATCATAAGTCACCAGCCAATTCCTATTCACTCTCCTACATAGCCTTCATGGTTTAGCATTCAGTATCCTTGAAGCAAGCAAGACTATTGACTAACTGGTGAGCTGCGGTAATGAAGCATACAAAGCTGAAGAGAAAAGAGAAGATCTTATTTCTCCTTGATATCTAAAGGGGGAAATATACAGGATTGGTTTCTAAGATCTGACTGAGAGTATTGAAACATCTTTAAATTTTTTTCTCCTACAATTCTAGGCCCCTCCCAAAGTAAAGAAAAGTGGCATGTTCACTGTTAGATCACAGGTTGTTTTCTTTTTTTTCAAGTGACAGAAAAGAGTTAACATGTGACAACTCAGGGGATATTAGATCTAAACACTCATGTATTATCCTGTCAAAAATTTAGAAGACAAGGCAGCAGTCAAAAAGTGCCTCCCAAATTATAACTCAAGTGACCTAATTGAATGGGTGATACAAAATCTAGATTGAGAGCTGGTGATAAATTAAAGAATACGCTATTCAAGAGTCAGTGTTTTCTGTGAAGTTCTAGCATTAAATATTACATTGGGAACCATATATTCTCTGTTACAACTTATCAACTACAATCTTCGTATAAAAGGCCTACAGACAATACCTAAATCAATGATTATAGCTCTCATATAGCTTTCAATGAAACCTATAGACTCTAAACACAAATTTTACACAATTTCATATATATATGTGTGTGTGTATGTGTGTGTATGTATGTATGTATATATATATATACATACAAACCTATATATACACATACATACATATATATATATGTATGCATATGTGTGTATATATATATATATATACATAATTTTTGTTTTTATTAGTTCTTTAAGAATTTCATGCAATGTTATTTTGATGCTATTCCTCTCTCCTCCCATTCAGTCAGATCCCCCTGCCTTGTCTAACACACCAAGATTTGTGCCTTTTTTCCCTGAAGTATATTCTGTACTGCCCGTATACTTTTGGAAATGTAACCTCCAGTTGTAAAGAAAACTGTTCTTCGTCAAGCGGGTATTAACTGCCTACAAGTCCTTAGAGAGTGACAATTATTCATCCACACCTCCCTTCCTCACTCTGGAATGTTTTCTGGTCTGAGCCTGTGCAGGTCTTGTGTGTGCTATCTCTACTGCTGTGAATATGTGTATGCAACTACCTTACTGTGTCCTGAAATGACTGGCTCCTTATGGTCATCTGCTGCTTATGGTCCTTACAATGTTTCTCGTGACCCTCTTCCAGCTAAGAGCTGGTTCTTTCAGACCTTGCCTTGCCACAAATAGCCACGCCTTTCTCTAAGCTCCTGCTAATAGCCACGCCTCTCTCCAAGTTCCTGTTACGCCGGAAGTCCCGCCTCCAGAGACTGAAGATGAAGATGCTGACTGGGCCATTAGTTGCTGATGGACTTGGGAGAGGCATTTTTCTCTACCTACCTGCTTGTAACAAAGAGAGTTCAATAATGATGGAGGACTGAAAGCACACCATGCCTTGATCTCAGTTTTTAACCCCTTCCTGCACTCCGGTTCCCTTAATGTTTCACAGGCTCTAACTCCCATTCCAGAAGACTCATTCCTGTGACTGCAGGCAGCCACAGTGTTTACACATTCTATTATGATGATCCTTGAGTATTGGGAGGTGAGATATTATAAAGATGTTCTGTGTAGGCCTGAACATTCCAGTCTCTTATTCTCTGGATCTTAATCAGTGTTGGTGCCAGTGTTAAGTGTCATCTGCTGTGAAAAATTTTGTCTGAAGAGGGTTGAAAGCTCACTGATCCATACATATAACAGTATATTAGTATGTGTCAGCTTAGCACTAGATCCATGTTCTACAGTAGTAGTAATAAGTTGTCCCTGGAGGACTATGGCCTTGACAATGGTGTCAAATATGATTTCAGTATTATGGAGTGGTCCTTAAATTCAATCAGAAAGGGGTTGATTACTTACATGACATTCAGACCAGTGAGCAGGTCTGCCTGACAGGTCAGTGTAGTTTGCAGAGTTCACAACTGGGTGAGATTTCCATTTCCTATTCTATTTCAGTATTATGCAAAACACCTTCCATAACAGTGAAAACTGTGCAGTAGAGATGAAGCTTCCAGATGAATATATGTTTGAATTTTTCAAGTTCTATAACTCAAGACAATGATGTCATCAGCAACACAGATTTACTGCCTGCCAGTTTTCAGAGTAACCAAAAGAATTGTCATGGACTGTAACCTTTGGAGGTCTATGGGCCCTCACTAGACAATGATCCCAAAGGTCGTCAAGCATTCCTGGGACTAAGCATTGTGTTTGCTCTGCCTCATTAGAAAGTAACTCAATTTCAACTCTCTGTCTCTGTCTCTCTGTCTCTCTGTCTCTGTTTCTCTCTCTCTCTTTCTCTTTCTCTCTCTCGCTCTGTGTGTGTGTGTGTGTGTGTGTGTGTGTGTGTGTGTGTGTCTGTGTCTGTGTCTGTGTCTGTGTGTGTATGTTGGTATTTTTGGAAGCCTCTACAGTAGCTCATTTACATATGAAATTTTTCAGAATTTTTTCACTGTGATAGTTTGTGATAGGTATTCCTCCCTGTGCTCTCTTATCAGCCCTAAGTCCCCATCCCATCCTCACTAAATTCCTTCTGGATCATTATTCCCTCTTAACCTTTTATATTCACTTTAATGGCTCCACAATGTCCCTTATTAATATCCTGAACTCTATAGATGCCCCAAATGGAACACATATATCAAAAGATTCAAGGATAGCATCTATAAATCAGAGAAAATGTGTGACAATTGTCTTTCATGGTCTGTGGTAATTCATTCAAAATTATTGTTTCTAGATCTATCCATTTACCTGCAAATCCCATAGTTTCATTTTCTTCATAGCTGAATAATATTACACAATATAAATGTTTCACACTTTCCTTAGCCATTCATGAGTTGATAGATAGCTAGGCTATTTCCATCTCCTAACTAGTATGAATTGATCAGCAATGAACATGAACATGGATGGAAAGGTATTTTTATGCATTCTATAGTATAAGAAATGCTATATCCTATAGAAAGGTATCGAGTCCTTTGTACATATGCCCAAGAGCAATATAACTGGATTATATGGCAGATACATTTCTAGCTTTCTGAGTACATGCCACACTGATTTCAATACTGGCTAAACCATTTCCATTCCTGCCAGTAAAGGAGTACGATTATCCTTTTCCCCATCCACACAAACACTTGTTACCACTTGTTCCTTGCAGTTTAGCTTTTCTGATTGTGGTAAGAAGAAGACAGTAGAAAACCTTCCTTGGCTTGCAGGGCACTCAAAAGCATGTTGAGAACCAGATTCACTTCAGAATCCTCAATGTTCCAACCTCTATGCTGTCCTAAAATTATTCAACTAGGCAGGGCTTGAGGTTAAGATGATGCTTAGCTAAAAGAGAACATTATAAAAACAAGGCACAATATAGCAATCTAAAAGGCAGTAGGGAAACTTACTGCTTTGTTTTGTGGCATCACAAATATTTTTAATTGATCAAGTGCAGTATACATTCATCAGCAGTTCATTTTAAAGATTTTTATTTATTTACTGTATAGGGATGATTTTCTACATGAAAAACTATATCATATCCATACCTGATATTTGGGCAAAAGAAAGCATTGGATCCCCTGGAGCTGGAGTTAAAGATTGTTTGTGAGCCACCATGTGGAAGTTGAGATTGAACCCAGATAGGAAGAAAAGCCAGCTCTCTTACCCATAACAATGTCTTCAGCCCCAGCAATACAAATTATCAGGGCACAGTGTTATTGTTTAATGAATGCTATAGGTAAAGGTCAAGTGGAGTTATTGGCATCTGAGTTTCCTTAAATAATTACCATTTCTTTTTATTAGAAATGTTCAGAATTCTCTATCTTGTCTTTTACAAAACACATAATAAATTATAAACTGAAGTCACTCTTTCGTGCTATGGAATATCATGACACACTCCTTACATCTACCTGTACTTTAATAACCATTATGCTATGGCCTCACTTACTACCATTTCTCATTTCTAAGTCTTCATTCATTCTAACTTGCATTTCTGTACATCAACTGTTTTCGTGTCCACATAAGAGGAAGCCCATTTGCCAAGTGTATGTGGTCTGTTCAGTCAACTTTCTCATCACATCAAGGCTCTACAGCCCAATGGCAGCACTGTACATCACCAATATACTAACAATCGGGGATCCCCAAATGAGAATCACTGAGATAAAATCTTCAAGAAGTAGCAAAGTATGCATGAAAAAAGGTAAAAACTACAAATAGTTTGATTGTAATGTGTATGTAGCTACATCTTTGTAATTGTTCTTCAATTCCCACATGCTGACACTGCATTATTCATTTTGAATTTCCTGATTTCCTACCTCAAAACAATTGCTTCTTCAAGAAATCACCTAACTGCAGCAGAGACCTTTGTTTCCCTGAGTAAAGCCTGTCCAGTCTGCCTCCCCTCAGGTCTTGACTGCAAGCTTTGTGCTCCAAACTGCATCTATCCAGAGGGGACAGATGTTCTACTCCAGTGGTTCTTAACTTTCACAATGTTGGGACCCTATAATACAGTTACTCCTGTTGTGATGATCCCCCCTTGACTATATAATTACTTTTGTTGGTACTTTATAACTCTAATTCTGCTACTGTTATGAGTTGTAATGTAAACATCTCTGTTATCTAATGGTCTTAGGTGACCTCTAAAAGGTTGAGAACCACTGCTTCAGCCAAATGACCAAGGGGTGACAGTCTCTGAAAGAAATTTTGATGAGCTTCTTATGTAAGACTATGCCAGCAGGCTCAGTTCATCTAATGTATTTAAGGATTTCCAGAGGCTTTACTATGTACAGAGTCAGAAAAAAACTCCAAAGAAGAAATCTCATTGTCAGTAAGCATCAGATGTCCTACTGGAAGGCTCGGGACTTCCTGCAGATTGACTGCCTTTCCTCGGTCATTGTATTATTTTCATTTGTGATATGTAACTAGAAGTGAATTAAGTGCTTTTAAAATACTTGTTATGTTTCTTTATAAAGCAGCCGTTGCATTGCATCATGAATCAAATGTGTCTCTAGATAGGAATTAATTCTAAGTTGGGATGCAGATACTAGCTTGCAGCTGCTTAGATTTATTTCATCCCATTTGGTGACCCACCAGGTTTTGTGGATAGTTATTTGGATTCCTTATTTTATTCCTGTATTACTTTACCTTTAGACATGGGTTTCCCACAACCAGATTCAGAAATTACAGTCTGTCAAAAGCTCTCAGAATAAAATTCTGTGCAGCCTCCTTACAAAGTTATGAGAATTTTAAAATAAAACCTATTTAATTCTATCAGCTCTTTCCAATAACGATTAGAATAATTGCTTGTTGCTCATTATCTTACTCATTATCTTACTGTGTTGTTTATATATATTTTGTTTTTCATAACTTGAGGAAATTTTTCACTATAAAAAAGAAATTTAGCCTAATTTTAAAGTTTCAATTTTTGAAGTAAGTAAGCCAGTGTTTTCTTTATGCATAGCACTTAGAAGTCATCCTATAGAAAGTATAAATTTCAGGATAGACAGGTACTGGGAGAGGAAGACAGCCAGGACAGAATGAGAGAGGAACTTATTCTAAGAGCAAGCAGTTCAGCCTCCTGGTCTCTGATTCAGTTGTAAAGATTCCAGATAAAACAGTAAATGGATGGAAGAGCAGCCCCCCAGTGTTAACAACCATGGGAAATTAAAAGATAGGAGGACATGTATAATTTAGCCTGGCTGACAAATTACCATTCATTCCCATCTATGAGTACACTGCTTTGGCCAGACAACAATTAAAGTGCCAGCTAGGCTTTTAACTCAAAGGGCATTAGGAAGATCAGAGAAGAAGAAAACAACTGTTCCTAAAGTCTTTTATTTAGAGTTCTAAAAACATCTTGAATTAAACTGAAAGAACAGTTCACTGACTTTCAACTATGCTTGCCACTTGTTTCTCATAGATGAAGATAAATGTAACATGAAGAGAGATGGGAACAACTTTTCAGACTCCAGAAACTATTACAGTCCACAGGTCGTGTCTACTACTTGGTCCAAATTTTAAGAATATTAGGAGTCCAGTTGCCGTTCAGAATTATCAGGGTCAAGTATCACTGAACTTAGGTTATTTATTTTATAAATGTTACATAGAGGTTAGTAGTTCTTAATATAAAATTAAGATTCAGTAAGTGGCTCATGTTATGCAAGAACACATCTGGAGTCTCAGAAATATGTTAATTTGTTCCTGATCTCAAGCAGCTTCCCCAAGAATGTAAGAATTTAATTTATTGTACATTATTTGGACTTCTTTCCAAGCTTTATTTTCTCAACCTGGGGAAGTTGAATATGAACCTCAAGTGGATGAACAAGAGTAGTCATTTAGAGAATCATTATTTTTTCTAATAGGAAATTTATGAGGTTATGTTTTTATCCCAAATATATGAGTATATGCATAGCAGAGGAATGTGTATTTTTCTAAAATCAAGGATTCCTTGAAGGTATTTTAAAGAAAAAAAAAGGTAAGGTAGGTTTATTTATTGAAGTTTCTTAAGCAAAGTTCAGTTTCCACATTTTTAATAAATTCTCAATCATTAAAATGTATATTACTCATATGTGTAGTCTGTGTAAATACAGTTTTGTATGCTGCTGATGCACATGTGTGCTAATAGCTATTTATTTTTAACATTGTAGGCATCCTGTGAACCTTACTACACTTAATTGCATGTGTAGGTCACTGAGGGGTCATCTGTTCTCATGCACCCTACAGCAATATAATATATACTGAATCATGAACTTAGCTATGATGAGGACAAGTCACAATGACACTTGCTGGAGGGTCACTAAATGTGATTAATTCTAACATAAACATAGAACACTCATGGCTAAAACCAAGCAGTAACTGAACCACCACGGTATTCTGGCAATGTTTTATAGTCAGACGCTTATTCCCCACATGCCAGCATAAACTGCTAGTTAACAATATATATACTTCATGAAGAGGCATTTTCTCCATTAAGTAGAAATTTTAATGATCATATAGAATATCTGTTTGTTTTCAAGAAAAAAATGTTTTATTTGAGCAATCCAACCAAGAAACATGTTAGTAACCACAGAACAATGCTTAGGGGTAAGTGGAAATATTTTGTGCTCTGGATCATGAGTTTTTCTTTCAATAGTCTAATTTAATTTTAGGGAGAAAATGTTGATTTTGGCCACCTTCCAAGACATTCTTCATTCGTTCTCTTGCATCTCCAAGAATCCTTCTGCAGAGGGGTTAGCAGGAAGCATTTGTTTACTGGTGAGTTGAATTTTAAAGCATTTTAACATCCCCATTTTAATCCTCACAATATGTATGTGAAGGGAAAGAATGTATCAATAAGGGTGTTGCTGGTATGTCTCCATGAGAGAAAAAGAGAGATGAGAGCAGCTCTCTATGTGAGGTACATACTCTCTAGGGGTGAATCACCCAGGCACTGACTGCATCATTGTAGGCTGCAAAATAGTTCCCAAAGAACACAAAACACTGAGCGTGAGTTCTGGGGCCACATGAGCTCCAAAGAGATGAGGCCTGAGGCCAACAGCTCCAGCTGTACGTTCTTATTGGGAACTACCTGGATACCATCCCAAGCCATTTCCTGTGTCCTTAAGTACTTCTTTACCCAGCAACTACTTCTGTGACCAGCAGCAGCTTGTAGACAAAATAAGATGTTCATTGCTTTTCAGCTTTCTTTATGTAAGAGCCGTAGTGCAGCAGGCATTCTCTCTCTCTTAAAAGTCTGGGTGAATTAGGCCTTCTCTCTCTTCTTTGGAATCTGAGGTTACTCTACATTATATATTTATATCTTAAGATTGCAAGCTAAGAATTACAAATAAGAGACGAAATGTGACCTTTGTCTTTCTGGTTCTGAGTTACTTCCCTCACTATACATATTTTAGTTCTATCTATTTACCTACAAAGTTTGTGATTTCAGTTTTCTTTATAAAGGAACAGGATTCAATTCTGTACATGCACCACATTTTTATTATCAACACATGAGTTGAAATACATTTAAATTATTTCCATTTCCTAGATATTGTAAATAAAATAACAATATAGTAGCTGATCAAGTATCTGTAGGGCAGGATGATAAATCTGCTGGGCATATGTTAACAACTGGGATAGCTTAATTATATGGTAGATTTAGTTTTAACTTTTTGACAATTCTCCACACTTATTTCCAGACTAGCTAAACCAATTATCATTCCCCATGACAGTGAATGAGATTTCTCCTCTCTCCACATCCATAGCTGCATGTGTTATTTGTTTTCTTGAATGTAACCATTATGACTGGGGAAAGATGAAATCTCATAGTAGTCTGTTTTTCATTTTCCTAGTTGTTAAGGTGTTTGAACTTTATTTTGTCAAATCTATTAGACATTTTTTGAGAGCTGTAGTCAGATCTGTAGACTTCTTAAAATTGGCTTTTTAGTTTTCTTGACTTGTGTTTGTTTGTTTGCTTTTCATTTGATTTGAGTTCTTTACATGTTCTCGATAGTAATTCTCAGTGAGGTTTATAACTTGCAAAAATTTCTCCTCACTCTGTATACTTATTTCCTTTTCCATAAGGAGCTTTTTAGCTTTATGAGGTCTCATTTGTCCACTGTTAGCTTTAATTATTGGGAATATGGAGTCTTATTTATAAAGACCTTTCCAATATTTATATATCTTATATCATCATATTTGTCTTATATGTTATATATTATGTCTCATATCTTACATCATATTTACCTTATATCATTTTATATCTATTATATCTTATAAGTTTTATATCTTGTATCTATCATCTATCTTATATGAAGTAAGGAAGGAAACATGGATAGGAAAATAATATGACAGAGATATTATGAAAGGAGAAGTTGAAAAATGAAAAATAGGTGGTGGCTTTAACTGGGTAGGTGAGGGAGAATGGGCAATACAGAGGAAGAGGAAGGAAGGAGGGATAAATAATACTATGGATGTCTGGCAAAGTCATAGGTAATCATTTTATATATATATATATACATATATATATACATATGTATATATATAACAGTATATAATATACTATATGTACAAAAGGAAATTATGCTACTTGAGATTATAATGGTGCACTTAAGAGCTACAGTTTATCTAATAAAATCTTCAGTGCCAGGCACAGGAAATCTACCTTTAAACTGATGATCTTGAGAGTACAAGAGACTCCCAGAACAATATAGACTATTTCCATTGCAAATGGTTGCCTCAGACCTGGAAGGTAAGTTTCTGTTGTTGAAAATTGTACATATATCAGACACAGGACCTGAAGGAATCTGGCTGTAAAAGACATGGAAGCCTTCTCTCAGAGGAATAGCTCTTGCAAGTGTGTCTTCTTACCTCAATGAGTCTAATCTGAACAACCCTCACCACATGTACAAAGTCTTCCCTCTTCAGGGTCTAGATCCTGTCAAGATGACAATCAAAGCTCAAAACCACACTAGTGTGAGACTTATTTTCCAAAAGCATACTACTTCCTGACATAGCCTGATTACTTCTACTGCTCCTGGTTTATATTCTGAGAACAAGATAAATCCTAATGTAATTCCTAAATATTTCCCCCACAGTGCAACCCTTTGCTTCCATATCTTGCATATCATATAGGTATAAATTTCAGGCTCTGTAACTTCACAACTCTTGTGCCATTGCTCTGAAATCATCTGATCCTTTATTTATTTGCCCCATAGCTCAAAGAGTTATAGTCTTACATAAATAAACACAATACCACTTTTTGGTGCAGGGAAAAATACAGGAACAAGTACAAAATAAGTTTACTCAAATCCATGATCCAGTGCATCCAACTAGCTCCATCAGACTCTTCCCATGCAGTCTGACTTTCAGTAAAGTGTAGTAATCAGATTGCTGAATTGGGAAATGAAATAATTCTTCATTTGTCTCATATTCTTAATTTCAAGTTTTTGTGTGTGTGTGTGTGTGTGTGTGTGTGTGTGTGTGTTTGTGTGTGTGTTCATGTGCAATACCTGAATATAGGTACCACCAAAGTCAGAAGAGGGCATTGAAGCAGGAGTTACAGAAGATTCTGGAATCCAGATGCAGATATATAGAAGAGCAGTGAGTGTTCTTAACTTCTGAACCATCTCTTTAGGCCCAGCATTCTGTTCTTGAACTAGAAACTAATCCTTTGTTCCTGATATCTCAATTTACTCAGGAGAAACACTAGATAGCAAACTAATGATTATTTATCAGTCATCCATTGTGAAAGATTTGCTTTTTATGTTTTCAATGCTTTCAATGTTTTCAGTAGTATTAGATACTCCCAAATGTTCCAACCTGGAGCTTTTCAACTGCACACAAATATAAAGCATGACATATGTATTCTATAATTGGGAGTGACAGGCAGTATCTTACCTAAGAATTCCAGTCAGCTGCAAATGGAAGAACATGCTTTAGCAACCCCAAAATACTATCCTTTCCTTTGCATGCAAAAGTCCCCATCATAGGTAGACAGTGATGGCTTCTTTCTTTCCCTTCTGTAAGATTTTTAAATGCCTTTTGTCAAATGTCCTTTTTTTCTCTATATGCCAAAAGGAAAAAAAAAGTAGAAAATGAAACAACAACACTACCAAGAACTGTATCCTTTGGACACTTAAAGCTGCACAAATAACTGCAGATTTCATATTTGTTCTTATGTTAGAGGAAGGAAAAGGAAGAACGAAATAGAATGGGCAAACACGAGAGTTGTAAGATTCATACTGTGCAGTAGATCTTCTACCTTTGCCCAGCCTTATGCTGCTTGGTCAAAGTGAACATCCAGCCACTGAGAAAAATTCTTTTGGAAGGATAATCTAGTAAAATGTTCCAAATAACTTCTTCTAAAGTATGGCTAATATGAACTCAGTCAAGACCCACAGTCATAAATCAAAAACCTACAAATGTTGAATACATTAATAAAGGAATTATTATTCTTGCCTGCTTAAAAAAATGAAGGAACTGAAGGGCTTTAAAACCCCATAGGAAGAACAATATCAACTACCCAGTCCACCCAGACCTTGCGGGGACTAAACCACCAACCAAAGAGTACACATGGAGGGACCCATGACTCCAGCTACACCTATAGCAGAGGATTGCCTTATCTGGAATCAGTGGGAGGGAAGGCTCTTGGTCCTGTGAAGCCTTGATGCCTCAGCATAGGTAGATGCTAGAGAAATGAGGTGGGGATGGTAAGTTGGTGGAGGAGCACCCTTGTAGAGGAAAAGGGGAAGGGAGATGGGATGGGGGTTTTTGGAAGGGATACCAAGAAGGGGGATATCATTTGAAATCTAAATGAATAAAATTATTAATAAAAATAAAAATAAAAATAAATCAGTAAAAAGAATTCCTAGCATAAGAGCCAAGAAGTCTTTGCTTTGAGATATATTATCTCCCCCCTCACACTCAGCCTTCACACTCAGCCTGACTCTCTGTGTCTGATTAACAAAATGTACACCTGTTGGTACCCAGACCACAGATCTCTTTCATGAAGACATCTCATTCTTTAACTGGCACAGTCCTACTTCTGGTCCTGAACTGCTCAGCCTTGAGGAAACAAGCTGAAAGCAGAACTTCCTGGTATATGACTAAAAACACAGAGGGAAGATGTTTGCTGTGTGATCTTGAGCAGAGGGTTCAGTTCTTCTTAACCAGCTTTGTTTTCCATCTAAGGGAAGGATTTGTATAGACATATCAGCAGGAAGGTGTGAACATCAAGCAAAGTACATCTGACACAGTTCATGTAAAGAAGTATTATTGAAGTGTGGTTTCCTTCATGGAGGCCACATGGGAAAGCTGAATGTTAGTTTTGCATGTAGAAGAGGCAAATGCTATACTCAATTCCTTGGAACTTCTGTTTGCCAAAAGCAATGATGAAAACAATCACTAATATATGAACAGCAACTCTGTATCGTATTATCACTGTTATTACTGATAATTGAACTTCTGTGGCTTCCTAAATCTCCAATACTGGAGCAGGTGAGGGAACAATTAGTTACTTTGCTCTGAACTACAAACCAAAGAATACACATGAAGGGACCCATGGCTCCAGCTACATATATAGCAGAGGATGGCCTTATCTGGCATCAATGGTAGGGAGACACTTGTCCTGTGGAGACTTGATACCTGAGCATAAGGGGATGGTAAGGCGGTGAGGTGGGAATGGGTAGGTGAGTGGGGGAGCACCCTCATAGAAACAAAGGGGAAAAGGGAGGGAATGAGGAGTTTGAGGAGGAAAAAGTGGGATGGGGACAATATTTGGAATGTAAATAACAAATTAAATTTTTTTTAAAAAAGATAACCAAGTAAATGATTAAGTAATGATCAAATTACATAACTAATAAGTTGCAGTTGTAAGTTCAATTACACATTTTTTCCTGATTTGATTTTAAATTATGTTCAAGGTCTTAGTATACTAGATACTCCATAAGAGAATATAAAGTTAATCTCTTCAGTCTTCTGTTTTTGAGGCTTGTAGCTTCTTAACTGGTGCAGGAGCCAAATGGAACATGCCATGTATGAATCAACTTCATCTCTTTGGCCTTATAGACTTGCAGGGTTCTTACTGGAGGGGACAGATGAATGTCCTGTTAATAGAATTACTACTAGTTTATACAGACAGCCTTTCTTATGATGGTCTACTAAGTTTTACTACAAGTTTTTTCATGATAATAAAGATTATTTAGATATCGAATCAAAAGAGTATAATCATACACAGAGTATTTCACATATTTGAAATTTATGGAATCTGGAGGTGGGGGTTATTTGTTTTGTTTGTTTGTTTTATCTCAGAAATTATCCTGCTGGTGTTAATGTTAATAACCAAAGCAGTGCAATATCAAGTAATGTAGAAATTAACACAGTAAGCTATTACATAAAACTAATGCTATGTATGCAAATGCTTACATAGAATAAGATCAGATTTGTAAAATATGTTAATCTTGTACAGAAATATAAGACTAGAAAGGAAAATAAATCTGAGACATTAGCAAGCCTTCTCCTCAACTGAGCAGGCAATGAGCAGGTGCTGATGGATTGGAAGAAAGAGATTTGTGTACCCAGGAGTTGAATTCCCCCCGATTTGGAGTAAGAGCAGAAGTTGAAGTGCTGCTTATAATTAAATTATAGAATTACATGAATGACAGACAGAGAAGACAAAACATGACTTTGGGAATTTTGGGAGATTGTTGGAGGTAAAAGAGAACATCTTCATCTAAATTGAATCTCAGGGCATTCTCAAGTAGATATCAATGTCTATTGCAAAGAGGTATATTAAAACCCAATTGAAAGATTTGTACTCAGTTACATATATGACATTCTTTAGAAGGGAATCTGTAATCCAGAGAGAGAAGCACCTGAGTATCAAAGGACCTGGGTCTTTTCTTGATGACAGGTATTGACGAAATGAAAAGAGGCTTGAAACACTTAGGAGGCTGCTTAACCACCCAAATCAGTGACAGTGAAAGTGTGACCTGGACAGTGACAGCAGAGGTGGGAAGAAAAGGGAGAATAAGAAGACACTTTTGTTACTATACCTTTAAATGGAATGGAAACCCCACTTGTATGTGGTTGGCTGACAGTGTCTATCAGTGTTCCTCTCAAAGGTGACTGGTAACTGTCAACACTAAGAAATGCTTTCTGTAATGGGAACACCCTACATCAATGTCTGCTCAAAGTTTCCCCAAATCTGTATCAATGTGTACATAAAAAAATCTGGGAGTCTTATTAAAATCTTAGGTGATACCAGAGAACAACCAAATGTTGAGAAGTGTATCTTTGGTCAACTGTTATACCATATCCCAGCTTGTGTCAAAATGAGCTTTACTGAAATTGAAGGTATTACATTTTTATATGTGTTATGCCACCTTGAAAGCAGAAGAAAGTAGTAAATATTTGAGTGTGCCACTAAGGTAATCAAGACTGATACATTAATGAAAATATATAATAGAAGTCTTGCATAGGTAGATGAGCCTCTTCAGCATATTAGAAACTTTTTTTTTTTACAGAAGCAGCTCAGACTGGCCATGGGAATGGAATCAGAACAGAGGCAGCATTTTGCAGTACTAAAGGGAAACATCTCCTAGAAAAAAAAATCCAAAAACCAAGAATGTAGCTTAAAATGAGAAAGTATAGGGCAGACTGAAAAAAATTCCAATTGTGAAATATTTTTTAAATGTGAGTATTTCAACAGCAAAATTAAGAATACTATGAACCATTTCATATTCTTCACTGTCATCAACAATTCTGAACAAGTTGAAACAGACTGATGGATCCATGGGATAAATGGGATCCAGCTCTCCATTTCTCCAGCCTCAGCACACATCCATGTGTTATTTACTGGAGTTTGTATACATGCCAGCTTTCTCCCTCCAAGTGGTATATTTCTGAGTATGTCTTCCATATCTCCCAGTGACATAAAGCCCAAATTGTACATGTGACAATTGACTAATAAAGTAGCACCAATTTAACCTTTCTTTTTGGCCTCTGGTGTCTGTTCTTTACCTGTTGTTATAGACTGAATATTTTGACCCCTCCCACACCCAGACACTGAAACTCTTCATCAGTAGGATGGTATCAGGTAGCAATAATGGTACTAGGAAAAGGATTTGGGAGAGTAACTGGAATTGAATAGGGTTATGAGGATGGAGACTCCACACATGGTATTAGGACTTGTAGCTATTCAGCAGCCATGGATGAACTAGGTTACCTGAAAGTGGTGCTGGAAATGAAAAAGGAACAGGGTTCAAGAGAAGGATGAAGACAAGACAAAGTTTCTGATTAAGGCACAAAGTTTAATTTTCAGCACTGCGTTTATATAGGGAAAGTCCACAGACTCCATCCTTTGTTTAAGCTGGATTATGTTGCAAAGCAAGCTCAGCTGGTAGTCTACTCCTGTAAGTAATCACAAATGCAGCAAGGACAGAAACTCTAGTAAGGTTATAAAAACATTGTAGGTCTGTTTAACCTACTCAAGGATGAAGGAAGGGCACAATTCACCCTTTTTTGTTTTTTATAGATGAGCTGGACTGGACAGGGGCACAAGATTTACTTGTTTTCCATAATCCTGTCTAGGGAATAGAGTGGCGAGGTCATAGTGACTGTCTTAGGTCCATGTCTATTTTGCTTCTTCTTACCCATTGTGGATGACAAACAGTTTTTGATGTATATCTCTATCTTTGGTTGATAGGAGCTCAAGAATACTCTTACCTGTCTCTGGCTACCAGCCTTCAAAAACACACTCTTTCCCATTCAAACTAAAGTCACAAAGGACATAGGAATTTGCACTCAATGCATTTCTTTATAGGGATGAATAACTGCCATGGTGAACAGCTGAGCTTGCTGAAAGCAATCCTGTGTGAAGGCAACCAATCTGTTTAAGATAAAGGTCCAAAACTTAAAAGCAACAAGATCATAACTAAAAGTTGTAAGCCATGGGGACGTAGGGAATCAGGATTCAAGCCATCACTTACTCTGTCCTTTTTCTCTTTTCCTTTGGGCTAGCCCTTCTTAAACTTTAGCCATAGAATCCTTTACTATTCCTGAATGATAGATGTAAAATTAGCATTCTTCATGGAGGGCTTCATAGTCCTCCCTGTTGAAGGAATAAAAGATTAGGAGCTTAAACACATGCACTAATGCTTGTTCGAAATACAGATCCTGTCCAATTTTACACACTGTAAATGTAACTTCATAACAAACTGAAACTAACTGCCAAATATGTCACTGAAAACATCCAGAACCAGCCTTCCAAATGAAGACTGTCATTTCCTTTTTGCCAAAATTGAATTGAATTTCTAGACCAGTCCATGATTGAGTCAGAATAACTGTCACATTAAAGAAAGAGAAGAATAATCATAACTTCTCCTTTTGATTAATTTTTCTAAGTCAGTTTCCAGAGTCTCCATGTTCTCTGTCCCACAAGGTCTAAAAGCTTGAAGCAAGGCAGCTTGTCCAATATGGGATATAGGCAAGCAAAGGTGTGTCAGGAATATATGTCCAGTACAGCTTTCCTGTTACCATTGTTGGGGCACTCAGCAAGCTCACAGGTCAGCATCATTCTTTGTCCCAGCATCAGCATGTCACACCAAGCACTCTGACAGCTAGCATGCTCCTGCATCATCCTGTGGAAAAAACACATACATGTCCTCTTCTCCATATAAAATGCCTGATCAGGATGATGCCATATGCCAGTATGTGGATCCTTCCATTTCACCTAGGCATAAGTTTGCCTACATGTAGGGTACCATAGACACTCAGCAGAGAGTTCCTTGGCATCCAAATTTTAAAATTTTAAAAATAGAAAGCATGATTTAAATAACATGGTGTACGGGGATATAATTCCCCCTTTTTGTTTTTTATGAAGATAATGTTTTAAAGTTCCATGAGCCTGTTCTACAATACCTTATTCTTTAGGATAATAAGGAATCCCAGTATTATGGGTAATATTAAATTGTCTACAAAACTTCTCAAATGCTTGACTGTAATAGCCAGTTCCATTGTCTGTTTTAATCTGATTTGGAACACCAAGCATAGAAAAGCAATGCAGGCAATGACTAATTACATTGTTAGTTGCTTCTCCTGTTAAAGCAGCTGCAATTAGAAAGCCTGAAAAGGTGTCAAGTCACATGTACATATTTTGCTTTTCCAAAATCAGAAATATCAGCACAATCTATTTGAAATAATTGATTAGGAATAAATCCTCAAGAATTAACACTGTTATGTGTACAGGTAGACATTGAGGACAAGTTTTTACAATTTGATTTGCACATCCTCTAGAAATACCAAATCGTTATTTCAAGCTATTACTATTTTGATGTTGTAAAGAATGAGATTGTATGGGCAACTGTTCCTATATAAAGTCTATAATCTGCCTAGGATACAAATCTGCTGTTGTGCTGCTCTAAAGAGTCAGTCCAGACAATCCAGTATGAGCTCTTAAATGTCCTATAAATTTAAGGAATAGTACATCCTCTTAGATTGCATTAGTAATTGCAAAATTTGAGAATTAGCAGTATCAAAAAGGAACCATTTCAAGAAAATGTAAGCCATGAGCTATATATTGGCTAAGAGTATACAAAGTAAAAGCTTGATTTATCAACATTTCAAAAATAGTGGCTAGAGCATGTAATTCAATAACCTGTGCTGAAGCAGGGGGAAACTCAAGAGAATAAACATGTGATCCAATCACATGTGCTGCTTTCCCATTAGATGAGCCATCTGTAAATGTAGTAAATCACTTTCTCTATTGGCTATATACATAAAATTACAGGAAATACAAAAACATTCATAGAGGCAAATTCTAACAATTTGTCAATTTTGCCTGAAAAATTTGCACACACAATAGGCCAAATATCGGTATTCTGTAATAACCAACTTAATTGCTGTTTGGAATAAGGAATAAATATTTTATCAGGTTCTTAAGACATTCTTTCCAAAATACTTTCATGATTCTATCTTACAATTCAGTATTATCACAACAGCAGCTTCATAATAGGGTGTTTAACACTTTACTTGGAGACAGAGAAAGAAGAATCTACATTAATGGTCCCTTTTGCCAAAGAATTGCTGTGGACACCTGAGTAGTAATAATGAAAACAGCCAACAATTGATCTATAGTCTATATAATGTATCTGATGTTGGCTAATGCTTTCTCTACTTTGCAGAGAGCTATTTGTCCCTCACCAGTTAATTTACATACCCCTTGAGAATATCAAACAGAGGCTTAAGTCCTCCTGTGGTGAGCTTAAGGTAAGGTCTTAGCTAATTAACATCTCCTAGAAGCTTTTCAAAATAATTTGAAGTAAGTAAATTATCTTTTCTTTCTTGAATATTCTGTGCCACAATTTGTTTAGGATATAACTGAGGCTGCAAATATTGGAAAAGATATTGTCTTTGAATCTTTTCTGGTGCAACAACTACTCCAAAATTTTAAAACTTGTATAAGAAGAACAAAGATTTGTAGTAAAACTCTATCAGAGAGATCAGCTAATAAAGTACCATCTATATAATGAATAGTATACACTGAAAGATTCAAAGTCCAAACTGTTTGTATTGGAACAGAAACAATTTTTTTACATAATATAAGGTTATTAGCCATTCCTTAAGGCAAAATTTTACAATGATATCACTTTAAGAGTTCTTTAAAATTACAAGCTCACTAAAAGCAAACCCTTTACAATCATTAGGATGCAAAGAAACAATATAAAAACAATCCTCCAAATCCATAATAATTCTACACACATTTTCTGGAATGGCAGCTTGTGGGAGCCCTGCTGATTTCTCGGAGAGGTCTCAACCGACACCAGAGACAACACCTCAACTCGAC
>NW_022196909.1:4318803-4332730 GCF_008632895.1 Mastomys coucha
CTCGAGTTCCCCTGTTCGTGAATCACCCACGGAATGAAGTGAAACTGCGGGCCGGTTTCCTTCAGCAGCTAGAGTAGTCAAGTCAGACTGTAATGCCTCCACAAGTTCCTAGTTTCATTAACCTTTCATAAATCTTAAGTTTGAACCTTGTTTTTGATTAGTGGAATAAGCAATCCCTTGGAGATGAGTAAGTATATCTGCTCCAGTGTCTATTAATCCTAAAAGGCCTTTTTTTCTTCAATTAGTAATTTAAGGTTAGACCTCTTGTTAGTAATAGATTGGACCCACTACACATTAGAGGGACCAAAGCCACTTTGTCCTCTCTCACTCTTAGCAAGTTTGAAAAGTAGCAGATGCACAGGAACTAAAATAATTTGAGCAATTCTTTTGTTAGCTGGTCCAGTAAACACCTTTCTAGGGGCTAGTCAGTATTACTAAGACAAAAGAAATGCCAAACAAGCCTCCACTGAGACTGCTCTGAGCTTTGCATAAACTCAAATGTAAATGTTTAAGGTAGTCCCCCCACAAGGCAGCAGCCATAGCCAGACCCTGATTGTATGAGGGTCCAATTTTGGTATAAAGACAAATATATCCAGATAAGTCTCTCTTTGCTTTGTATGACCAGATAACTGCATTGCATACTACATTAGCATTCTCATAAGACAACTCTTACCAAAGTCTCCAAAAATTCTACCAGCTGCTTTTAGCAGTTCATCAGGACCCTGTTAAATAAACTCCTACTGAAATCTCCCTTTGAATCTTGGGGTCTGTTTAGCCTATTCAAGGCTTGGGGAGAAGCACAGTGCCCTCATGAGAATCTTAAACCAAACTGTTTCTAGTGCCTCCTACTGTATGAAAATGGAAGAAAAATAACTGTGCATGAACTAGGAAGTGGCTCCTAATTCACCACAAAATTTTTTAATAATTGCTGATTTCCAGTCTCCTAAAAGTGTGAGAAACACATTTATGTTGTTTATTTGTAGTGTCCACCCGCAGACCCTACACGACAGTGGATTGTCCTGGACTGGAGACGAACTGGACCTGTGACTATAAGCGGGTGGGGAGCAAAGAGAAAAGACATCAAGTAGATGTATCAAGGTGTACTTTACTTAGGGTGCAGTGTGTTTATATAGTAAAAGGCAAAAACGAAACCACAACAATCAGAATTTTAACATAAACATGAGACTAGACGAAGGGACTCTGGCAATCTGTTTACAGCAGGAACTTTAAGTGTGAGTTCTGGCAGAAATGAGCTGATTGTCAGTCTTTGATCTCAGGAGTTGCAGTCAGCATTTTGCACAACAGGTGGGCAGCCTCTTTCTCAGCAGAAACAGCAGAAACAGCATCCGAACAGAGGGGAGGGAGCCCACATTTCACCCCCTTTCATTTTAAAACAAACGCAGGATAAAGGTCACAAGCTCGACACATTTGTATGGGAATCATCACGGTGCTTTGAGCTTCTCTCTGGCTCCATCGTCCCAGGCTTGTTTAGCACACCGAACTGGGCTTAAAACGTGTCTTTAGCACACACACAGCCACTGGGCATGTGCCTTTGCCTGGATTGACTTCACCACCAGAGAGACTGCTTCTTTCTGCACCACCCATCCATACAAAATGCAAAGATGTGCCTTTTAACGCCTGCAGAGTCCGGGAGCTGCCATAATTTTCTGAAAGCAGCTAACGAAATCCTGGCTGGGCTGCTCACATTGACGATGAAATCGGGAGGTGGAAGCCAGGAGGTGGAGCTGGGGATGGGCCCCTGCTGAGTTGCAAGTCTTCCCTCCACTTGGGCTCTGAAGTTGGTTGCCTGGGGAACAGGTCTCAATACCATGCAAATTAGTCCTTTGATGACTCCAGTAGTCGAATAAACCTTTGAAATGCTGGAATCTCGGTGGCGTGCCAGTGACTTCGGGATGTCGCTTGCTCTCAGAATGCAAACATTGTAGTGATAGCCAACACTCTCATGCTCCGGGTGAGCTACGGTTTGCTTTCAGGAGTAAGCAGTTTGGAATAAACAGGAAAAACACCTTTAAAACTGGCAGGGAAAAGCCTGTCAGCTTAGAACAAAAGAAAACGAAAGAAAAAAGGAAAAACACACTTTCCACAGCAATTTGAGCTTACCTGCTAAGACAGCAGCTGCTCTGAATCAATCTGGCGTACCAATCTCTCTGGGAGCCATCGAGTCTCCTCCTCTTTTTGGGAAAAAATGCAGACTGAACCTCTACCCCAAACCAACACAGGGTCTGGGCCATCCCATGCATTGGTGACAGGGTCTCTCCAACGTACCATGGCATAAGAATTAATAGATTCAAGATGCCAATGTCGGTCTGCCGCAGACCAGCCTTTAACATCGGTCTGCAGAAAGTTCAAAATGAAAAGCACAAAGGCAAGATGTGCCTTTGGAGACCTCTGGGGGAAGAGGTTCCCTCCCTTGGTCTTGAGAAGCCAATTTTTAATAGTGCGATGAGCTCGTTCAACAATACCTTGTCCCATAGTGTTATATGGGATGCTAGTCTTATGAAAAATGCCAAAATCTTTGCAAAAAGAAGTAAAATTTTTACCAGTGTAAGATGGCCCATTGTCCATCTTAACTGTTTGGGGCATACCCATAACACTGAATGCTTGTAAACAATGGTCAATAACATTTCTAGAGATTTCTCCTGTTTGCAGGGAAGCAAATATAAATCCTGAACAAGTATCAATGCGGACATGTATATATTTAAGCTTTCCAAATTCTGCATAATGTGTTATATCCATTTGCCAGATACTATTAGCTATAAGTCCTCTTGGGTTTACCCCCAAATGCGGGACTGAGGATAAAATAACACACTTAGGCCACTGTCTGACAATCATTCTAGCTTGTTCTCTGGAAATTTTATGTTTGAGCCTCAGAGTTTAGCTGGATAGATGGAAATTATCATGATCCTGTTTAGTTAAGGCTACAGGATCTGAAACTAAAATCTCTCCTATAAGAGCTCTGTCAATGAGATCATTGCCTCTGGCTAATGGCCCTGGCAGGCCAGAATGAGCCCGAATATGACCAATATAGAATTGATTTTTATGTGCAAGAATGATATTTTGTAACTGAGCAAATAGAATTCCTGCTGGTACGTCCAGCTTAAAATTGCCCACAGTTTTAAGCAATGGTAAAGAATTGAAAATGTTAAAGCTGTCTGTGTATAAGTTAAATGCATCAGGCACAGCTTCAAAGACCTTTAAAACCGCAGTTAATTCAGCCAATTGAGTGGAGAGACCAGGAGTTTTTATAACCACCTGTTGATTATTAATGAGATATCCAGCTCTTTCTTTAGACTTGCCATCAGTAAATACCACAAGGGCATTGTTTAGTGGCTTCCAAGCTGTTACCTTTGGAAAAATCACTTCATGCACATTTAAAAACTTTATTAATTTGTCCTGGGAATAATGATTATCGGTAGTTCCCTGAAATCCAATTTGAACAAGCAGCCAATCTGTGCTATGTTGTTTAAGCCAGGAGTCTTGCTCCAAAGTAAAAGGTTGAGTGATAACATCTGGCTCCTTGCCAAAATAAGTTAGTGCTTGTTTTCTACCAAGCATGATAAGTTGTGCAACAGTTTCATAATATGGCAAGATATTATGTTTAGGAGACACCCTAGAATGGATCCACATAATAGGTGCCGTTTGCCACAACAATTCCGTAGGGGCATGACTAGTATTGAAAACTAATAAATGCAAAGATAAAGAATAATCTATGTAAGTAATAAATTGATTCTCAATAGCCTTTTCTACCTGCTGTAAGGCAGATATTTCTTCTTTAGTTAAGAATCTAGGAGAATTCGGATCAGAATTACCTCTAAGAATATCAAATAAGGGCTTCAAGTCTCCTGTGGTAAGTTTTAGATAGGGACGGAGCCAGTTAATATCACCTAATAATTTTTGAAAATCATTTAAAGTTTTTAATTAGTCTCTTCATATAACTATTTTTTGAGGAATAACAGCTCGATCTGTAAGTGTAAAACCTAAATAATTATATGGATCTTGAGTCTGCACCTTTTCTGGGGCAATTTGTAACCCCCTCTCATTAAAAGCAATTTTTAAATCTTTATAACATGAAAATACATCTTGGGGAATTTTCCCAGTAATCATGACATCATCTGTGTAATGGGCAATGTAAATCAGTGGCAATTTCTTCCTTATAGGTTCTATTAATTGTGCCACAAATTTCTGACATAACATAGGACTGTTTGCCATCCCTTGAGGAAAAACAGTCCATTCGTATCTTTTCATAGGTTCCTTAAAATTTGCAGATGGAACACTGAAAGCAAATCTCTCACAATTTTCAGGGTGCAAAGGAATTGTAAAAAAAAGCAATCTTTTAAATCCATAACTATTTTGTAAAATCCTTTTGGAATTGCCACGGGAAATGGCATTCCAGTCTGTAATGCTCCCATTACAACCATAGTTTCATTAACCTTTCTTAAATCTTGCAACAGTCTCCATTTACCTGATTTTTTCTTAATCACAAATTAGGTGTGTTCCATGGGGAATTTGATTCCCTCAGGTGCCCTGCTTCTAATTGCTCCTGCATTAGTAATGAAGCTGCTTCTATTTTCTCTTGAGACAAAGATCACTGATCAATCCACACAGGAGTATTATTAATACACTTGATTTTATCTGCATGGGGCATAGGAAAGACAGTGGCCACTATGGAAAATGTGTCAAACCTTTATCATCATTATAAGGCTTATGGCCTCCGTATGTTCTAATGTCCCATTTGGAAGAAGTAGTTATAAAATGAAAAAAAGCAAAGAAAAACTAAATTTTTATTAGTTAATCCAGTGAGATGTGTATGTGCATGCTTGAACTTATTTTTAGAGATTTTACAAAAGTGGATCATAAAATAATTAATTACTATGTAAAATTTAGAAATATATAATTGACATTTATAAAATATTATACAGGTAAAATTATACATTATGGAAGTTTTTCTTCTACCTAGCATGTATTTAAGATTCTTCTACATATGTACAAACAAAAGAACAATCAGTGCTTCCCAGGACTGCTGGAAAAGGAAGGTAGATAGCACCAGGAGGTTTTAGAGCACTGAGATTGTCCTATATGATAGTACATAGACAGACAAATGCTGTTACACATAGGATGCATAATACTAAGGAGGATCCATAATAAAAACTACAACTTCAGGTAATGAAGGTGCAGCAATGTAGGCTCATCAGTTATAAAGAAAGGGCTACTCTGGAATAAGCTGCTGATGGTGCAGGAAGCGGTGAGAGTTTGGGAGGTAGGGCAAGGATACATATATGTGTGTGTGTGTGTGTGTGTGTGTGTGTGTGTGTGTGTGTGTGTGTGGTATGAATCCAAATGTTCTAACATTGCCGTGAATATGAAAGTATATTTAAAATGAAGCTGAATGTAAAAAAATAATGATGAAATTTTTTAAAGTGATTATGTTACCTTAGTACTTATTACCAGCCTAATCATCAAAGGGGTTAATCAATGAGGATGTTATATAGATTTATGATACTGTACCATATGGATAAAACTGACAGGTTAGCTTATAAGATAAAATTGTTTAGCTCATAAGATAAAATTGACAGGTTAGCTCATACGATAAAAAGTGTCACGAGCCATTAGTAATTACAAGAACATTTTCCTTGTTGGCAAATTAAGAGAAATTTCTACTCCTAGAATTATTTCCTACAGTAAATCAATTTTTCTAATATTTCTAATATTGGAAGTAGATCTAACTGTGAGTTGTTGGTTTTTATGCACAACTACAGCAAAAATATAATTTTCACCCTCTGTTTTAATTTCTATTCCCAGGCTAAATACCTCAAACAAGTTATGTTCTCATAGAATCATTTGCAGTTATTAAAGATAAAGTGTTTGAGACCCATGAACTACAGTGCCCCACACAGACCCTAGTGTCTGAGTTCTCCATGAACTACTACCTGACCAGAGGCAAGATAACTGCTCTGGATAAAGAAGGCCCAATCTATTGTCATCATAATACCTGATACAAAATGACCCTGGGTAGTCACAGTATACCTCAGCTCCCAAATATTCATCTAGTATGTGGAAATAATCTTATCTATTATAAATTTTTAATTCAGCATTCATGTATTCATTTTATAAAACCATTTAAAAAACAGCCTTATCAGCAATCCATTATATTATCTGGGTTATAACCTAAGGTATAGTTAGGGTCTGTGGTAATATTAAGCATGCTTTAAAGTCATTTTGGAAAATTATATCAGAAATATTGAATTGATGTTAATAATTTAATTGTCCCAGAACCAGAGAGTCCCATGTTAGAAATCTTTTTGTATTAGCTGTTTCAAAAATTATCATGGGCATAAAAGGAAAAGGAAATTTTTCTTCAGCTTACCAACTCCATGAATATTGTTGATATTCAGTTTAGAGGACTACATGCTCAGAATGCTCAAAATAAATTAATGTTTACTCAATCTCCACTCCTCCAGGTATTTTGAAAAATGATGATTTCCAAAGAGATTGAGCACTAAAACAGTAATTTAGTCCTGCGCTATGATCTACAATAATAGTATTTTCTGGCTGTTTATGGAGTAATTTGAGGAGGATTTGATCAGAGTCTTTTAATCATTCTTCCTTTTCCAAATACTGTGGAAAGTAGGTTACAGTAAAATAGATATTATAAGATAATATGGTTGCTTTAAATCTATGACTTCTCCCACATTTGATCTATTATTGCCATAAAATTAAAGCTATGTTAGTATTCTATAAAATACAATATGAAGTCAAAAATTGTAATATTTTGGTTACATTATCACATATAAAAATAAAGGTAGGGTGTATTTCCAAGAACTCAAAATAGTATTCAAACAAGTCATTCTATTGTGACTGACCCTGTTACTGATGACGATAAGTAAAACACAAGGTACTACAATTTGTGACATCATCTCTGCCAGAAAATTGTACACTATCTTATTTTAAGATTTGTGCAATTACCTTATTTTTTATAATTATAGTAATAAAATGTACTTAAAATGTCAATAAAGACCTAACTAAAATATAAATAAGGGTAAATATTTCAAGTGGAGCACAGAGTAATTATAATATTTAAAGCAAACCGAGCATTCAAACACCTCATTTCTTTATTGGAATACAAATATTTGTCCTGGTTTAGATCAATCTCCTTTTAAATTAATGAATTTCACAGTTTTGTACTTAGGCATTTGGCAGCACAATGTTGAAAACTTTCAGATTCAAATGCTAGCTTAATTTGAGAATCTAATTTTGAAATGTGAGAATTCAAACTAACAGTCCTTTTTAAAAACCATATTAGAGAGTAACTCTAGATTTTACTTTTGGATACTAACTCATGACACAAAATATGTATACAAAAATGGGAGAAAAATGTCAACGTGTTCTTATATATTCAAATTACTGTCCCTAGAGATTTGTTTTTATGTGGTATCTTGAGATATGTGGTCAAAGATTTGAATTAACAATACGGTAGGCCAGTCTTCTGAGTTTGGATTCTTTCTTCGCATTGTGTACATAAATTACTCACTATGTCCCAAACTGAAAAGCACATGCTAAGTTTACTTCACATTTTACCATCACATTGTTATTAATGATTAAGCTTGAAAAACAAGCTACAAATGGTCTAGTGAAAATGTTATCTTTTAGCAGTCTACAATGTCAAACCAGGAATTCATTATTAAGCAAACTATATGTGCATATTCAGTAATTTTGAGTAAAATTATGATAGTTTTCTTGCCATATTTGGTTGCAAAAACCCATAAAGTTTTCTGTAGGTAATTCCTTAGTTAAGTGCTTATCTACAGGAATTTATAGATATATAAATTGAATATATTTATATATCTAGATCTATCTATATCTCTCTATATAATATAGAGATATTACATTTATTAGATATATTATGGATATATAAAATATACACATAGATTAATATAGGTATTTGTGTATAAGAACTTATAGATATCCAATTAATTAAATTATACCTTCTTTTTAGTTTTGGCTTATCTTTCTATTTTTTCTTTTTTGTTTTCTATATCTTAAGACAAAAATATGGCTAATATTGAGAAATTTAAATAATTCTCCTAAATCAAGTTGGTAGCCTAGTGCTTCATCAAATTGACACATTCAAGGTCATCTAAGAAGAGGAAACTTTAAAAAAATGCCACCATCAGATTGGCCCATGTGAAAATCTTTGGGGCATTTTCTTGATTAATAACAATTGGGGTTATCCCATTGTTTTGTGTAACGCTCTTGGAGAAGTGATCTAAGTCTGTATAATAAAGGAAGCTGAGCAAACTTTGAGGAGAACGTCAGTAAGAACAATTCCTCCATGGCCTCTGCTTCAGTTCTTGCCTCTGGGTTTCACCTTGGCTTCTGTAACCCCAATAAACTTTGCTCCCCAAGTTGGTTTTGGTGGTGATATTGATCACATCAACAGAAAAACAAATGAGTACAGTTGTTCAAGACCAATCTTACTTGGAAGTGAGGCATGCTGGCATTCTAGACTGCTTACTAAAGGTTTCATAAACTTCCCTTGGATGTCTGTACACCATTTTCTTTACTACCTCCTATTCAGCTGGGTACTTGATTAGCTCAATTGGCCATTCTTTTCAATAATACATCAATAGATGTAAATGTGTTGTGCAAGTACTTCTTTGGTACTTTGACTTGGGGTGCCTATAAAAGAATGGCAAAGCTAAGTCATAGAGTAGTCCTAGTCTGTGACTTTGAGAAATATCCACACTGACATCAATAGTGACTGCACGTATTTATATTCCAACATTCTTTTTTTGTTTGTTTGTTTGTTTGTTTGTTTGTTTTAAGACAGGGTTTCTCTGTGTAGCCCTGGCTGTCCTGGAACTCAGTCTGTAGACCAGGCTGGCCTCGAACTCACAAATCCACCTGCCTCTGCCTCCAAAGTGCTAGAATTAAAGGCATGCACCACCACCGCCCAGCCCCAACACTCCTTTAGATTCATGTCTCTGGTTCAGGAGAAAGACAAAGATAAAATTTGCACACATCTAAGCCTAAAGTATGAGAACTCATAGGAGGATGGGGCAAGGTCTTTATAGCCTTTCAAATGATTTCATAGAGCCATTGGCATCCCTCTTTTATTTCAGCCCCCTTTACTAAGTACCTTTTTTTGGATATTCTCTTTATTTACATTTCAAATGTTATCCCCTTTCCCAGTCTTCCCCCCCTCCAGAAATTCCCTATCCCATCACTTCTCCCCATGTTTCTACAAGAGTTTTCTCCTAACTACTAGCCTACTGCAGCCTCCCTGCACTCACATTCCCCTACACTGGGGCACTGAGCCTTCACTAGACCAAAGGCCTCTTCTCCCATTGATGTCCAACAAGGCCCTCCTCTGCTTATATATGCTGTTGGAGCCATAGGTCCCTCCATGTGTACTCTTTGATTGGAGGTTTAGTCTCTGGGAGCTCTAGGGGGTCTGGTTGGTTGATATTGTTGTTCTTCCCCACTGGAGATACATTCAATATACAGTCACCAAACACAGACACTCTTGTGGATGCCAAGAAGTGCTTGCTGACAGGAGTCTGAGATAGCTGTCTCCTGAGAGGCTCTGCCAGAGCCTAACAAATACAGAGGCAGATGCTCAGAGTCAACCATTGGACCTAGCACTGAGCCCCCAGTGGAGGAGCTAGAGAAAAGACTGAAGGAGTTTGAAGTGGTTTGCAACCCCTAGAAAGAACTACCCACCTTTCTATAAAGAATGCTGTACCTTCTATCTCAGAAGCTGACCAAGTTTATTAGCTAGTAGTATAGCCATGCCTACCTCTTTCTCTTTCCTACTCACTCCGTTCTACTCCTACAACAGCCACCATAGAGAACATGTCTAGAAAAACTTTGAACAAGGAAGGCCATTTATGAAGTCTTTGAGAGATTTTGTCAGGTAATTGTAGAATACAGTCTCTAGGATCCATGACCTGGGTGAGAAAAAAAATCACATTTAGGTAAATATTACATGGCTGGTGAGCAGCTATGCTCAGATTTAAAAAAAAAAAAAAAAGAGAGAGAGAGAGACATTCAATGAGCTACATGTTAGAAAATTTAAGAGTTAGTAGGGAAACTTGTCCCACTAGGCTATCTGGAAAGATCCTTTTCCAGGCTTTTATGACCCCTGATTTGGTTATACTTGTGGTGTAACACATGCAAGTATAAAATATTAATATAGTAAATGTTGATTTCACCAGATACTATCTGCAACAAAATATATATCTATAATTTGACTAACTAACACATTTGATGCATATACATTGTTCTGACCTAAAGTATAGTAATCACTAAAAAATAATATCAAGTCCTTTTAAGTTCTCTTCATCTACTGTTTACTGATGATATAGGAGCACACTGCTATTGTGGCCAAGGTTTATGATAGAATGTGGTACATAGGATCTTCTGACTTTATGTCAGAAAACCAGTCATCTAAAACCATGAATGTGCTCAAAAAACAATTTGAGGAGACACTATGCATGTCATTGAGCATCATGAGGTTTAAATTTCCTGTGAAAGTATATTACAGAGTTCTCTAGACATTATGCTTAATGTGAAGTTTTCACTTGATTATCCTTTTCCTCTTGAAGGATTCATGAAGCACTGCACAGCCAATTTCTCAGTCTGTTTGATCCAAGCACAGTCTTTTCTTTGTTGGTGTCTTTTCTTCCAGACATCTGCTTCTCTTTAAAATGGAACTTATCTGTTATCTTTACCTAACTTCCTTGGTGAAAGGACCTCTTAGCTTCCTATATCTATCTGAGTAAAAAATAAATATGTGTTGGATGTAAGTCTTGTAATTCAACTTAAGTCAATTTTTGTTATGGCCAAATCCCAAATACCAAGGTAGTTGAAACAATTAAGCAACGTTATTTAATATCCAGGTCTCAACATCAAGATTTTCAGATGATATGATAAAGTTTACCTGTTTGAGTTATTGCCTTTACAAAAGTATAAAACCATCTGATATTCATTTTAACAGTGCATAAATCAAGGCAGCTTACATAAACCAAAGCGATGTTTTCAATTTAAGACTCCAGGAGCCAAGAAAGATAAGCCCATCTTAAGAGATCCAAAGAAATGAGGGAAACAGATGGTGGAGACTTTGTATTTCAGAAAGTTTTTTTTCTTCCTTACCAAGAATTTAGTTTCTCCTTTTGGTTATAAAGCCAGAGAGAGAGAGAGAAAGCCAGAGAGAGAGAGAGGGAGAGAGAAAGAGAGAGAGAGACAGACACAGAGACAGAGAGACAGAGAGACAGAGAGGGAGACAGAGAGGGAGAGGGAGAGGGAGAGGGAGAGAGAGAGAGAGAGAGAGAGAGAGAGAGAGAGAGAGAGAGAGAGAGAGAGAGAGAGAAGAAAGAATATACTGTTGGCCAAAACCCTAATGGAAGTGTGAATTACTTTCTGTTAATCAGCTTTCTGTTGCTTTAACAAATATATAAGATAATCAGTTGTATAAAAACAAAACTTTCATCCATCCACACAGATAATAAAAATAAATCTTTTTAAAGGGGGGTTAGAGCTGGAGAGACTGCTCAGTAGATAAAAAGCTCTTCTGGCTTGGGCAGTTCACAACTGTATATAATTCTAGTTCCATGGGTATCTGAAGCCAGTCTCTGGCCTCTGTGGGTAACCTGCCCTCATGTACACATGGTGCCACATTAATTATATTTAACTATATACATATAATTAAAAATAATAAAACTAATTCTTTAAGAAAAGGAACATTTATTAAGAGCCAGTGAGATAGCTCAGCAGGTAGGGCCCTCAACCCTGTTTTGGTCCCCAAGACCCACTTAATGGAATGAGAATGCTAATTCTTGCAAGATGTCTTCTGACCTTTCTGATACTCACAATAAATAAGTTAATGCAGAGAAAAAAAAAACCCAGAAAGTTTATTTTGGCTCATAGTTTGGAGGCATCCTTCCATGCTCATTTGGCCCCTTTGCTTTTGATTCTGACAAATCAGCACAGAATAGTAGTAGTACGTTGGGGAATAGGGTACAAGGCCAATTACTTCATGGCACCCAGGACAAAAGAATAGTGACTAGGGTTCCACAGTTCCTTCCAAGAGCATGTCCCCAGTGACCTGAAGACATCCCTTTATAGATACCAACTTCTAGTGCCACCCCAAGCTGGAGACCAAGCCTTTAACCCATTCATATTCAACTATCTAGGAGATATTTCTGACCAAACTATGGTACCTTTCTCACCCCAGTCTACCACCAAGCATCTCCTCACTAGGAACTGGGACACACACACACACACACACACACACACACACACACACACACAGTAAGGCCATCACATGCTGGCTGTGCTTCCTCTACCCTTATCTTATATTTACCTTTCCCTGGCAAAGGCAAGTTTTCTGGTGGCTCTGCTATCCAGTAGGCCTTAGAGACTGCATTGGGTGAAACTCTCAGGTACCACAGATTCAGAGGTAGCTAGGTACACATCAACATGAGTTTGTCCCCTGGCTGCCAGCTATGTGTCCACTTCCTCCTGTGCCAGCCTTAGGGGCCTTGATCCTGTGTCTTAGTGTTTTTTTGCTGTGAATAGTTGCCAGGACATGGCAGCTCTTATAAAGGAAAACATTTAATTGGTGCTGGCTTACAGTTCAGAAGTTTAGTCCATTATCATCATAGTGGGATGCAAGAAGACATGGTGTGCCATGGACTGGGTTCATTACGGGGACCCCAATTTCCACGGGATGAGAATTCTGGTCAGGTGAGCAATAAGTCAGTGGATGATAGACAGACTCGACACAAGGGTGTGGTGAATCTGAATGTATTTGTACAAGGTGAAATTCAGGCTTAAATAGCATACACCAAGCAGAGCAGATGACAAGAGTCATGTAGGTGGGTGGGGGTTACAGCAAGGGGCTCAAGACTGAGGTCACATAGGCATGTGACTGCTACATCAAGGTCAGTAGGATCAGGTAGCCAGGTGTGAAGCAGGCAGAAAAGCAGTGGAGCCCTCCCTGCTGGGGCTATTTTGGTATTCCTATGCTAATTCTCTGGTTCTGCTGGAGGCAAGGACTAGGAGGTTCTGATCTAGCATTTCCTACTAATTCTCTGGGTCTTGCTGGAGGCAAGCACTGGGAAGTTCCAAACTAACAGTTCTAGCTAATGTCCTTGAGTAAGGGAAGCCATTCAATTACTCTCTAGTATGTAAAACAGTTCTGACTATGCTTGACCTCTGTTGCTAGTTCTGAGGAAAACCTGTCTGGCAAGGCAGATTCCTTGAGAGAAATTCCAAGCTAAGGACAGCTAGGAATTGAATTAGGATATTTTGGAACATTGTGCTGGACAGGAGACAATGCCTAATCTTAAGTTTGGCCATTAAGGAATCATTTCTTGGGGTACTTTTATGCTTAAATAAGAGGGCGTGTTGACGATTGGAAAGACTAATCTGGAACTACGTCTGAGTTAGGAGATACCACCGACTGAATATCCAGGAGGCACAGAACTCCTTTTGGATCCTTAATGCCTCTAATCCTAATCAGGCTTTTACCCCCAATATTTTGGATTTGACTGGAGTAGACGAGGGGCGTGGCAGTGGTGCTGGAGAGGTAGCTGAGAGTTCTGCACCTAGACCTATAGGCAGCAGGAAGAGAGAGTGGATTCCTGAGCCTGGCTTGAGCTTCTGAAACCTAAAAACCTACCCCTCAGTGATATACTTCCTCCAACAAGGACAAACATCCAATTATACCACTCCCTATGAGTTTTTGGGGGTCATTTTCATTCAGGACCACAGTTCTGTATTAACTGGGATCTATTTTTATTTCTAAAGGCTCTGCCTCCGCACCAAAGATGTATAAGAATATTCTGTTTTCTTCTTCAAAGTTAGTTCTGTTGATGATGCCAGACACTGGGATAAAGTCCATCAT
>NW_022196909.1:4332740-4335256 GCF_008632895.1 Mastomys coucha
AAAGAAAGAAAGAAAGAAAGAAAGAAAGAAAGAAAGAAAGAAAGAGAAAGAAAGAGTAAAGAGGAGGGAAGAGAGGGAGGTAAGAAGGGGATGGGAATGAAGGAGGGTAGAGGGAGGGAGGAAGGGAGGAAGGAGGGAAGGAGGGGAGGGAGGAAGGAAGAAACCAAGGAACCAAGGAAGGAGGAAACAAGGAAGGAAAGAGGGAAGGCAGGAGGCCCCTGGTAACTATCGCATACCTTTTCAGATTAACTGCTCTTATAAAGTACAAAGTAGCAGATCAAATTAAAGCAGCACAGATTAAATGAGTGGTCAAAAACATCACATTTCTGTGTCCTGTTAAAAATGCCAAAGAATACAGAGCTATTCATGTCAGTTCCTATTGAGAACTGTTTAATCAGGTGTTTTAGGAAATGAGAAATAAACAGACCATGTGCTATAAATTACTTCGCTGTGTTGTATCATGAATTCACTAGTATGTACTCAACTTGAGAAAACAATAGGAGCCTGCAGAAAAGGTACTGGAGTGTATGTCAGCAGATGTGGGCCCAAGTATCTTATTATTCTATTAGCTGTAGCCCTCAACAAAGTCACTTATCTCCTAAACACCTTTACATCCCAAATTGGAATAAGGATACATCTGCTAACTAATGAGGGTACATGCTGTGAGAACCAAGTATTTCAAAGGATTTGATACAGGAAAACATGTAACAGATTTTGTTCTTAAACCAAAATCCGTGCTCAATGAGAGAAGAGAACGGGCCTCCTGTGTTGTTTTAGGTCCCCATGGGGCAGCCAGAGTCATGGGGTCTGGGAATCATGATTCAGGTCAGAATGAAATAAAAGTTCTCTTGTTCTCATTGTCTATGAAACAGTGTTTGTCACCAGAGTGGATACAATAATCCAAGGAAAGTATACAGGAGCATATGTATGATATATGCCAGCAGAAAGATATATGTTGACAATTATATAGTGAAATAATTATCAATCCACGGGGCATTGGGAGTGCAGCATGAGAGGGACTATATATGCATGTCAGTTTCTACCAGTAATTACATTTGCATATATTTGCATCTATATTTGGATATAAAATATCAAAAGCAGGCTGTTTAAATAGACATGATGGCCATTAGTATTTCTGTCAGTTTACTGAGGAATACTGGTCATGTAACCACCTTCACAGTCAATATACAGAACAATTCCATCACCATGACGATCCCCCTCATGTTTCTACTTGACAGCCATACACTGAAGTTATCATTGCCTTTACCAGTAGGTCAATAATCCAGTGAATATATATTTCATAGGGAAGCTGAGGATTCACTTAGACATTCTTTAAAACAAATGAAATTCACATTCCATTTGAAGATCTATCATGTGTGACACTCATTGAGTCCATAAAGTAAGGCCTCACATTCAGAAATGAGAAACAAAAAATTCCAAACAGTAAAACTCAGATTGACCTTATGACTAATAAGGAAATAAGATTAAAAGTGACCCCTCCCTCTTCCTTCCCATGTATACAAACACACGCATGCACACTCGCATGCACTCATGCACACATGCACGCACTCACATGCACAAGCACGTTCACTAAAGTCAGATTTTACTATTTTACCAATCTATGGAGAGAATGGTTCATGTTAGTTATTTTCTTAGTCTTGATATCATATCACCAGACCGGAATTTTAAAAAGCTTCCTTGAGTAATTAAAAAAAAAATAGTTGGCAAGTTTAACCAAACTTCTTGTTATTACACAAATGCAATGTTTGGTTTGCATTCTGTATAGCCAATTCTTTAAAAAAAAAAAAAAGCCAGAATAATCACATGAAACTACAAATCAGATTATAACATTTTGCAAAATGCCTCCCCATTGTGCTTCAAAAAAAAGTCCATATAAGAGTCCACTTTCAGGCATTAAGTTATTTCACTACTTTCTGGGAATGATACCAAGCCAGCCATCAAATATGAGATCTACTTGTGGGTTGTCTTAGCAGAAAATGTCTGCTTGGCCCAAAGTCCTCCCTTTAGAGGCAGCAACCTGATGGGAAACTCACAGGGGCCACCTCAGCTACCATGGGCATCGCTAACACATTTGGGGACTTATATTGTATAAGAGCTTGCTGTTTTCCCAGCCTATGTTAACTTTACTCTTCAGAGATGATCCAGAAAGTGTAGCTAATGAAAAGTCACAAGTGATAAGCTGTGTTCCAGAGACTGATTCCCAGGTGTTGACTCAGGGACCACAACCACAGACTATAGGGCTATAAATGTATTTCCAATTAACCTCTATCTCTGTCCCTATCAAATGCCTAACTAGACCCAGGATCTTGTTTGGTTTCTTGAACACTTTGCATTTTTGTTTCCCTCTTTTTGAGTACCCATCTGGCTTCTGTTTTCATTGATGCTTCAAGCTTACGCATCCACCGGATCCTCAAAAGCGTTTCGTAGACAATGACCCAACGAAGAAAGAAAACTTCAGACCAATCTCCCTTATGAATATCGATGCAAAAATACTC
>NW_022196909.1:4337566-4394961 GCF_008632895.1 Mastomys coucha
TTTCTTTGTTTTTTGGAGGGGAAACTGGGAATGGAGAAATTTACATGTAAATAAAGAAAATAAAAAAACAAAAACAAAAACAAAAAGACAGCTGGCTAGTCCCAAATGCATCCCATAATAGAGTTTGCTTTAACCAGAAAAAAAAAATATACACTAAATACATTAACCTCTGTCCCCACCTTCTTTTATCCTCTATTCCCCTTCCCTCATTTGTGATTAATTCTCTGCCCTCCTCAGTGTTTCTAAAATTCATTATAAGAACATTATTTCTCTTAATTGTACTATCAGCAGAAGCAACCATCCTTCAACAAGTAGCAGCCAGATGTCCCCACCCACTGATGTTATGTAAGCAAATGACAAACAAGTCTGACTGCTGACCTCTGAGACAAGTGTCTGATAGTGCTAGAGAGGAAGAACCCATAGTAACATGATGCAGAGTAAAATAGTCAAGGGGTTCCAAGCAGTCACATGTGATTTCAATTATGGGAATTACTCTTTTGATGAATAAGAGCGATCACTCTGCTACAGTCATACTTCAAGAGAATGGTAGAGCCCACCTATAAATTTACAAAATGTTCACTGTGGAGATTTTCCTTGGCTTGGACCATTTCACAAATGCCTATCTTTTAGAAGACTACAGCTACATTTTGCTATCAGTAACCCAATATTCAGACGTACTTTGAAGTTCCCAGAGCCCATTTGTGTCTTCTCATTTGTGAATGTCAACATCTTTTCTTGTAGGAAAGCCGAAATAATATTCTAAGCAATGCTGTACCATCAGTGCTTAGTACAGACAGTTTTGCTGATGGAGATTTTATTTACATTATTCTAAGCATGAATTGCAAATGACTGAATAAATCATCTAAAATTCAATCTACGCCCCTCCTTCAACACAACTAATTTATTTTGCAGCAGAAGCATCTTCCTTCACAAAAAGACCTTTCCAATACAAAATAAATTCTCCCTGGGTGCATATCTCTGGAGTGTGTACATTAATCATACTAGAACCTGAGAGAAAATATTAATACTTTTGGTAGTGGTCTAATTTTATTCATAGAGGCCCACATAATTCAACTTTTCCTTTATGCTAGCTTTTCCTTGTCAATTAGTTTTTCTAACAATAACAAGATCCTTCAAAAGAAGGAACTCTGAATTGTATTTTAAAAAATGCTACAATTTATTTTTAAAAATCACACTATTATTGATAATTACCAGCAAAATATCTTACATCGAATTGCTTTTATTTTATACATTTTATGAGATAAGTACTTTATCTATTTACAAAAGTGTCTCTCTTTCTTCCATCTATCCCTATCTGACCACTTACCAGAAAACATATTCATTAAACACAGGAAGATACTGGCATACAAGTAAAGAAAAAAATTTAAAAGCTTAAGAGGTGATCTTGCCAAAGATTTTATAACAGTAAATAGTAAGTTATGATATCACAAAAGATAAAATATAAATAAAAGTAAACTTTTGCCTCTCTTACCTCCATGTTTAATTAGCAACATATGCACTGATCTTTTGCATACACCTCTTTCTGACATTCAACTTTAACTAAATGGTGGGTAGTAGTCAATGCTTCCCAGAGAGACAAGACACTTAATTCACCCCCATGTGAACAATGACAGAAATGATACTGAAACATTTATTCCCATCCACCACTCATTTCTAGTAAAAATGGTGGTATAGAAATAAATAGTTTAAATCAACTTCAAGGAATAAAATTTGACAGCATGTGTGGAAAGGGGACAATGTATATAAAGGGTATGTTTAACAGACTGTTATTTTCTAGTTTATGGCAAATAAATATATTTGCATTATTATAATAGAGACCTTAGCAATTTTATATAGTGATTATAATCCTATGTACAAGCACAAAACAACCTTCCAGGGTCCCTCTTAATAGTTCCACACAATGTGTTTGATGATAGATAGGTAGAGTAATCACTTTATTTATTATGCAAGCTAGAGAAAGATGGGCTATTCTTGCTGGTTCCAACTAACTGTAGGTGAAACCAAGGACACTAGAATGTATGATGATGTCACTGATTGGACATGACCCCGAGAAACATTACAACATCCTAACACTTCTGAATAATCAGACTGTATAACAGCTGGAGGAGGCCCTACATCCTACTTCCCCATATGATAGGTAATTTCACCTAAAATAATGAAAAGAAATAAGACTTAAAAAAGCTACTAGGTTTAAAGTGCATGACCGGTGTCATTATCAGCTAAAAATACACGCTTGCTTGCTCTCCATACTTAATAGCAATAAGAAGCTTAGAATGCATCTCTTTTGCTTTTGATTCAGTTGTTTCTAAGCAGAGAGATTTCTTACCTACTAGAGTGAGGCTAAAGGCTAGATTGCCCAATAAATTGGCCAAAACAGAACTATCACTGTCACTTAAGAAAACTAGAATTCCTTATTGTTTTCTGTAATATTTCTGACCTCCCAAGTGGAAGAGTGCTGTGCATATAGTAATAAGGAGATCCTGTCCAGTGATATTGTTTGGTGACATGTTAGCTACTCAAAGAACACAAATGCATCCCTGCCTGTTGATTTGAGAATCAGAAGGATGACATTGAAAATTTAAGGAAACATCACTTATAGTAGGTTGTCTAGATGGATATGAAATTCTTTAAATAATTTGCTGCAGTACCTAAAAAGACATACACTGAAGCTGGGTATGTTGTGAAATCTTAAATGATAGCGTCAATCACAAGGTTGTCTAGCTTACTTAATCTGCTGAGATTGCTAAAGGCAGGATTGATCTACAGTTCTTTTTTTCAAACTCCTTGGTTGAGTTTATATAATCTATCCTTTTCCTCCTCATTCTTGGCCTATAATTTCTAGCTCTAATTAGTATCTTTTCCAGCCTACTTTCTCTCTTCTCACCCTTATTCCTGTTCTCTCAGCTCTGGATTGGAAAACTTAAAATAGCCTTCCACCTTGCTCCCTGAGAAATCCTGCTGCCTGACTACCATCCTATCAAAAGGAGCTTCCCCAGCACACGCAGGCAGCATAATACACCTGAGGCTGACTCCTCTTTGGCCAGATAAATGGCATTGAACTCAATTTGCTAGTACTTGCTGAGGAGTTTTGCATCTATGTTTGCTGTGGAAATTGTTTTATGGTTTTGTTTTGTCTCTGTAGCCTTACACAGTTTGATTGACAGTTAATGACCTCAAGGAATTACTAGGGTAGAGTCCTCTCAGTTCTTCGAAATAGTTTTAGAGAGGTAAGGAATACTTCATTAGAACTTGTCAGTCACTAGCAGTGTGGCTGGGCAGTCCTGAGCTTCAGAAGACCTTTTTTCTAAAGGTTTATTTGTTTATGTGTTTTATGTATGAGTGGTTTGTTTGCATGTACTCTGCGCCCCAGAAGAGGGCAACAGATCATATTATAAATGGTAAGCCATTATGGGGTCGCTGAGATTGTACTCCGGAAAAGCAGAGCAGCTCTTCATCTAAGCGATCTCTCCAGCCCTGGTTGGAAGACTTTTTGTGTTTGTTTGTTTTTTTGTTTTTTTTTTGTTTTTTTTTTTTTTTTTTTTTTTTTTGAGACAGGGTTTCTCTGTGTAGCCCTGGCTATCCTGGAACTCACTCTGTAGATCAGGCTGGCCTCGAACTCAGAAACCCACCTGCCTCTGCCTCCCAAGTGCTGGGATTAAAGCTGTGCGCCACCACCACCAGGCTGGTTGGAAGACTTTTATTCGTTTATTTTCATCATTGATTCAGTCTCACTCCTTGTCTTTAGTCCATTGTTTTCCATGGTCTCATGGTCCAATTTGAATGATCGATGTCAAGAACTCTCTCTATTTCATCTAGGTTTTCCAATTGGTTGGCATGTATGTTTTCCATAGTGGTTTTTAGTGATTTTTATACTCCTATTGGCCTTGGCTATACAATAATTTTACTTTCTGAAGCTTCTCTCCAATCCCCTTTCTCTATTTCCTTCCTTGGTTAGCCTAGCTAGAGTATTGACTATTCTGCTTCTCTTCTAAAACAACAACAGCAAAGTTCCAACACAAACGCAAGCCTTTTCTGTCACAGATACTTTGTACTTCTTATTCCAAGTATTATTTCTTCCCTGACAATTATTTAATTGAGTGTAATTAATTCTTCTGTTTTTGTTCTTCTACTTGGTACTAGGTAGATTATTTTGATCTTCTGGTTCTTTCAAAAGATCATTATTTTGTTATTGTGTGTGTTTACTGTTTATAATAGTGACACTGAATCCAGTCCCTCACATAGACTCAACAATCATGTCTATCTCAGGACCCTCAGTGGGTGGTTTATATGAACTACATGTTGATGATTCACATCCATTCCTATTATTTTTCCCCAAAGATACCTTTACTGTATCTCATAAGTTTAGGTGTATTGTGTTTTCATTATTACTGATATCAGGAACAATTTAAGTATTTTTTCTTATTTCGTTTCTGACTTGTTTGCTTTAAAATGTGTCGTTGTTGTTGTTGTTGAATGTATTTGTGTACTTTCTACAATTTACTGTGCTGTTGACTCCTACCTTTATTATGTTGTCATCAGAAAGGAGAGTGTGCAATTTAGTTTTTTTCAAACTTTCATAAGCTTTTATTGTGGTGTAATACATGGTTTATTATGTATAATGGTCTAAGCAAATGGATAGATGTGCCTGCAAATATCTCCTAAGTCTATTTGATTTATAATATAGTTTAACTTTGATACTTTGATATCTCTTTGTTTGTGGTAGGTTTTTTGTTTTTTTTGGTTGATTGGTATGGGTCTTATTGAGCTTTCTATTCATAAATATGGAATATTAAAATGACTCATATATTTTTACCTATACCTTATTTTATGTGCAATAGTGAGTATTTTATTAAATTTGGGATTCCAACATTATGTGTGCATAAATTTAAATCCAAGCCTGGGACTGATTGCTGATTGCTCAGCAAATGCATGCACTTGGCAACAAGCCTGATGACCTGACCCAAGTGTAATCTGAGTTCCAAATGGAGGGGAGAGAGCTACCTCTTGAAGGAGGCTCTTCGACCACCACATGCACACAGTGACACATATGTACCCACACAGTTATGCTTGGCTGCAATCCCTGTCCAGTCTTTACTTTCTGGCCACTGACCAGACTGATCAATCACTATCATGTCCCGTACCATGCCTGCCTGGCAAAGACAGACTGTACCCTCACATTGGGCCAAAATAGATACTTTAATTGAGGATAGAAGCAAAGTCTTGAGTGAATGTGTATTGTTTGACACAGACACAGCCATGTCAAGTTTCCTACAGGAGTATATTAACAATGATAGCTTTTTAACTTTCTTCCCTGGATGTTTATAGACTAGAGGCTGTCCCCTATAGAGATAGTACTGAGACTGGCTAAGCCTGCTCCCTTGTTCAGCTGTATATAATAATCCTGCCTCCTTGTTAAGCTATATTTAATAACCCAAACACATTGCCTTGTTCAACCATGTAATATTCCTATCTCCCTGTTCAACTGTGTATAATACGCAGCTGAGCTTCAGAGGTTCTCTGGGTTTCTTATCCTAGGGCCCAGACTACCCAACCACAGATCTTCTATGTATCTTGTGAGTTTGCCCTTTCTTCATTCCCACACTGCCCCACTTAGATTAGTCCCCAGAACCGTGAATAGAGTAGTACTCTGTCCCCCAAGTTGCTCTTGTCAGGTATTTGGTCTTAGCACTGTGAAGAAAGTCACATTAAAGCATGTTTTGTCAGATGGTAAATCTGTTCATACTTCATGTTCTTTTTCATGGAGTATCATGTTCTGTCTTTCTGTCTGTATGTGCCTGGGTGCATTTTGAATAGGGAGTTGTACTTTTTTGTTTTTGTTTGGCTTCATCTTTTATTTTGACATTACAGTGAGTGTACATGGAAGGTTACCTTTGATACTTAGGACTCACTTTTCAGCTTTTGTGTTTTGATGGTTTTCAGTACTGATGTTGAATCCTTTCTGTTTCTCTTTTGTGAGATTTATGTTTCCACATGCAATTATGTGATAGCTAATTTTCTCTCACTTGAGGAATAAAAACTCCCTTAAACATATTTTTGCAAGGCTCATCTGCTCATGTTGCATTACCACAATGAGTTTCTTCTCTCAGGACTTTATTTCTCTTTTATTTTTGAAGAATAAACTTACTTTGCTATTGTTTTTGTCTTGAAGAAGCCTCGTGTCAGAATTTGGAATACTTCCTTCTATTGCTTCTTGGCATGTGGGTTTCTGCTAAGAAATCTACTGTTAGTCTTAACACCTTTAAATGTGACTTGGAACTGTTTGCATGCATATTTCCAAAGGTTTCCTCTGTATTATGCTTTGGATATTTTAATGTACAATATGCTGTTATGAAAATATTTTATGGTCATGTCTAGTTCTAATTCTATAAGCCTTCTACAGCTTTGTGCTATCATTCTACAGAATAAGTTTTCTATGCCATTAGCAACCCCGCCCTTTATTCATGGGTAATCAACACCCATGGGTATCTATTTAAGCTGTTTTAAAGAACTGGAGTGTTATCTCCAGTTTTCCTTAGATTTTTTTTCTCCAATTTATAACTTAGGCAGTTCTAAACTTCAGTTTCTTCTGCTTGATCAACTCTATCACTAAAACTTTCACAGATACTTTTTAATATATCTATGCATTTTCAAATTTTTTATTTCTCTACAAAATTTCCATTACTTCTCAATTTCTTATTCATATCCTCTTTTGCCTACCTAACATTTAACAATTTCCCTATCCTCTTGAATATCTGTAAGCTTATAAGAGTATCATTTTATTTCTAATTTTTAAAATCAGATGTTCTACTCATAATTTTTTTTGTTACTAGAATGTTACATTCTCTGTTCCTTGTTTCCATATTTTCAATGTTCTTGTAATGAAAGTTGTGTAGGGTATCTTAGCAAATTTTATCTGTTATCTTTCTTATTAAGTGTATTTCTCTTGAAGATATGTCCTGTGTGTTTGCTTGTTTGTATTCTTAGGTTTGTTTTCAGTTGGGCCTTGTGATATAATTTTTTATAGCTTCTTTGTATGTAGTTAGTGACTTGAAACACAGAAGTACCAGGGCATAGTTAAAAAGACCCACACAAGAGTGGAGGCAGGCTAGTAACTTAGACAGATGTGGTAAACATAGAATTTAGTACCAAGTTTTTCCTAAGTTTAGAATTTGGGTCCTATCAGAGGTTCCTCAAACACTGTTTATACTAATTCTGGTCCTAGACCAGACTTCTACCACTCCCAGGAGTAACAAAGGACTTGAAATTCTTTTCCTAATATATGGTATAGGCCTTCAGGATATATATGTCAGCATGAACCTGCCATCCAGCCAGCAAGACACCTATAAATGAGACTATTGTCGTTGTCGTCGTCGTTGTCGTCATCATCATCATCATCATCATTGTTTTGAAAAGCATTTTTCAGTGAGGTCAGACCAATGGAATACATTTGAAGATACTCAGAGGTGTTCATATGGAAGAGTTTGCCACTGGTGTAGTCCAAACTCACTTGTGTATTTTTCACAGTGGCTCATAGCAACAATGACTTGGGTATTCAGTAGGAGAAGTATCTTCTTTTCAAAAGCAAAGGTTCAGACTTCCAATTATTCAGGTAAGTGGGCATTCGTCTAGCAGCTAGGATTGTCCCTGTTGACACCAGTCTCTCACCTTTACCTTTGCCAGGAAGAGGTCCCTCCCCATCTCTGGCCTCAGTAACAAACTCTAAAATGACTTAGAGTTCTATTGCTCGTTTCCAGTCTCTAGATCTTAGAAAACTCCTGTCTCTTTTGCTGGTCCACTATGATCTCCTATAGTCAGTTCTAATGCAGCTTTAGACTTATCCCATTGTTTCTGTTTATGGAGGAAGAGATCTAGTATGGTCCCCTCCTTCTGCCATCTTGAGTATATGATCAACTGCATTTCTATTAGGAACTATTGTTTGGTAAAACACACAGGTCAGGATATCCTCAAAGTGAACAATTTCTACTATTCATTCTACAGGTGTAACTCTGAAGCATACACTTCTGTAACAAATGGTCACAGAGTTCTAAGAAGAAATAGAAAATGTGCCTTGTTTTGTTTTTCTCCTTAAAGCTCACATTTAAATGTTCTTATTCTAGAAACAAAGTAGACATACTGGGTTTGGTGAGAAAAATAATAAATTTGAACTAATCCTTCCAAAATGTAATGTTTTAACCATAAGAATTAGAGTACTATGTACCTAATTATAATGACATTACTTTTAAATATATTTATTATATTAATATATTTATTATGTTTCCAAAAATTTCTATTAAGGATGTTATTATTCTGGAATATTTAACAACAAAATCACAAGAAAGTATATCTAGGACATTATAAAAATACCACATTGTCCAATGAAGATTTCTAGTATCCTTGTGATTAGTACACACACACACACACACACACACACACACACAAAACCAGTCTGAGAAATTCTGAGACTGAGAGAACTTCCTTTCAAGTCAACTAAACCAATT
Source organism: Mastomys coucha (assembly GCF_008632895.1). Lineage (NCBI taxonomy): Eukaryota > Metazoa > Chordata > Mammalia > Rodentia > Muridae > Mastomys > Mastomys coucha. Next base: position 4,346,086 of record NW_022196909.1, read on the forward strand.
CCAGAATAATAGAATGTATTGGGTGGGCTGGCAGTGAAGCAGGAAATGGAGACAGAGGAGGTGCATTAGGGATCACTTCAAGTGACCATAAATCAAAGCAATTCAGACCCAAGAAATGTCTTTTAAGCAAAGCCAGTGAGGAGCGCCAACTCCAAGACTACCAAAAGGCTTCTTTTTTATTTTAATCCCCCTTTTCAATAATAAAAAAATGACTAATGTCATTTTGTTTTAAAATAGTTTTAAAGTGACAGGAAATGTTATCCAGACTAAAGACACAGCTCCACAAAGTGCCACCAAAAAAGAATGAAAGAAAATAAATCTTACTGATATTATATTTAGAAAGGTTTTTTTTTTTTTTTTTTGGTCTTTTGTTTTTGGTTTTTCTTTTTTCCCTCGAAACTAATATGAAAATGTTCCTTAGATCAGGAAATTTGATCCACTAATTTAATTACATTCTGAGTGGAGCTGTGAGCATCCTCTCTCTAAGGTGTTGACTGTCTGCAAAGTTCTTCAACCAGTGCCAGTTTTGAGAATAAAGAAAACTTCAGTACCCCCAACCCTGCCAGCTATGCTTGAGGGATGCTATTTTGATCATGTGTCTGCTTTTCAAGTGGAATCCAAAGGATTTCTCAAAGAGCCCTGTTTTGAAGCTTTTATCCTCTAATGCAAACACCCAAATACAATCCCCAGACTGAAAACCAGCATTCAAATGCACATAAGGAAGAAGTACATCATAAAAGGAATGAAGGAAGGAAGGAAGGAAAAAATCTCAGAAAAGTAAGCTGAGTGGTGTGGTGAATTGCAACTCTTATTTTGTAGGAGAATGCCCTGCAGGAATCTTGGAGGCCTTTTGTGAGAGCTGCCATTCACTGGAGGGTGCCTAGACAAGAGCCAGGAAGTGCCTTGGTCATAAAGCCACATTCACATTTATACACAGCATAGCATAATAAAGAAGGAATGACATAAATAATAAAGTAATATAATGGTTTGCCTTTTACAGACTGAGGAGACAGCTCCATGGAGACAGTACTTGCCACGAAATGTAGGAGGGCCTGAGATGGAGTCTTAGAACCCACACCAAACATTAAGTGTGGCAAGGGACTTGTGTTTGTAATGCAGCACTGGAGAAAGACATGAAATGGCTGGTCAGCCCAGCATATGTTAGATTCAGCGTGGGTGCCCCACTTGTGAAGAATCAGGAAGAAGATCGCTGCAAATCGCATGAGGTTTTTATTGAACTATACTAGGGTCGTCCTGCATTTGGGGCAAGAGCGACACATATGAAACAAAGCTCTTAATTTTTATAACTTTTCAGAACAGAGTTTTACAGCTTACAACATGGGCTGGTTACAACTTACAATGTGGGCTGGTTATCTTTCCCATTTTTATTGACCTTTCTCCTCCAAGAGGAAATACCAGTTGCACATAGAAGGGGTTGGGGGAGATCCACTCCCTCCTGGGGATGTTTCCTGGAACTGGGCATTTCTTGGGGATGGGTGTTTGCTCTGTAAACCTTTCTGAAGTTCTGTCTTTAGGCTAAATGGACATTTCTTGCTCCTTGGTATTTTTATGAGGTGTCCCTATTTGCTCACTTCTTACACATACTCATTAATGAGTTCCTTCCAGACCAGGGAGTAACCTCATCTCAAAGAATATGTAGATGGAGTCTAAGGTATAATCCCAAAGTTATTTATCTACTGGCCTCAGATCACACACACTTACCTACATATGTACACACACACACACACACACACACACACACACACACACACACTATACTTTTTACTAATTTTTTTTGAAAATACAAATCAAATGAAATAGTTTTATTGTTCAAAGAAAAATTGAAAGCAAATGTAAAAATATAATTTTTCAACTATCCAATTAAAAGTATGTGTGCTGGGATCTTTCTTTTGCATAAACACATTTTACATAGTTTGACTGCAGTTACCATCTTGGCTTATTGTTCTTTTAGTTTTTGTTTTCTTTGATATTTGCTGTAGTTTGGAGTTGAAATTCTTAAAAGACACCCACCAGAGGTGACCATTCATTTAGACACAGTTTGTAACCAATTGAAAGTCTGTATTTCAGCTGCCTGAGACTACATTCTGGTATAGGTATTCAAGTCCTGAGTGTAGCCCGAAGTGTCAGGAGCATGGGGGCTAGAAAAGAGTTTGCTAATTTTCTGTGGGAAACTCCTAGGATCCTCCATCAAGAAGATCAAGTTCTAATTAAACGTGAAATGGCCTCAGCAAGTGTTCAAGATGGAAGAACCTCTGCACTATCTTGCCCTATCACAAAATGTCTCCAAAAGGCCTGTGCACAAAGGGATTATTTTCACTGTGATGCATTGGATGGTGGTAGAAACTTAAAGATTTCAGGCCTATTCAAAGGTTTTAGGACATTAGGGATAACTTCTAGGTAGATTGTGGAATTTGGTTCCCTTGTGGGTTTTTTGTTTTTGTTTTTGTTTGTTTGTCTATTTGGTTTTTCACCCAAACCTATCCAGGAAGTGAGAGAGCCCTGCATTCCTTCTATTACCAACTGGACCATCACAAACCCAAGGGACCAGAGCAACAGCCTGAAAATTCTGATTCTGTGAACAAAATTGACCTCACCTACTTAGAGTTGTTTTCTTCTCAATATTCAACAGTGAAAAGCTGACTGTTACAATATTACTCATATAATTTCTGCTGTTCATCTTTTATTACTATTTTAATAATATTTTAAGGACTATAACTTTCTTGGTTGTTGGAATATACTTTGCTAATGTTCAAAAGCATAAAATTAGATTATTTGCCATAAATAATATAATCTTATATATTAATCACTAATTTCTTTAGATTATATGACTTCTTTGAATTTTCTCATGCTATCAAAAATTATTTACACAAACAATAAAGTAAATTAAATGAAATATTAGAATTATAATTATTATTATGGCTATCATAAGACCATATCTTTTCAAATATATTTATTTTACATGGTGAATATATTTATATATTGTAATATTAACCTACTATTTTTAATATTAAATGATAACATTTTTTCTCTTCTGTTTTATTTAGGTCTTATTGCATCACAGGAAAAAAATCAATTTTCTTTATTTGGAAAACCTAAGTTCTCTGAATCTTAGTGTGTTGGTTATGGGTTAGTTGAAACTGGAAGTTTGAAAGCAATAATACATAAAATCATGTACATCTCTGCATGTCAAAAATTAAAACTTAAAATTCAACCCCCAAAGCTAAAGAACTCTCATAAGGAATTATGTGAGAATGCATTAAATTCCCATCATCCTCTGTCACTCCATATCTCCTCCTTAGTACCTATGGAGGAAACAGACAACAATCTTTAATTATTTACTATTTTTGTTGCTAACCATAACTGTAATTTTGCTATTACTATGAATTATAGTATAAATATCTGTGTTTACCAAGGATCTTAGATCACTGTGAAAGCCATCCAACCCCAAAGGGGGTCCCAACCTACAAGTTGAGAACCACTACATAAAGAAAGAATCAAGTTGAGAAATATTAAAATTTACTAAACATTCTTTCACTAGTACATAGCTCAGTCACAATTCACATTCTGCTTTCTTTGCTGTGTGCATTAAGGTAGTTTGTAAGAAAGATGGTGTCTTGGTACCTTGTGTGGTAATTTTTCCTAGGAAAAACATGTTATATTTATTATAGTTTTATTAGTGACCCTTATTAATCAATGTAGTTGTCAGAATTATCAAGGTAAAGAAGGTTCCAGATTATACCTTTATTGTGGCAGGAGCCAACATATAGAATACTGTAATATATTTTAGTGACAACTCAGGTTTTGCTAATAGTAGTATAGATCCCAACTGATGTAGTCACTTCTCTGTTGACATGATAAAATACCTTGACCGAAAACCAGTTATGGAAGAAAGATTTGTTTGAGTTTACAGCTGTGGAGGAGTGTACATGAGGCTGCCAGGCAGAGAGGCCTGCAGCAAGCTGTAGTTGAAGCTGCAGGGGCAGTACAGTGAAAGGTCACCTCTTCAACTGAAAATGCAAAACAACATGGGGTGAGCTCTCAAAGCACACTGGCTGTGGCATGCTTCCTAAAGGCTGCACCTCCCAGAATCTCACCAAATCCCACCACCTGCTAGGAAGCAGACATTCAAATACCTGGGCCTAGGCGGAGGATTCCTCACTTAAAGCACAATGCCACCCTGAAATGCAATGTGCTTAAAGCTACTTCTTGGGTAGTAATAGCTCTCCTTTCAGAATTTAAACATATGAAATATGCTCGGTCTTTCCTACTGTCTGCTCCAATCTGATCACTTGTCTTTTTAAAACATAATTTGTGCTTGAAATTAGATATTTTGTTTCACGCTAGAATTTTATACTCGTATAATCTAGGACCAGGAATGCTTAGAATATTCCACAAGCAAAGGAACAAGCGATTCTAAATAAATGATTCACTGCACTGCTTCCAAGGATTTTAGATCTTAATTATCTGTTTGCGTGTTTGTTTGTTTGCTTGCTTGTGTCTCTGCCTGCTCTTTGGAGGAGAGCCCAATACAAACAAGGGTTAACATAAACCCCTCAATTTTTTTGTAAAAGGAGCTTTTTTCCCTTGGATCTGAGTAACAACATATCTGGCCTCTAAAATAAACCACTCAACTGCCTCAGATATTTGGGAATGAATGCTTATCCACTAATTGGCTTCAGCTGTTTGGGGGTTTTTTCCCCCCTCTTCATTATTTGAGCTAAGAAAGCAGCTGTTTGGCAAATGTTTGAGCCCTAAGTCACATGGCTGGTGATTTATGCACATCAATGTGCTAATGGATGCCTTGTAGAACATAGTTTTGTTTATTTGATGGTTAAAGCCTGGCACTAATGAATCATGACTTTGTTTAAATACACAGCAAGCCCCGTCTCATGATGGAGCTCTTCCTTAGGAAGGTTCTTTTTCATATTTGCTTCTAATTTATTATAACATGCTTGGTTTAACCTCATGGGTGTTATATAAAAGCACTGAGAATTATAGATAAAGGCTTATGCTACTATGAAATTTGATGTGCTTACACATAAGCAGGAATAAATATGGAACAGAGGATAGTCCCTGAATTATTTGGTTTAAGCACACTTGTGGCACATTTTAACATGCCCATTTACGTGGAGAACACAGCTATTCTATCATGCTGGCTTCCTGGGATATTAATGGACTTGTAACCAGGTTGAAATATTTATTAAAGTTATGCAGGGTACTTCCCTAAAAGTTTGCTCAGATCAGTTACAAATGCTTCTCTTCTGCACTTAAAGCAAATTCTATTACTTTGTTACATTCAGTTCTGGGCTAGGCATTTTCAGGTCCCAGTCATTTTACTGGTGAATGAAATAAATGTGCACACACATTTAGAAAGTTGCAAGGATATGTTATTCAAAGTAGAGCTATAGTACGTAGTAGAAGGGAATGAACTGTTCAAGACTGAGAGGGGCACCCATGAATGAAGGGACTCCATTATACAATGAGCAAGCCTTTTATGGGTTTCAATGGGAGCAATTTGGTCATGGAGGATAATATAAGTTGGTCTCTATTTTGGTTGACAGACTTTTGGTTATAAAACCTTTTCTCTATGATTCATGCCCCTCCTCATAATTCATCTGAATTTCATCACATGCATGCCCAATAATGCATATACATGTTAGTAAATAGAGGGTTCTTCCTAAAAGTCACATAGAGGACACTTCATCTTATTAAGCGTGTACTCAAACCCAGTTATAGGCCAGATCAGCCTATAGCTGGTATTGGGAATATATTTTGTAAAAATCTAATTTTGTTGGTCATTAAGGAGTAAAGAAACTTACTCTGTTGTTTGGAATGGGGTGTCATGTAGCTCAATGCAAATGGAGGTCCTGGATTGATAGTTGTTCTCAGATACGTTGTTAGGAAATAAGGTTATGTTGACAAGGCATGCACAGGTGAACATCTCAGATTGCTAAGTATATGATTGGAAGAGAGGTCTAGGTGAAGAACATGTGCAGGTAAGGGTCCTAGATTGGCAAATGCATCACTAGAAGGAAGGTATGTGCATAGAATCCCAGGAGGATTTCAAATGTGACCACACATTCAAGTAAGCATGAAGTTTAAAAAATGACTAAAACAGCCAGATATAAGGGGAGGACTTGGCCCTAAGAGCCTGTACGTATAGGTGCGGTGCATCTTGATGCACAGAGGAGGTGAATGACAGCTTTTAAAAACTCTCCTATGTGTCATTTCATTCTGCTTGAGTGATTACTGCTTGTCTTTAATCTTTTACATTAAAAAATTATTTACTTAATATAACTCAGTCAAGTTTTAACTAATCAGACTTCTATTGAATTATAACTTATTGCTATCTATAACACTAGAACTCTACCAACCATTTATTTTAAAGGTGAAAAAGCGAAACCTTAGGGAAGTTATGTCCATTTTGACTGCATAAAATCATGCAGATTCATACAGATGGTGGTGATATTTCTGTCTACACCCTTGACAGATTTCTCATTTTGCTAACCGTTTGGTTGTTGTAAAGACATTAAAGAGATGGAAAACCAATTGCCTATAGTGTTTTGTTTGATTGTATGTATGCTTCTAGACATATAACAAAACTATTGTCCACAACAATCTCTGTAGTTTCCCTTCTTATTCCTCTAGAAGTTGTAGAAGTTGAGGAAGTATTTACCTATAAACCATTTTGGAGTAGACTTCTGGTCATGGTGTGATATGAAAAAATCCCATTTCATTCTTCTACAGGTAGCCATCTGGTTTTTGCCACACTACTTATTGAAGGGATTACCATTTCCCTATGGTGTGTTCTTGTTTGAAAATCATTTCAGCACAAATATACAGATTGGTTGCTGAGGTCTCTGCCTCTCTTATCAGTGTGTATGTTAATGTTAATATCATACTACTTTTGTTACAATGGACAAATCCTCTGAGAATGAAATACTTCTCAATTTAAGAAATAATCACAACAACGAAACTGCAAATGTAGTGGATTTGTACAAATGCCCTTGGAACTCCCTTAGCCTCTGCTCTTGTCATGCTTCACTTACCTCCATGCTTGTGGCAAACCTGATGCTTTAGTAGGAGTAAAATTCAAGAACACTAGAGACAAGGACTTCATAAAAAGCATTCATAAGCATTAAATGAGAACATGGAAGTGACCGAAGAACCATAAGAAAAGACCTAATTATTTTATCTAAATACTAAAGGCAAAAGTGAGTGTGGAAACCTAAAAAAATAGAAATTATTAAAACTAAGACAATAGTATATAATAAATAAATAAAGATGATCATAAACCTTTTAAAGAATAGATGGGTTTCCTTTAATTGGTGAGATGTGTGCCAACATGCATTTTAAAATCTCATGTGGTAGATATTATAAAGAATGTATATTCGTAGATATTTTTAAGGACTTTTTAATTCTCCTTATCTCAACCTGACTCCAATGCAGGTCTTCACAGGCCAGAAAAAGCATAAACATAAGAAAATGACTTCCAAGTTACTTTTAAATTTTAATTTAATTTTTTGAGAATCTCATATATGAGTACTATATTTATATCACTTCCCCACTTCTTCAGTCCTGCCAGACTTCATCTGTGTCCCTGCCCCCACCACTACCTCTCAAATTCCTGGTCTTTATACTTTAATTATTACTATTACATAAAGCATGCTCTTCAGTTCGTTAAGGCACATTTTACCTCCTTCTATTCCTTCCTACCCATCCTACCCATTTGATTCTGTTCTTTCATCTGTCCATTGAAATGGAATTTCAACTGCCCTAAGACTGAAGGTAAAAAGAATGCAGGCAGATATAAGTATAATATGTATGGAGATCCTTAACGAGAAGAGCATCTAAGGGCTATGGAGATAGCACAGTTGATAAAAATGAACGTTGTACAAGGTAGTTGATCTGAGTTTAGATTCCCAGCACCCAAACTTGGCATAGTGACATATACCTGTAACCTATGTCTTAGAGGTGGGGGCAAGGAGAGGAAACATAATCCCTGAAAGTCATTCTGTAGACAGAGGAACTGAGGGAGAGAATCTGTCTCAAAAGATAGAAAATGAGAGGCAGTGATATCTGAACTTGTCTTGAAGTACACACACATACACATACATGCAAAACACCACACATGCATACAAGCACAAATGTAGAAAGATAGAGAGAGAGAAAGAGATGATAGATAGATAGATAGATAGATAGATAGATAGATAGATAGATAGATAGATATAAAGAGAGATAGGCAGATAGATAAATAGGTGGATAAAAATGCAAAGTGCTTTCTTTGCAAGGAAGAGACACTAGTCACTCCAACGCTGCCTTCCAGGCCAGCTTTCTGTGTTAAAGACACTGCCCCTCCCCCTCTTAAAATCCATGGTTTTCCCAAAATCTCAGAACATAAAGCTGTCTGGGAGATGTAAATAATTAAGTGACACTGGATAGAAAAGTCAGTTCTAAACACACATAACTAATGTCCTTATTTTAAAAAAAAAAAAAGCCACAAAGATGGCCATTAAAAGTAGGAGGAGACCATGGGAGACACAGCCATTGGAGTGAGGCATCTACAACCCGAGGAATACATGGACGTTTTTAGTCAGTGGTCAGAAAGGCAAAGGAGGTCCCTGCTGTGCAAACATTCTGAAATTGTACAGCCCCTCAGACATCTTTGTTTCTGAATTCTAGCCTCCAGAATAAGAGTGAAATTATGTTGTTTTTCTAACTATTCATTCTGTAACACAGTTGCAGCAGAGTTTGTTGGGAAAGGCACAAAATGCAGACTTTTATCTAAAACACTCGAAGAAACGGACAATTCTGTTTCAGCAGAAAAGCCAAAAGCATTAACAGGGAATGATAAATTTCTCATAGCCATAGCTCCAAAGTGCCCCAGGCTCCTAAAATCAGGACATAGGAATGAAACAAATTAAAAATTACAGAGATGAAATTAATGTGGAATGAAGGCAAAATAACATTCTGAAACATAAATATCTCATAAACATAAGAAAATGTGATTTCCCCAGTAGAGAAGTATGACAATGAATGTAATTATTTTTTAAACTGGTTGATATGCAAGCTGAGAAGACTGATGAACCCATAATTAATAAGAGCTTAAAGAGACACAGCTAGCTGTCATTAGGTACATCACACAGCTTATGCTGATCCCCAAATGCTGTTTCTAAGTCACAAATCCAGTTGTGAAAATAAGGTTGTGTTTAATTTCTAAAGCATATTGATCTTAAATGGCAACCAAAGGAATGATTGATATATTTGGATATTAGTCAAGATATTGACAAGTTCAGATGTTTACTTCAAGTGACTTAGTCTATATCATCTGAATTTTACATTAATCACAAATACCGCCATATTTCAACAAGCAGTTAAATTAAGTTTCACAACTATTACCCAAATTAAATAGCAATGCTAAAAATGTGAACATTTATAAATGTCAAGCTTCTTATCTTTACAATCATTTTAATTTTAGCAAAGTTACTTTTCTATATAATTTACAGTTTGACACAAGCACCTAAATTAAAACAATTATAATTATATACATACGGTCTCAGTTATCATGGCTTAAACAATGTTTCACAGGCTTTTCCTTAAGAAAGAGACATTTTCGAATATGTGAGTGTCACATATCAAATGATAAGTATGAAATGGTTGCAAATAATACCTTTCAGTGTATGTTAGTATTTTCATTCATATATGGTCTCTCTGGCACTGCATCCAGTTTTGTAGCCTTATTTGATGGTGCTGTACATCAATCAGATAGACCAAGAGGTACCAGTTCATAATGCATGTACTAGATATGTATGTAAATATGTACTAGATAACATTTTTTTCAGATGCCTTTTCAAATTGTCCTCCAACTTTACAGTACACCTTTTCCCTTTCTTAATCTGTGTTTCATAGTACATAAAAATTCAATTTCTTTCATGGATTTTTCTTTGGTGTTATACCTGAAATGATTAATAGCTTTTTGTGATGGTCGATACTAATTATCAGTTTGACAAGATGTAAAGTCACCTAGGAAACAAGCCTGTGGACATGTTTTTGAGAGATTATGTTTACTAAGTTCATTGATTTGAGGCGATAATACCTACCCTAAAAGTGGACAGAACCATTGCCTGGAATTGGTTCCTGAATTACATCAAAAGAAAAGGTAGCTGACCGTGAGCAAAATTGTGTCTGCTTCCTGACTGCAGATACAATGTAACCAGCTCCAGGGGCAAGGAGTTCCAGGCCTGATGCTTCCTGACTGCAGATACAAGGTAACCAGCTCCAGGGGCAAGGAGTTCCAGGCCTGATTGACTGTACTTCTTGAACTATTAGCCAAAAAACAAAACAAAACAAAACATTTTTTCAAGTCAGGTGATGAAAAATATGTAAGAAAGACAACAGGATTTGGGCTTTTGCCCGCCATGCAAAACGAACATCATTGCCCCACCCAGGATCTGTCCCCACCAGGTAGTATCTGCAGGCTGCCCTTTCCAGTTCTTATTCTGTGTACCAGAACTGTCATTTCCTATATACTCTACTCAGGATTTTTTTCCCCCAGATGACGATCTAATAAGTATTATCAACTTATAAATGATTATTTTTAAGTCTCTGTTCCTTCTTTTCATAAGTATTGAAAGTTGTATGCTTCCCAGACTCATTTCCATTTCACTGAATCCAATACCGTTCCTTTCAGTTCTTTAAGCCAATCATCATCATCTCATCATCATCATCATCATCATCATCATCATCATCATCATCATCATCATCATCTCATCATCATCATCTCATCATCATCTCATCATCATCATCTCATCATCATCATCATCATCATCTCATCATCATCATCATCATCATCATCGTCATCATCGTCATCATCTTGGGGTTCTCTATGTTTTGCTTTTTCTTTCCCCCACTCTCACTGACAAGATCATTCTTTCATTTGATATTTGAGCCTACAAGTTCAGCATTCTGATGAATACTGAAGATCGGATGAAACACCCAGCTTCATGGACTGAACAACTATTGGATTGCTGAACTTTGTGACAGGAGGCAGCTGTTTTTAGACTAGCTGTAACTAGCTGTATCACAGCTGGTAAGCCATTTTAATAAACCATATATATTTGACAATTCAATTTGTCAATACCTATTTTCTAAAGAACCCTAACTAATACACTAGTGTAAATTATTTTTATTCTAAATAGTTAGGGTCCGTGTAGTATAGAATTTAGCTGCCTGCAAACTCATCCTAAGAAAATTCTGCTTAACTAAAAAACTCCTCTAGTACATAAAAGACTTCTGCTCAATATTTGTCATACATTCCCATTAAATATTACATATAATATTATAAATAGCATGATTATCTCACTGTACAGGAAAACATGCAGTACAGAAATAAAAACTGAAACTAAACCAACCAACCAACAAAAAATCAGTAAAGTCCTAGAAAATGAAATACTTTGATCACTGGGGAAAAAGTCTTTGAACACAAAGAAATATTAGCTTCATGTGTTTCATGTAAGGCCACAGTCCCGCAGTCTCAAAACGAAAGAAGCTGGAGCAGGAGGGCTTTGAGTTCAAGGCCAGCTCAGGCTACAACTGAGATCTTGTAGTCAAAATAAAAATAATTAGTAATTGAGCATTAACACACTGATGATTAGAAACAGATTTGAAGAGAGATTTATGTCCATAAAAAATATAAAAGGAAAGAAGGTTCAGGAGACAGGATGGGTGAGTGTAAAATTATATGTATATGTGTGTGTGTGCGCGCGCGTGTGTGTGTGTGTGTGTGCGTGTGTGCATGTGTGTGTGTGCGTGTGTGTGTGCGCGCGTTTGTGTGTGTGTGTGTGTGTGTGTGTGTGCGCGCGTGTGCGTGTGTGTGTGCATGTGTGTAGAAGAAAACAAACAAAACAAAACAAGCGAACACCAATGAGACTAAAGTATACAAGTCACAAAACTCAATTCAAGATCATATTTAATAGTAGGAGGCACAAGTAAATTAGAAGACAAGTAAAATAAATTTTAAAACCTTAGGAGGAAAAAAACCAACAAATATGAGGGCCTAAAAGACAAGAGAAGTACAGGCATTGCTGAGAGAATTGGGCATAATAGAGGTAACTAGAGTTTATTCAGAGGACCAGAGAAAACTATATTCACAGAAAGATTCAAAGTTGATTCAGAATGGGAGGTAATAGTCTGGCATCTTCATGGTTTTGTGAAGCCCCATCAGGAGACATATGTTTTATGAAGTAGGAGAAACTCTAGCGGCTGGTGTGACATACTCATGGTTTTGCTGAGGACCACTGTGACTGAGGAGAAACTCTAGCATATCAGAATAGTCTAGACCAGAACATAAATCAGTTTTTGACTTTGTAAAAGTTATGTTGACGTTCTGAGAGGAAGGGAAAATAGACCACGGTATCTGAGTCACTTAAAGGTGAGTGTTTCAAGCTTTGTGTCAAGCCTGAGTTCCTAGGAAGAAAGAATAAGCAAATATTGTGCTGGTAGACAGTTTCATGAAAGAACCTACTAAACTTGCCCTAAGGGTAGGCAGTTACCCCTCAGGGAATGTAGTATCAGCTTTATCGGGAGGAACCATTGCTTGCTCAGACCACTGCCCTTTAAGCAGTCAGCTCTGGCTGACTAATACACGATGCTCTTGATGCTGGCCTGGTGCAGAGCCAGCTTCAGCAGCAGGCACCATGAGCTAGAGAGCAGCACCCGGGCCTGAGCCAAGCTGAGCAAAGTAAGTTACCCACGTTAAGAACATCAGAGGTGGGGAAATGCAAAATTAAGGGGTGTAGCTTAGCCGGGCGGTGGTGGCCCACGCCTTTAATCCCAGCACTTGGGAGGCAGAGGCAGGCGGATTTCTGAGTTCGAGGCCAGCCTGGTCTACAGAGTGAGTTCCAGGACAGCCTGGGCTATACAGAGAAACTCTGTCTCAAAAAAAAAAGGGGGTGTAGCTTTGAGGAGTCTTCATTTATGCTAGAGTAGACCTTATGGTGATGTATTTGCCTCTGAGTCATTCACTTCTGTAAGTAGCCCCTTGACTCATGCTCTGTTAAACTAAACTTAATAAAGTCATTGATCCCCCAAATTGGACTTCAGAGGAATCATTTACTTTGCTCCGTCATTGCCCCCTATCTAAGTAGAATAGGTACTTGTTCACATTGTCCCAGGGAGAGCCACACTAATGAGGGATAATGACAGTATATTGCCCAAATCAAATTAATAAGAGTGATATGCCAAAAGGCTTTTCTTCTGAAACCTCACCGAGATACTGCTTAACAAAAGAATATGAGTCAAACAATAGCAAAAAGGAAATTCAGGAAAGAACTTCTGGACCAAGAACAGAATAAAACCTATGATGAGTGTGTAGCACCCCAAAGAGCCGGTATTCATTACCTATCCAAGGAGAGAGACAGAGGTGAAGTCAGTTCCCTGTACAGGCTAGGACTTGTGCATGAAACAACCTCTCATCAGCTCCTGTTACTGACACACAACCACAAACACACTACAAGCCTGCACAGTTTGTCCTTCTTTGAAAGTGACAGTGTTCCTATTAGAAATCCCATTTTTATTGAATGTTAGCCATAAACACTTTAGCATCCCTACCTTCCACGCTCAGATAGTCATCGAACTAATTCTTTGAGGTAGGCAAAAGTTCAGAATCCATCTTGTAGGCCAACACTAACACCTGCAAAAAGCTAAGTTTATATGAAATTTCTCACATGTCCTAGTCCGCTGTGTTTCCTTCAGGGCTCTCATGAAGCATGGTTAACTCCAGTTCCTGCTCTATTTGCTTATGGCAACACTCAGCATCCTTTCGTCTTTCCTTGTTCCACTCTGTTTCTCTGGCTGTATCTATAGTGGCCAACAGCCACTGGTATTGAGCAGCTCTCACTTTTCCCTTTGGTTGAGTCTCTTCAGTTTTTACTTGGCTTCATCATTTCTGTTTTATTTTTATTAATGTATTTATTAATTCATGAAACAATCCCAACAGGAATAGGAACACAAAGTAAGTACTGAATACCGTTTCCTAGAATTTTTCCTCTCTGGTAAACACGTAAGTAGAAGTTACAGACAGTAGAGGTGTAATGTATCCAATTGAGTAAAAGATGTAAGGATTCCAGTTGAAGTCAGAAAAAGAAAATATCCCAACAATGCATAAGACCTAACACCAAGACAAGAGGAACAGGCATTCCCTGTGATGACTGTAAAACTTCATAGAGGAAGCACAAAGTAAAAAAAAAAAAGTGTTAAAAATAAACTGGAGACAAGTATTTAAAGGCGATGTTTTTCTAGAGGAACAAAATGGGCTGCTATAAGTTACAGGATGAGCTAAGTGGCCCTAATGGTAGTATCTCCAGTGGATGCTCATCAGAAATCCAGCAGGGTAACAGCATTACCACCTCTGTTTTAGCCACTGGAGTAGTCAAGACTATTCTGCTGGGCAACTTGAAGTTGGGTAGCTCACATGGAGCCCCGTTGTAACTCCCTACCCTCTATATTCTCCCAGAATTTCTCAGGGTACTCTGTCATCCTCAAACAGGAGCTTTAATAAAGACTGTTAACATGCATATCATTTCCAAAGATTAAATAAACTTTTGGGATTGCTAGGTATTAAGGAGTTTTTTTTTTTAACCTTATGTTTGAGAGGCTCAAACAGTAGCCCATGAGGGGAGCTCACCAAGCACATTAGAGGAAGTCACTTGGAAACAGCCTTAACGTCTTCCAGGAACTAGAGAATTGAACTTCTCTTTTGCAGCCAATTCTCTTCACCCACCCATACACAAACACACACACACAAATGAACGTTTACTAACACTCGTTCTCCTGAGAACACTATCTACTGTGATTCGTGCCAACGGCTGAAAGAGGCAAACCTGCCCCCGCACTGTGAGAACACAGCTCTCTCCCAGGGTCCACCCAGACATTCATTAAAATCCAATGAGTGCTCCCACAAGAAAGTGTTGTTTGGGCCAAGATCATAGCTTTTTCAAAGAAAAGAATTTCAACTTGGTGTGGGAAGATGGACAAAGTTGGAGCACCATAGTAACAAGGTCAAATTAACCCTTTTGAGGTGGCTGCTGACCGAAGTGCCATTTGAAGCATTAATGTTGAACTTGGTTCTACCCTGAGTTACTACAGCTAATCTCCATACTCCACAGCATTAATTTTTTCCATTTTATATGCTAGGCGTGGCTGTACCATTTTATAAAATTTCTGTTTCCTGTAAACTGCAAGAATTCCAGTAACTGCAGTAATTTGATTTCTTTTGTTTTTTGTTTGTTTGTTTTGTTTTTTGTTTGTTTTCTTTTTTTTCTGAGACAGGGTTTCCTCTGTATAGCTCTGGTTGTCCTAGAACTCACTCTGTAGACCAGGCTGGCCTCGAACTCAGAAATCTGCCTGCCTCTGCCTCCCAAGGGCTGGGATTAAAGGCGTGCGCCACCACCGCCCGGCACTAATTTGATTTCTTAAAGCTGCAAGTTTCTCTCAATTCTTAACTTCCTTGATCCACTGATTCCTAATAATGGCTTATCGGAAAAGATATTTATTGATTATAGAACATTCTTTGACTACTCACTGGTTCTTGCCAGCATTGGCTAACTATGGAACAAAGAAGAAACTTTTCAATCTGCTTTATGCCTGCATTTCTCTAAGATGTCTGAGAAGGAAACCCATGCTGCTGTGTGGATCTGGACTCACGTTTGAGTACCTACATACTGTTGCTTCTATCTGTAGCATTCATAATACTTTTTAACAAACAAAGAGCTATCTGCCTCACTGTATCTCGGAACCTGAGACCTGGAACCTCACTCTGTACTCATAAAATCTCTCACCACACATCTTCTCCATCAAATCTCCATACATCTCTCCTTTCCATATTTTTGTAAGTAGTTGGGTTTTCCCTGCCACTCTGGTCTATCTAGAATATCTAACAAACGTATTCACTTCTTCATTTGCACTTTCCAGATCCATCTACTGTATCCCCTTCTTTTCAAGTTTATCCCAAAAAAGCCACATGTCTGATAGTCCTGCCAAAACCTTACTTATAATCATAGCACTCTTATTAAGCACAGTAAAAGTTAGGGGAGCATTATTGTAGAGAGGGGCATGAAAAATAGTTCCAATTTCTTAAGGTATTTAAAATAAGTTTGGCTGCCATGAAGATTACTTTTATTAACTTTCACCGTCCAAAGAAATATTTTATTTCTCCTAAAGAATTGGTGTGTTTTCTTTTGGCAGATATTGGAAATTATAGTATTTAGAATTGTCCCCTTCTTCGCCCTAGCTGCTCGCATGCTTAGCACCAACTGTGACATTCAAAGACTGTAATTACAAAAACTCTAATTGCATGCTTTCCTTTGTATAGCCTTGACTTTATATACTTATAATGTTAAATCTTTAAGCCTTGGAGAGTGACATAGTGTTTAAACAAAAGACAACAATTTTTATACTAGATGTAAGTAACAAAACAAAAGAAATACTTATCAAATTTGAACTCAAGTAGAGGTTAGTCAAGAATACTACAGTATTAGGTATGATGTTAGAAATACTGGAATTCGGGCCTTGAGAATATGGGATCTGTTACCATAAGAACAGTAGATATAGGATGACAATATTATGGTTCCTTCATAAACATGGGCTTTGCAGGGAGTATAAAGTACTATGTGAAGTGAGTCCAAGTTCTGTGGGTTGAGAAGGAATTCCTAGAGATAAAGGACATGACTGAGTATTTACCACAATGTCAGCATTGATGGGGGAAGAGTTTGGTTTGGTTGGTTTTAGTAATTATATAAAGCTGTGGTCCTATGTGCTTTCTTGGAAGCTTACTGTCATGCCGTTGCTCATTTGAGTGTCAACAAGACTGTGACTTGCCTTCGTGGCATTAAATACATGGACTTGGAATGCAAAAAAACACACGCTTAAAGCAGTTTAAAGCCGACAGGCATATGAACACAAAAATACATTAAGACTCCAGGTTAAAAATCCAGTTCCTGGTTATGGGTAGAGGTGTGTGTTTAGTAAAGGGTCAGATGTTTTTCATTACTCTATTAGCCGAGTATAATGTGGGCCTCATACAAGGCAAAAATTTCAAAAGGTAGCATGTAAAACAAACAGATGGTGGTCAGGGTGAATATTTCTCAAAGTAGAGTAACCAAATAGGAAAGGACTTTGAAATGATCTTATGCAAGAAATAATTAAGCAACAGTATTCTTCTTAACCTAAAGAGGAAAGAGGCACACTGGGATTCTAGAGTTATCACTATTTATAAGATATATAGGAGAAGCAATCTAGCTCCGGGAAAGAATGTGAGATTTTAATGAATGGAAACTTATTAAGCCTATTATAGTGCCACCATTTGTAGCCTATCCACGACTACTGTTCAACATGTTCTAGGCCATTTAGTACATAGATAGCAACTACTTTGTGCAGTAAGTGACAACTTCAACAAATACAATTTTATTTCCATCACTCGTAGTTAGTAATCACTGTGGACATACTGCTGGTCTTGACCCTTTAGATCTACAATCAGGATGGCCTGCAGAACCTTTAAGGAAGCATGTTTTGACTCATTTTAAAAATGCAAAATGTGTCCTTTGGGAAAAACATTCAACTTCCTCTGCAGAAGTTTTAGTCTTCCAGTCTCGGAAGTGTACAAACCTAAGCTTTCTGATCTGAAGATAAATTAAGAAATCTGTGACCTGGGAGACGGCCCCTATTTTGAGATTTTGACAAGCATCATTGAATAGAATTTTAAGTGGAAAGAGATAAGAAAAGGTGAAAGCAAGAAAGTTAAAGCAGAAAGAGAGGTGACATGGCTCAGCAGGTTAAGTGTTATCTGTACAAGCCTGAGAACCTAAATTTATGCCATAGTACCCATGATGAAACTAGAGAACCAACTCCAAGCACTGTTCTCTTACCCTCTACACATGCACTGTGGTATGCCAGAGTGTGCCTATACAGAAACACAGACACACAGACACACAAACAATAGTAGTAAACAAAATGAAAAATTACATAAATGAAATAAAACCCCAAGGAGTGAACAGGCAAAGAAAAAATATTCCTCTCTTAATCAATCTAGTACCAAGAAACAAATAAATACCCAAAGGGTCTTTAAGAAATGTTTCTACTAAATTTTCACTCAAAAAGTCAAGTAGGAATAAAAATAATCCAACAGGGAAAAAGAAACTTCTTAAATGTATCAAAGGGGTATTCTGTAGAAGAGTGGGGAAATCTCCTTAAACAGAAAGGTAGCAGTCTCCAAGGGGAAATCCCCTTAAACAGAAAAGGTACCAGTCTCCAAGGGGAAATCCCCTTAAACAGAAAGGTAGCAGTCTCCAAGGGGAAATCACCTTAAACAGAAAGGTACCAGTCTTCAAGGATTTCTGACAGCAAGAACTCCTCTAGAATGAAGTACTTTGGCCTCACTCTCCTATTGCCAGTTGGCTAGAGAGTCTCATTCTGTTCAGAGGCAAGTCTTGAATAGGCAAAGCACATCCCTGCTTGCCAGCCACTCTGAGAGTTAGGGAGCAGAAGCCCAGTACTCCTCAGTTAACGTTAACAACTCTGTCCACCACCATGGGTGAGTTTTGAGAGCCCTTCCTGCCATCGGGCCAGTCATCTCTTGCTCTTCTTCAGCAGTCCTGGCTCTTCTCTTCTGCGTTTCTGTTTACCTCTCCATCGCCTTGTCTCCTCTGCTCTATGAAGGCCTTCTCCACAGCCTTGTCTCCTCTGCTCTATGAAGGCCTTCTCCATCGCCTTGTCTCCTCTGCTCTATGAAGGCCTTGCCTTTCTACTACACAGTACAGCCTTCAGTCATATTCTTTACTCCTGGCCACTCTGAAACTCTTCAGTTACCTTTTAGCTGTTTGGTGGTCCGGGGCCTAGTAATCCAAAGAGTTGAAGTTGTCTGGTCTTCCTGGTACCAATGCAGCCCACTCTATCCATGATAAACACATGTAGGTAATTCTGTTCACAGAAACTTTCTTGGAACCCAGCATCAGGGGAGAGAGGCCATAAGTGGGAGTTCTCCTACCTTTCATAAGTCACTTAATTTTCTAAGATTTCAAAATTAAAAAAAAAAATAAGAAATGCTGCAATAGGCCTTTACTTCCCAATCCTATATGTATAACCCATCCTTCAGGAAGTTGATTCCAATAGTAGGATATGTGAATTGACCATGATAATCTTCATATACAACTCTGACCTCAGATTCTTGTTATTATTCTTGGTTTTCCTCTGAATACTAACACCCATAGTTTTGTAGATTGATTTAGTCCAGAAGAATTTCTATCAATGTGAAATCTACAAATTATTCTTTTTCCAACACAGAAAGACAGCTGGCATGTATTTATATACTTGTATCTCTCAAACAGGCTTAGTAATTCCAAGAAAATTTTAAATATTATTTTTGATGTTTGTTTTCCTTTTTCTGTTAACTTATGCATTTATGTGACTTCCAAGTTTCATCAAAAACTTGTACTAAGTTCCCACTCCTTTAAGACAACATTTTGGTAGAGCAGAGCTATGGAATTTGTCTCTTATATTCTCTATCGAAGGTTGAATTTTCCATGTGATTTTATTATATATAAAATGATATTGCCAGTATTACTTTTACATTTTTCAAAGAAAGAACTACATAGATGGTTTTTATATAACATAATATCTAGAAGTTTCAGTAAGAAACACATTTCTTTTTCTGATTCCAGCAGTTATTAAAACTGCATATTAATGCACTCAAGTATTTCTTCAACCAAAGATAAGGGTAGAGGGGGTTGGACATAGAAACATGGTGTTTATATTTTACCATGACTATGAAAATGAGGATCAGAAAGCATTTACTATGTAAAAAAAAAGCACTACTATGTTACATACATAACTTTGAAAACATCTTAGTACAGATTTCAGAAAAGCAACTGTAAAAACCTAACCTTCACATAAATGCTTGGAAGAGATACAGAGTGGCACCTGCAATAAACTTGTTCTGTTGTTGGATCATTAGTATCAGTTTCCCATGCCATGTGGTTACTATCAGCCACTGCCTGGTTGTTGTACCCTGAACTCAGAGGCTGTGATTATCAGCACAACACCTGAATAGATTGTATTTATCACCATCCTGCCACAGTCTGGAGAGGGACTCCTCACTCTCTGGGTGTCTATAACTTAATGGTTCCCAAGGAAAAAAGAAACATTGTTTTCAAGGCTATAGACAAAAAAATATCCTCTTATTTATGATCCTGTTCATGGGTCTTGAGAAAGTTACTGGGTCACACATACTGGAATTAATTGGGGTAAATTAGAAGAGGAGAAGAAGGCCAAGGGAGGGTAATGGGAATGAACACTGTCAAAATATATTACATACATGTATAAAATCATCCTAACAAAAACCATTATTTTATATAAGTATTAGATGCTAATAAACATTTCAAAAAGTACATACATCTAAATAGACCTGTCAGTCACCTGGACAGGAGAGCTCCTCAGAAAAGCTGGACTGTCGAAAGACTTACTAATAAAAGCTATATCACCTTGGTCTGCTGGCTACTGTTTACTTTCACCCCATGAGTATTGCTCCTTCAAATGGTCCCCTTGGCTATTATTGACTTTGATCCATAAAAGTGTCTATTCTGTATAAACATTGTTTGTATACTACACACACATACACATAGATACACACACATACATACACATACACATACACACACCACAAATAAGTAAAAACTAGGTAGACCAGGTGGTTGAAATAGTTCAGTCAATAGGTGTTTTTGTGTGCACATCTAAAGATTTGAAACATCCAGATGCCTCTGAGTGAAATCCCCAGATGTCACATGTTAGTAGGGGAGAATGGACTTCCTAGAGTTATTCTCTCACCTCTATATTCAAATAGTTACACACACACACACACACACACACACACACACACACACACACACACACAGACACACACACACACTCACAAATAAAAATGGAAGCAAAACATTGACTTAATTAATGCATTTTTTAAACCACAGTAAAGTGAACAGGCATTAATTTTCAGTGTAACTGAAATTAAAACAAAGAATATGCTTAGATGTAGAAGTAGCTCAAAGGCTACATCTCTCTATTGGCATTCCTGACTTCCACTGTTTGTTGCCATGCCAACATCATCTGTCCCATTCAGTTCATATTTTGCTTGTATTGAATTTCTAGTTTACAAATAGCTTTTAATTCTATAACTATATGACCACTTTAATAACTAGAAATTCTTGATATTATAACTATAGACAAAAATATCTATAATATCCAATGTCAAAATCAAAACACAGTTTCAATAGAATTAAATGAGAAAAGAATGAATCTTTCAAATACTTAGCAGCACAACCTGACTGGAACCTACTGAAATTCAGGCTCATGGCACATAACCCACTTTTGAAAAGTTATTAATCCAAAAAAAGGACATCACTTGGCAAATTATATATGAAGCAATTATTATACATTTTGATTAACTTCTAAAACCCTAAGCCCCAAATAGTCACAGAGCAGTTTAATAGTCTATTGAATGAGAAGTGTATCATAGCCAAAGAGGCTTTATTTTAGATCAAAAGCTCACTTTCACTGCCTTTTAAAAGCAACGCTTGACTTTTCTGGAGGCTACATGATATGTAATATCAATGCAACACTGCTGTCTTATGAAACTTGTTCTTGTAGTTTTATTTGTATTTTAACATTTTTGGTTTTAATTCTTAAAAAGTCAAATACTAATGAGTATAACAAAACAAAATGTAGACCCTCTCTATTTCTCCTTCTCTATAAAAGTCAGTCCAAAATGTATCAAAAACCTCAAAGCTCACTTTCAGCAACACACCCCCTCCAATAAGGCCACCCCTCCTAATCCTACTAAGTATTAATATATATAAGCTTATGGAGGCCATTTCTATTCAAACTACCTCCTCCTACACCTAGTTGAGTTCATCATTCTTCCATGTGCTTTTTGGTCATTTATATTTCAATTTTGAGATATTGTTTATTTCATTAATTCATGTATCTATTGTATTATGCAATTTTCAATATCCTATTCTGTAGACTACGCCTCTACTTGGGTTTTGTATTTTCATTGACAGATTCCCAGATAACATTCTGCTTCTGAGTGTGATGGCCATTTTTTTTCTTAGTTTTTTCCCCTACATGCTTTTTATTTTCTCAAAGGAGTTTTTATGATGTAATAGCTACTGTATATCCTCACACTTTTTCCTGTGATGTTCTTGGCTTTGTTTTTATTATTACTGATATTATTATCATTATTATTATTATTATTATTATTATTATTATTATTATTATTATAGAAGTTCTTGGGAGTGATATTGATGTACTTTTTAAAAATGACTTTTGACCAGAATTTCTTCAGTTTTTACCTCATGATTACACTAGAGTTAAATGTTTTGAGAACAAAGACCACAGATATAGTTTCCTTTTTTGTCACAAACCAATGATACATACATATCAATATGAATTATCATATTTAATGTTAACTGTAGTCATCTGACCATGAAGCATCTCTCAGGTTTTCCCAATGCAAAGCTACCCTCCTAGTCTTACCTATATTTGAACATAGTGCCCCGGAGGTAGATGTTATTATATATAGCTAGCATATAACAGCTCTTTCACCTTGAAAGTAGAACATACACATAAATTATTTGGAATTCTTACTTATAGCAAATTTATGTTTGCCTCCGTATAGATACCTAATTGTTTATTCACATCATTAAGGCTCATAGATATTTATTTTATATGGTAGGCTATAACTTACTATTTTACATCTTTATTGCTCAACCTCTTACAATTCTGGCCATTGAGAAAATTCTATGTGCCATTGAGATATTTCCATTAAGCTTCATGGAATGCTCAAGAAAACACATGGGTTACTTTATTATTTTCATTAATTAAAAGATGTTGTGGGCCCAAGATCAAAGGTGAGGAGGACACAATATCTGTCCTAATACTGGGAGTAACTGGGCCCAGTGGGACCAGGCACAGAGTTGTTCTCACGGCAGATTATTTAATCTGAAATTCTGAATGATGCCCCGTACATGTGGCTCAGACACAAAAGAAATGGACTAAAGACCACACTGTCGGATATAAAGCTCTGTATAAAAAAGAAAAAAGGAACCAAAGGGAACAGACATGGCCATTTCCACACGGTAAGAAATTCGGCTAGCACTGGCCAGGAATCTGTGTAGGAAGGCTACAAGGACTAGGTTGGAGAAGTACTGACCCGGTACTCTAGTCCACCTAGGGATTTTTTGACAGTGGGGGATAATGGGGGCATCTGCTTCAAAGGTTGCTACTCAGAACGAGGACAAGTTACTCAGAACAAAGGGAGTTAGGGTTAAAAAAGAGGCATTGACAAAATTGTCAGAACAGATAGAAGCTCGCTGTCATTCCTTAGAAGGTTTAACCAAGATAAATAAAAAATCTTTGGAGAAAATAGGAAAGGCTCTCATAAATAATAAGGTAGATGGATTTCCCCTCCACCTTTGGGAGATGGTTATGGACATTATGAATGAAAATGAGAAAAATGAGTGGAAGGAGAATCATTCAGACAGCGAAATAAGCCTCACAAGTTCAGAGGTGACAGTTTCGGACTCAGGAACAGACCGCTCCTCTAAGGACAGCGAAGAGGTCCAAAGTTCCTTGGGCTCAAGTACGGGAAGAGACCCAAATTTCTTCCAGAAAAGGCAAAATCGTTAAGTCTCGTAGAAAAAGATGGCGTTCTTACGCAAAGTCTGTGCCCTCCCAGATAAGGGAGAAATCTCAAATTGGGTCTCATTTAAGTAGAACAGAACTTGAGATCAAGTCAAAAGAATTAAGTGATGAACTCAGGGGATTTAAGATGCAGGCAGGCAGAAGGAAAGACAGCTATCTGGAGGCGGGACATTCGACCTTAGAGGGGGCATTCCACAGGGCTCGAGAGAACGGGCAAGACATATCCGGGTTACTAGCTTTTCCGGTCTTGAAATGCAGAGATCGAAAGCTTGATAATATCCTTCTGGTCCCACAACACCTAGAGGAAGCCCCACTCCCAGGGACTCTAAAATGCACAGGATCAAAGGTGAGGAGGACACAACATCTGTCCTAATACCAGGAGTAACTGGGACCAACAGGACTCAGGCAAGCAGAAACTCTGCCAGCCAGTGGCTCCGGTTGCTTCCTGTCTGTCTGGGCCAGCCTGTGCCATGAGCACAAACTCTGCACTCATTCCCCAAACACCCAGAGGAAGCTCCACTCACAGGAGCTCTAACAAGCCTAGGGTCACAGGATCCCAGAATCACAGGATCACAGAGACAGCTTGACTCTGAGGAGTTCTGACACAACCAGGATCACAGGAAGGACTAGCAAAGGCAGGTAGCAGTAGAGATAACCAGATGATGCAGGGCAAGCATAAGAATATAAGCAACACAAACCAAGGTTACTTGGCATCATCAGAACCCAATATTCCCACCATTGCAAGTCCTGGACAAACCATCACACCGGAAATGCAAGATTCAGATATAAAATCATTTCTCATGATGATGATACAGGACTTTAAGAAAGACATAAATAGCACCCTCAAAGCAATACAGGAGAACACAGATAAACAGCTAGAAGCCCTTAAAGAGGAAACACAAAAATCCCTTAAAGAACTACAGGAAAACACAATCAAACAGGTGAAGGAAATGAGCAAACCATCCAGGATCTAAAAATGGAAATAGAAACCATAAAGAAATCAGAAAGAGAGACAACCCTGGAGATAGAAAACCTAGGAAAGAAATCAGGAGTCATAGATGCAGGCATCACCCACAGAATACAAGAGATAGAAGAGAGAATCTCAGGGACAGAACACACCATAGAAAACATTGACACAATCGTCAAAATGCAAAAAGCAAAAAGCTCCTAACCCAAAACATTCAGGAAATCCAGGACACAATGAGAAGACCAAACCCAAGGATAATAGATATAGAAGAGAATGAAGACTCCCAATGTAATGGGCCAGTAAATATCTTCAACAAAATTATACAAAAAAAATTGCCTAACCTAAAGAAAGAGATGGCCATGAACATACAAGAAGCCTACAGAACTCTAAATAGACTGGACCAAGAAAGAAATTCCTCCTATCACATAATAATAAAAACACCAAATGCACTAAACAAAGAAGGAATTTTAAAATCAGTAAGGGGAAAAGTCAAGTAACATATAAAGGTAGGCCTATCAGAATTATACCAGACTTCTCACCAGAAACTATGAAAGCTAGAAGATCCTGGGCAGATGTCATACAGACCCTACAAGAGCACAAACGCCAGCCCAGACTACTATACCCAGCAAAACTCTCAATTACCTTAGATGGAGAAAACAAGATATTCCATGACAAAACAAAATTTACACAATATCTTTCTACAAATCCTGCCCTACAAAGGATAATAGATGGGAAACATCAACATAAGGAGCAAAATTATACCCTAGAAGAAGCAAGAAAGTAATCTTTCAAAAAATCCACACAAACCTACTTCCACCTCTTACAATAAGAACAGGAAGTAACAATTGTGTTTTTAAATATTTTAATATGAAAATTAATATTACCAACATATCCCATTCAATTGAAATCCAAAAATATGAGGAATTAGAAATTTATTGACTGTCATCCAATGGTCTCTCTAATTTGATAAGTGGAGAAATAGGTCCAATATTATACAATCCATATACACTTTCAGCTTGCTTGTTCGTGACAGTGTCTTGCTGTGTACAACATAAAGGTCTTGAGATCTTGCTTCTATCTCAGCCTCTCTATTAGTAGTATTGTTTATTTGATGTTTTTACACTATACTTTGGTTTTCAGAACAGCTTACATATTTTAAAAGTATTTATATATCCAAACTACTGTAGATAATTAAATTGGGAGGGGAGTTATAAAAGAATAACAAAGAGTAAGACTGAATGCTTTGCTTGACGTTTGTAACTCTTGTATCAAGTTACCACAGTAAGAGCCAAGACTTAAGCTCTACTAAATACAAAACAAACAATCAAAAACACTTTATATATTTATGATCATTTAAGAAAATATTAGTAGTGATATATTATTTTGAAATATACAGTTAATATGTTTGAATTTATTTAAAATTTATATTGAGAAAAACGTATGTATTTTCAGTATTGCTGTAGACAAGCATCTACATAAGACTGTTAAAGTGATTGTTGTTTTATGTCAAACAACTTTTATAATACTCATTTTTATTGTTATAATATTTTATAAATTTTAAAAAATATGACAAAAAAGATATTGTAGGTATTGAAGGGGGATCTCTGGGATGAGTTGGGGTACAAAAGGAAAACAAGAATGTAATTTAATTCAATTTACTTAAAATACGTTTTTAAATGTTAACAAATTCAGATAAATTGAAATCATGTAACTTTACTCATCATAATGCAATAAAACTTAAAAAAATATAAAAAAAAAAGATGTTATGGTCTCACCTTACATACTTCTAACTTGGATCTTAAAATCAGTTATGTATTTAAAAATCCTGGTCCCTTTCTAGACAACAGTACTGAAAACCAAGATCTGCTTATTAAATATTTAATAATTTTAGGACCATGAAAGAAACCTGAGATTAAAAGTTTTCAAGTACATAAGAAGTACAAATTCACCATCTAATCAAGTCTTGTGAATATTTTCACATGTACAGTATCATTTCCTTCACCCAGCAATATGGCGAGCAACAGTCATCTCGATTTTAGAGATAAAAACATTGAGTCTAAGATTATTTAATTAAGTATAATATTCTTAACAGTGTGGCTCAATCATGTTCAGTTCTGTCCAATGATATTCTCCTTTACTTTTTCCATGAGAACAAACAAATACTAAAGACTAAGTTTTTGGCCCATTCCACAGGCCAGGGAGTTGCTTGCTGTCTTTTTGTTTTGTATTGTTTTGTTTTGTTTGGTTTTTTTTTTTATGCCAGAGAGTCTCACAGAGTCAAAATGCTGTGTGGGACTTAGTGAGTGCCCTGGCTAGAAGCCAGTCAGTTTTTGCCAATGTTAAAGTGGTCTATACAAACATCCCTCTAGAGCTGAAGCAACCAAGAGAAAGTAACAACAACAGCCATTAATTGACTAAATAACAGAAATGTTTCCTCTCCCTTTCTCTGCCTCTACTATCCTCTTATCTCCCATTCCCAGACACCTCTCCCTGCAAAAGGAATTTAACCTCAGGCCTGCTCTGAGAAAGTGGAGAAAGGCTTCACGTATCACAACTCTTAGGAGTGAAAATAAATGCCTTAAAACTATGGACTGTCACTTCTCATCGGGATTCGTCTGTGCTGGAGCAATGGAGCAGGTCTTCCGCTAAAGAGCTGTATCCAGTCTCCTGCAGAAAGCCTGTGTGTTCTCACCTCTCTGTGTTCTCAGCCACAGCTTCCACCAAGCCAAGCCACCCACTGAGACTCTCCTCCCTGCAGCATCCAGTAGTGTCTGTAGTGCCCAAGAGTTTGAGAACCTGTCATCCACAGCCTCCTTGCAGGCCCGGAGACCCCAGAGCCAGCTCTTCCAGGAAACCCAGCAGCATCTGTGGTGCCAGAGAATCCGAGCCAACTCTCTGGCAGCCTGCCGGGGACCTCAGACTGTGCTTCCCCACACCCGGAGTCAGGCCCTGCTGCTTCTCACAGCCTGAAGCCCATATGGCGGCAGCAGGAGGTGAACACAGTCAAACTTCCCAAGTCCACTTCAGGAGCAGCCCCAGCCCTGTGGCAGGCTGGACTCAGGACACCGTTTTAACCCACAGATAGCTATATTAAATAGGAGTTTAAAGCAATTTCTATGTGTTTATTGATAATATATAGGCACACTCTGGTTTTGCTTGGTTGTCTTGCATATAAAAAAGAACTATAATAGTGCTATTGTTTTATCCAGTCAATGGGGACTTGAATAAATCAAAAGAAATTGCAAAGGGGAGCTTCTATAGCATGAGAGCCTTAATCTGTGTGATGGTTTGCATATGCTCAGCCCAGGGAGTCCCTGTTGGAGTAGGCGTGGCCTTGTTAGAGTGTAAGACTATGATGAGCTTTAGCTACTGGGGACTCCTGACTGAACAATGCGGAGATGGGGACTGGTGCAAAAGCAAGAGGAATTTATTATTCCTGTGTGCTGGGGTTGTACTACACCCGGAAGGAGAAGCGACGACCCCAGGCAGCACGCTCAGCCAGTTTTTATACAGTTTCCAGGGGCAGAACAGAGCAACAGCAACTAGGCACAATATGATTGGTGAAATAGTGTGACCTTTAAACTGATTGGAACTTAGGAAATGAAGAAGTAAGAACTTCACTTGTCTGTGGGAAGCCAATGGTCAGTCTCCCCTGTGGTCTTTCTGAGGAATGTAATTAGCCTTTCCCTTCTAGATCATCAGAGGGTGCCTATGAGCTCCACGACCTTTCTCTTCCAGGAGGGAAGGGACGCCTGGTAGAATTTTCCAAAAGTCCTGAGCTGGCCTTTTCAGGAGTAGGTGTGTCACTGTGAGTGTGAGCTTTCATATCCTCATCCTAGCTGCCTGGAAGCCAGCATTCTGCTAGCAGCCTTCAGATGAAGATGTAGAACTCTCAGCTCCTCCTATACCATGCCTGCCTGGATGCTGCCATGTTCCCACCTTAATGATAATGGACTAAACCTCTGAACCTGTAAGGCACCCCCAATTAAAATGTTGCTCTTTATAAGAGTTGCCTTGGTCATGGTATCTGTTCACAGCAGTAAAACCCTTACTAAGACAGTCTGTGTCATTGAGCTTTCCTTATTTTTATTCAAATCAATACAACATCTCAATGGCTGGGCCAGCACCCTTGTCCCTCCTAGCTCTCTGGCCTTCAAATTCAAATGGGAACATATATAATTAGTTTTCTTGTGTTTTCAGATTGCTAGCAGGGACATAGGCTCTTAGTTTCTAGGATCCTCTCTACTCCACTAGGCACTTACAGCTCTTCAGTGGATCCTGTTCATCAGTCCAGCAGGCAAGGTTAAATAGTCCATGTAGAAAGAACACAACTTTGCAGTTTTGGATAGAATGGCATACTACTTTTCCCACCCACAACCACTATTAAGAACAGTGACTTAACCATGACAAAGCAGTACATGAGTCCACAAAGAGTAGAAAATGTAGATTTTAGTGAATAGTATGAGCTATAGAATCTGGAAGGCCGAATGATGCTTTTGCTGTTTGTATAGGTACAAATAGACAAAGTCAAAATATTGGGACATAAGTTGAACTATCTAGGTTTACGAACTGATTTTGCATGTAACACCTGTTATAATTATTTCTGAGTATATGTAAAAGGTGTAATGTGTAATTATGCTAAGTAGTAGAAAGCAAGTTAAAACATTAGTAACAGTTCAACTTACTGGAATAGAGTATTTATCAGTCAGTTTTATCTTGAATGACACTTTTAATTTATGCTTTTTTTCTTCTGGAGCTAAGTATGGGACTGTAAATATACAGATGCCAGTATGGATTAAAGACTCTCTCAGCAAAGTCCCATATTAACGCTTAACTTTTAATATAAGAAAGAAGATAAGAGACATAGTTAAAACAAAATAGAAATCTTATTTGAGAACTACTTTACTTCATTTCTGTTGAATATCCTCAAAATAGAAATGGTTAATTTTAAAATAAAAATACAATCCCTTTAAAAATTAATTATAAGGATTCTTATCCATTTGGGAACTTACTGTGAAGCAACAGTAAATTTTAAATTTACTTTTACAATTTCCATTTATTGTTATTAAATTTACATATGATGAGCATGTGTCCATGTGCACATGTGCCACAGAGGATATTGTGAATGTCAGGATGCTCTTGTTCCTTTCCATATTCACTTCTCCTGATCTAACTCACATTATGATGCTTGTACAGAAGATGCTTTTAGCCACTGCTGAGCCATTTTACTAGTCTGGTATTTGTAATATTAAATGTATATGGGGAATCAATTTGAAAATTATAAGCACATATTTTGCTCAGCCTTACTATATCAGCTTGGTGTGGCACAATATTTGCTCCAAGAAAAGTAACAGAAGTGTCAGGAATTTAAGGGAAAGTACATAAAAATATTAATGAATGCAAAATTACATTTTGAGCTGTCTGCATATATCCAGTTCCCTAATATTTGAATACTCTTTTTTTTTTCTAATGTTAGTTAATTGGGTGGTCTAATAATCACTACTGACCCAAGGTCCATTCAGCCAAACATTTCTCAAGTTTAAATATACAGGGTATTATTTTAAATAGTAAGAATGAACCCTCATATGGATACTATTAATAGATAAAGATGATTAAAACTTTAACTGAAGTGAAAGAGGATTACTTGTTGCTGGCAAATTGAGGTCCATGCATGGTATGTAAATCTTGTACTCACAGATTCTACTCAGTTTTCTTTCTTCTTTCTTGTTCCTTATTTTGTTTGATTGTTTCGTTTTATGGAAAATAGGTTTTTTCCCCTCATACACTATATCCTGATTACAATTTCCACTCCTTCTGCTCTTTCTAGTTCCTCCCCCCACTTCCTCTCCCCTTCAAATACAATCCCTTTAGAAAAGTACAGGCTTCTAAGAGATATCAACCAAACATGTCAAAATAAAAATAAGATAAAACAAAATCATCACATGGAGATTGGACAAGGGAACCCAACAGAGGAGAAGAGCACAAGAATCAGACAGCCAGTCATTCCCACACTTGGGAGACCCATAAAAACACTAAGCTGAAAGCTACAACATATACACAGAAGATACAATGCAGGCCTCAGTGCTTGCTGCTTCAGTCTTGGTGAACTCATATGGACCTTGTTCAGAGGATTCAGTGGGCTTCTGTCTCCTGGTGCCTCTTATTCCCTCTGAATCCTATCGGCACTCAGCGTCCTCTTTAGGAGGTTCCCTGAGCTCTAAGGGGAGGGATTTAATGGAGGCAACCCTTTTAGAGCTGTGTTTTCCAAGGACACTGTCTGGCTGTGGGATCCTGTCTGCTGCAGAAGGAAACTGTTCATTTGTTTCCTGGATTGCCTTTCCCTACTAACTTGTAGAAGTTGTTCATACATATCTGATATTGCATTTTCCCCTCCCATGTGCATAAAGTAGATCCCACCCTGTCATTCTGCTTTAAGCAACAACATCTGCAATACAGGAACTTTGTCCCAAGATTTGAATATGTTCTTGGATAACTGTTGTAAAATTTAACTTCACTGCTGTTCCCATTCAGATACTGAAATAATGAATACATTCTTGTGAAACAGTATAACAAATACTGGTTCATCTAGGACCATTTTCAGTATAATTACAATAAATATATACTTAAATTTACAACAAATAAATACATAAATGTTTTATAGGACATTCCTTTTCTTTCCATTTTAAATGGTTTTTCAGAAATGAACAATTCACTATCTGCCGGGCAGGCTCTCTGCCGACAGAACCAGGCGAGAGGGAGAGAGCTTGGTCCAGCCGAGCCTCTCGGTCTGAGCGGGATGGTGAATGTTGCAGCTCAGATCTCCTCCCTCCGGAGAATAACCACACTGAGTCGGGAGTCTGTCAAAGCAGGAACTCGTTTTTATGTATCAATCCTTTCTCT
The DNA here is from genome assembly GCF_008632895.1 of Mastomys coucha. Lineage (NCBI taxonomy): Eukaryota > Metazoa > Chordata > Mammalia > Rodentia > Muridae > Mastomys > Mastomys coucha. The sequence goes on from NW_022196909.1 coordinate 4,377,719, forward strand.
TATATAGGGCTGAGAGAGGAGGTGAAGTTTTCAGCTGGGGTGAGATGATGTAGGGGGAGGGGAAAGTTGATGAGGAGTATGGGGTGACTGAAGGAGCCAACAAAGTTACTCTACGTCAGCAGGATCTAGGCAAAGGCAGGCTTAAGCAAGTTATGCTGAATCACTCCAGTACGGAAATGAGTGAGACAGTTTACAAAACTCAAGCCAGGCTCAGGTTTGTCCTCAAGGCCCAAACCAGGGCCAAATAGAGCCCAACAACTATCAAACAAAATATTTAGGGTTCTATTCAAATGCAATATATATGTATATATTTCTGTTGCATACTGAGATGTAATATATTTAGAGTCAATATTATTGGAGCCATGTACTTAGTGACAAAATGACAAAGAAGGTTTAAAAAAGCTAATGTGTCACTCAAAATCAATATATAAAATATACTATAAATGCTATTGCACAATGATGTAATCATCATCCCAGGAAGCCACTGCCAATCAAAGTATCTTCTTGAAAGTTCTAAAACTACAGAATTATATCTCTGGTTTTTCTAAAAGATTAGGCAGTTACCTTATCTCAATTTTTAGAACATACAAAATGAATTATAAATTTAAAAAATTATAAATTGAATAATCACTAATTTTTCATGAGTGTTTTTTAAATGCCTCCAGAGACTATTTCTTCCCTAGAAAACTGATAAAATTTCATTTCTTTAGAATTGTAAATTATTAAAAGAACTGTTGGTGTTTCAAAATATAATGTTACTTGCTTCTCTGTAGAGAAAAGCTAAAAATGAGGATCCTAAGAAAAATGAGAATTGGATTCCTTGCAATGAATGAAATTGAAACAACACGTTTGTTTTTTAAAAGTATTTGTTTTTATTAAGAAAACCTTGTGTCACTTAAAAAGGAGTCATAATTTTTGTTTTTCTCTTTAAATATTGAATGGTTAGCTAACTTAAAAATATCTTAAATGTATTTTATTTTTTTAAATTGGATATTTCCTTTATTTACACTTCAAATCTTATTCCTTTTCCTGGTTTCCCCTCAGCAAACCCCCTATCCCATCCCCCATCCCCCAGTTCTATGAGGTGCTCCCCCACTCCCACCATACCACCCTAGCATTCCTCTACAATGGGGTATCAAGCTTTCACAGGGCCAAGGACCTCCCCTCCCATTGCCAGATAAGACCCCTTCAGCTCCTTCAGTCCTTCGCCTAATTCCTCCATTGGGGTCCCTGTGCTCAGACCAATGGCTGGCTACAAGCCTCTGCATCTGTTTTGGCCAGGATCAGGTAGAGTCTCTCAGGAGACAGCTGTATCAGACTCCTGTCAGCAAGCACTTCTTGCCATCAGCAATAGTGTCTGGGTTTAGTGTCTGCATATGGAATAAATCCCCAAGTGGGGCAGTCTCTGGATGGTCTTTCCTTCAGTCTGTGATCTACTCTTCATGCCTATATTTCCTTTAGACAGGAGTGATTCTGGGTTAAAATTTTGGAGATGGGTCCATGGCCCCATCCCTCAACCTGGAGGGCCATGCCTAACCTCGAGATATATTCCCAACAAGTTCTCTCTCCCCTTTGTGGAGTACTTCAGCTAATGTCATCCCCATGTGGTCCTGGGAGGCTCTTTCCTGGCATCTGAGACTTTATGATTGCTACCCCAGTTCTCCATCCCCGACTGCTTACACACCTCTGTTCAATTTCCTGGCCCTCTGTATATCTCCTCTATCTCTTCCCATATCTGATTCTGCCCCTGTTTTTCCTCTCCCCATTCTTCTCTTCCTCTCAAATCCCTCCCACCCTCTACATCCCTTGATTATTTTGTTCACCCTTCTATATAGGACTGAAGCATCCACTCTTTGGTCTTCCTTCTTCTTGAGATTCATGTGGTCCATGAGTTGTAGCGTGGGTATTCCATGCTCTTTGCCTAACATCCACTTATCACTGAGTACATACCATGTGTGTTCTTTTGTGACTGAGTCATCTCATTCAGGATGACATTTTCTAGATCCATCCATTTCCCTAAGAATTTCATGAAGTCATGGTTTTTAATAGCTGAGTAGTATTCCATTGTGTAAATGGACCACATTTTCTGTATCCATTCCTCTGTTGAGGATTGTTTGCAACTTCTGGTTATTATAAATATAGCTGCTATGAACATAGTGGAGCATGTGTCCTTATTACATGTTGGACCATCTTCTGGGTATACGCCCAGGAGTAGAATAGCTGGGTATGTGGAGGTCCTTGATCCTCTTGGACTTGAGCTTTGTACAAGAAGATAAGAATGGATTGATTTTCATTCTTCTACATGTTGACTACCAGTTCAACCATTTGCTGAAAATGCTGTTTTTTTCCACTTGATGGTTTTAGCTCCTTTGTCAAAGACCAAGTGCTCATCTGTATGTGGGGTCAATTCTGGGTCTTTAGTTCTATTCCATTGATATACCTACCTGTTATGGTACCAATACGATGCAGTATTTATTTATTTATTTATTTATTTATTTATTCATTTTAAACTTCAGATTTTATTCCCCTCCCAGTTCACCCCCGATGGTTCTACTCCTCTTCTCTGCCCCCTGTCTCCACAAGGATATCCTCACCTCCAACTTCCAACCTCCACCCCACCAGACCTCTAAACTCCCTAGGGCCTCCAATTTCTTGAAGCGTCTCTGCATCTTCTCTGACTAAACCCAGACCCAGCAATCCTCTGCTGTATATGTGTTGCGGACCTCATATCAGCTGGAGTATGCTGCCTGATTGGTGGTCCAGTATTTGAGAGATCTCCAGGGTCCAGGTTAATTGAGACTGCTGGTCCTCCTGCAGGGTTGCCCTCCTCTTCAGCTTCTTCTAGCTTTCCCCTAAGTCAACCACAGGTGTCAGCAGCTTCTGTCCATTAGGTTAGGTACAAATATCTGCATCTGACTCTTTCAGCTGCTTGTTGGGTCTTTCAGAAGCCATTCATGATAGGTCCCTTTTTATGAGTACTCTATAGACTCCACAATAATGTCTGGTCTTGGGGTCTCCCCTTGAGCTGGATCCCACTTTGGACCTGTCACTGGACCTTCTTTTCTTCATGCTCCTCTCCGTTTCCATCCCTGCAGTTCTTTCAGACAGGAACAATTATGGGTCAGAGTTTTGACTGTGGGATAGCAACCCCATCCCTCACTTGATGTCCTGTCTTTCTGCTGGAGGTGGACTTTACAAGTTCACTCTCCCCAATGTGCATTTCATCTAAGATCCTTCTCTTTGAGTCCTGAGCATCTCTCATCTCCAAGATCTCTGGTACATTCTGGAGGATCTCCCAACATCCTACCTTCCAGGGTTGCATTTTTCCATTCATTCTGCTGGCCCTCAGGGATTTCATTCCATTTCCCCCACCTGATTATGTTCCCCTCTTCACACACACCCCAACCCCTTTCTTTCCCAGGTCCCTCCCTCTTTCCCCACTTGTGGTTGCTTTTAGCTCCCTCCCTAGTGGGACTGAGTCATCCTCACTTGGGCATTTCAAAAAGGCTTGTTAACCTTTTTGAGTTCTGTAGTAGGCAGTATATTGGTTGTTATTTGGCACTTCCCTTTTTTTTGGCTAATATCCACTTAATGAGTACATGCAATGCATGTCCTTTTGGGTCTGAGTTACTTCACTCAGGATGATATTTTCTAGTTCCATCCATTTGCCTGCAAAACTCAAGATGTCCTCATTCTTAATAGCAGCTGAATTGTATTCCTTGTGTAAATGAACTACATTTTCTGTATTCATTCTTCTGTTAAGGGACATTTGGGTTGTTTCCAGCTTCTGGTTATCACAAATAAGGCCACTTTGAACAATAGTGGAACTTTTGCCCCTATGGCATGTTGGGGCATCTTTTGGGTATATTACCAAGAGAGGTATTGTTGGGTCTTCAGGTTGATATAGTTCCAATTTTCTGAGGAACCTCCAGATTGATTTCTAGAGTGATTGTAACAGTTTGCAATCCCAGGAGCAATGGAGAAGTGTTCCTCTTTCTCAACATCCTCACCAACATGTGCTGTTGCCTAAAGTTTTGATCTTAGCCATTCTGATTCGTGTAAGGCAGAATCTCAGGGTTGTTTTGGTTTGCATTTATCTGAGTTTTTATCTCTACTCCTCTTGTAGTACAGCTTGAGGTCAGGGAAGGTGATTCATCCAGAAGTTCTTTTATTTTTGAGAATAGTTTCCCTATCCTGAGTTTTTTGTTATTTCAAATTAATTTCAGAATTGCACTTTCTAACTCTACGAATAATTAAGTTGGAATTTTGATGGGGATTGCATTGAATCTATGGGTTGCTTTCAGCAAGATGGGCATTTTTACTATAATAATCCTGCTAATCCGTGAGCATGGGAGATCTTTCTGAGATCTTCAGTTTCTTTCTTGAAGACATGAAGTTCTTGTAGAACAGAACTTTCACTTGTCTGGTTAGGATCACACCAAGATATTTTATATTATTTGTGACTATTGTGAGGGGTGTCATTTCCCTAATTTCTTTCTCAGCCTGTTTATCCTTTGTGTAGAGGAAGGCCCTGATTTGTTTGACTTAATTTTATATCCATCTACTTTGCTGAACTTATTTATCAGGTTTAGGAGTTCTCTGGTGAAATTTTTAGGGTTACTAAAGTATACTATATTATTATCTGCAAAATAGTGACATTTTGACTTTTTCCTTTCCAATTTGTATCCACTTGACCTCCTTTTGTTCTCTAATTGTTCTAACTAGAACTGCAAGGACTATATTGAATAGATAGGGAGGCTGTGGGCAGCTTGTCTGGTCCCTGATTTTAGTGGGATTGAATCTAGTTTATCTTCATTTAGTTTGATGTTGGCTACTGGTTTGCTGTATGTTTACTATGTTTAAGTATAGGTTTTAAATTCCTGATCTTTCCAAGACTTTTACCATGAAGGGATGTTGAATTTTGTCAAATGCTTTTTCAGCTTCTAATGAAATGATCATGTGGTTTTTAGTTTGAGTTTGTTTATGTAGTGGATTATGTTGACAGATTTCATTATATCGAACCATCCTTTCATCCATGGGATGAAGCTTACTTGAACATGGTGAATGATGTGTTCTTGGATTAAGTTTGTGAGAACTTTATTATTTTTGCATCGACATTCATAATGGAAATTGGTCTGTAGATCTTTCTTTGTTGGGTCCTTGTGTGGTTTTGGTATCAGCCTAACTGTGGCTTCATAGAACAAATTGGGTAGTGTTCTTTCTGTTTCCGTTGTGTGGAATAGTTTGAAGTGTATTGGTATTAGGTCTTCTTTGAAGGTCTGAAAGAATTCTGCACTAAACCCATCTGGTCCTGGGCTTTTGGGTTGGGAGACTTAATGATGGCTTCTATTTCTTTAAGGGTTATGGGACAGGTTAGATAGTTTATCTGATCCTGATTTAACTTTGGTACCTGGTATCTGTCTAGAAAATTGTCCATCTCATCTAGATTTTCCAGTTTTGTTGAGCATAAGCTTTTGTAGTAGGATCTGATGATTTTTTATAATTTCTTCAATTTCTGTTGTTATATCTCCATTTTCATTTTGTATTTTGTTAATTTAGATACTGTCCCTGTGCCCTCTGGTTAGTCTGGCTAAGGGATTATCTATCTTGTTGATTTTCTCAAAGAAACTGCTCCTGGTTTTGTTGATACTTTGTATAGTTCTTTTTGTTTCTACTTGATTGATTTGAGCCCTGAGTTTGATTATTTCCTGCTGTCTACTTCTCTTGGATGTATTTGCTTCTTTTTGTTCTAGAGCTTTTAGGTGTGCTGTCAAGCTGCTAGTGTAAGCTCTCTCCAGTTTCTTTTTGGAGGCACTCAGAACTATGAGTTTTCCTCTTAGCACTGCTTTCATTGTATCCCATAACTTTGGGTATATTATGCCTTCATTTTCATTGAAATTTAAAAAGTCTTAATTTCTTTCTTTATTTCTTCCTTGACCAGTTATTATTGAGGAGAGCATTGTTGAGCTTCCAGCTTCCATGTGTATGTGGGCTTCTGTTTTTTGTATTGATATTAAAGACCAGCCCTAGTCCTTGGTGATCTGATAATATGCATGGGATTCTTTCAATCTTATATCTGTTGAGGCCTGCTTTGTGGTTATATGGTTAATATTGGAAAAGGTATCATGAGGTGCTGAGAAGAAGGAATATTCTTTTATTTTAGGATGAAATGTTCTGTACATATCTGTTAAATCTATTTGTTTCATAACTTCTGTTAGTTTCAACTATCTCTCTGTTTAGTTTATGTTTCCACGATCTGTCCATTGATGAGAATGGGATGTTGACATCTCCCACTATTATTATATGAGGTGCAATGTCTGCTTTGAGCTTTAATATTGTTTCTTTTATGAATGCAGGTGCCTTTGCACTTGGAGCATAGGTGTTCAGAATTGAGAGTTCATCTTGGTAGACTTTTCCTTTGATGAGTATGAAGTATCTTTCTTTATGTGTTTTGATAACTTGTAGTTGAAAGTCAATTTTGTTCCATGTTAGAATGGCTACACCAGCTTATTTCTTGGGACCATTTGCTTGGAAATTTGTTTGCCAAACTTACTCTGATGTGGTGTCTGTCTTTGTCACTGAGGTGCATTTCCTCTATGCAGCAAAATGCTGAGTCTTGTTTACATATCCAGTCTGTTATTCTGTGTCTTTTTATTGGGGAAATGAGTCCATTGATGTTAAGAAATATTAAGGAAAAGCGATTGTTGCTTCCTGTTATTTTTGTTTTATGTTTGTGTGGCTATCTTCTTTTAGGTTTGTTGAAAGATTACTTTCTTGCTTTTTGTAGGATGTAGTTTCACTCCTTGTGTTGGGGTTTTCCATCTATTATCCTTTGTAGGGCAGGATTTATGGAAAGATAGTGTGTAAATTTTTTTTTGTAATGGAATTTATTGGTTTCTCCATCTGTGGTATTTGAGAGTTTTGCTGGGTATAGTAGACTGGGCTGGCATTTGTGTTCTCTTAGGGTCTGTATGACATCTGTTCAGGATCTTCTAGCTTTCATGGTCTCTGGTGAGAAGTCTGGTGTAATTCTTATAAGTCTGCCTTTATATGTTACTTGAACATTTTCCCTTACTACTTTTAATATTCTTTTTTTTGTTTTATGCACTTGGTGTTTTGACTATTATGCAAAGGGAGGGATTACTTTTCTGGTCCAATCTATTTGGAATTCTGTAGGCTTCTTGTATGTTCATGGGCATCTCTTTCTTTAGGTTAGGGAATTTTTCTATAATTTTGTTCAAGATATTAACTGGCCTTTTTAGTTGGGAATCTTTGTTCTCTTCTACACCTATTATCCTTAAGTTTGGTCTTCTCATTGTGTCCTGGATTTCCTGGATGTTTTGGGTTAGGAACTTTTTGCGTTTTCTTTGACTGTTGTATCAATGTTTTCTATAGTATCTTCTACACCTGAGATTCTCTTTTCTATCTCTTGTATTCTGTTGGTGATGCTTGCATCTATGACTCATGTTCTCTTTCCTAGGTTTCCTATCTCCAATGTTGTCTCCCTTTGTGATTTCTTTATTGTTTCTACTTCCATTTTTAGATCCTGGATGATTTTGTTGAATTCCTTCACCTGTTTATTTGTGTTTTCCTGTAATTCTTTAAGGAATTTTTGTGTTTCCTCTTTAAGGGCTTCTACCTATTTACCTGTGTTCTCCTGTATTTTTTAAGGGAGTTATTTGTGTTATTCTTAAAATGCTCTATCATCATGGGCTGTGATTTTTAAATGAGAGTCTTGCTTTTCCTGTGTGTTGGGGTATCCAGGGCTTGCTGTGGTGGGAGAACTGGTTTCTGATGATGCCAAGTAGCTTTGGTTTCTGTTCTTGAACTTGTCTCTTGCCATCTTGTTATCTCTTGTGTTACTCGATCTTGAAGTCTCTGATTATAGCTTGTCCCTCTTGTAAGACTGTGTGTCAGCACTCCTGGAAGACCACTTCTATCTGGGAGGAATTTTGGTATGGAGAATTGTGGCCTAGGGTCCGTTCCAGGTTGCAGATGAAAACCAAAAGGATCCTGTCCCTGGCTGTTCCTTGGTTCCTGTGTCCTGATGGCTCATAACAGGTTTCTCTTATGCCAGGTATTTGAGCAGAAGTGGTGGTCTTACCTGTGCTCTCAGCACTTCTGGGAGACCAGCTCTCTCCCAGTGGGATTTGGGTACAGGGAGCTGTAGCACAGAGTCCTTAAATGTATTCTGTAAAAGCAATCTTATCTGCAATAAATTCATGAGTTGCCTGTTGATTTGAAAAAAATTAAATTTACATAGTTTAGAACATTAGTTTTCCCTCATATACTGACTGGGGAGAGTTTTGGTGTTTTGTTTGTTCTTCCTGTTTTTATTTATTCATCCCTTGTTTTTGCTGACATCTCTCCATCCTTGGAATTTGTATTGTATCCTCAAGTCCCTAAGCATCTTGTGTAGAATCAGAACCTACAAATAGGTATTGTCTACCCTCATAAACAACTGAAAATTTGGCAAACTTTTTCAACAGGTTGGCAACCTTCACTTTGTATTTGTGTTTTTCTATTTCCATTTTCTATATCCCTCATGAAACCACAGGAAATTGTTCCCATTGTCTCCCATTGTGCTGCTTCAATTAGAGATGTTGGCTCCAGGTTCCTAGCAGGCAGGTGTCACATACCTTCAGAGACCCTTTGAGCTTTCTCAGACAAAGTCAGACCCTGGCCCTTCATGATCAGGAGACACACTGGTTTCTACCTTTTCTTCAGCTCATTATTTTATATTTGTGCTAGATTTTAGATACTGGCAATATTTTGGACATGAATTTTCTATTTTATATCCATCATTTTTATGACAGTTCAACAAAATTACATCACTGTTAACATAGACTCAATTTTTTAATAAAGGGACCCTTGATAGTCTTCATCTTAAATATTTCACTAGGAAAAAAAGATACCCATGAAGTATTTATTTTGGTATAAAGGAATCAGGAATAGGACTACCAGATTTATATCTGTGATAATAACTTTTTAAATTTTGTTTTGCTTATTTTATTTTATGAATACATCTTTTTTTATGCCTGATTGTATGTCTGTGTACCATACACATGCCTGGTGCCCACAAAGGCCAGAAAAAGGTGCTGGGTTCATTGAGACTGAAGTTACAGGCACTTGTCGCTAGTTATGTGGTGTTGGGAATTGAACTTGCATCCTTTGGAAGAGCCAACATTAATTAATTAATTTAATTAATTAATTAAAATTAAATATTAAGCAAGCTCCCCAAGCCTATGATGATAATTTTAAATAACAGACTATCACTACTATGTCGTTGAAATGTAAATTAAATAAACTTAACCTGAAATTCTGTTTCATTGTATCCTACCATGCTTTCAGAATTAAGATAAAAAGAAGCATAGCTTCAAAGGTCCTCAGTACCTCTTGGTCACGTCAGAAAAGGGACATCCTTACTTCAGAGAAGATTGCTTTATTATTAGCCATGTAATCATTAATACTAATAAGGTACTGTTAATTCCTCCTTTGGGATGAAGTTTGTATGGCCTGTCAAAATCAGTGTTCTAGGATGCATGGCTACAATATATGTACTAGAATTTTGTCTTGTAAATGAACAATAGTACTACTAGTACATGTTTTATTTTAATATCAAGTTTCAAGACTTATATGATTTTCTTTTTTATTGAAAGTATTTTTCATACACTATATTCTGATTTTGATTTCCCTCCCCTGTCTCCTCCTAGATCCTCTCCATACCCTACTCAGGTAATGCCTGCCTGCTTTCTGTCTGTCTGTCATCTGTCTTTCCTTCCTTCCTTTTTCCTTTCTTATAAAAACAAACACTCTAATGGAAACAAACAAACAAACCAGAACTAAACAAAGCAAAAAACAAAAAGAGAAGACAAAACAGGAAACAGTGTGTGCTTGTGCACACACACATGAACGTGCACACATGCACACACATACACATGGACACACACAAAATATAAAAACACAAAATTGGAAATCTTAACACATAAGCAAAAGATACATAAAATAAAGCATGCCCAGCAAAGCTCCAAAATTGCCATAAAGTTCATTTTGGGTTGGCATCTACTGCTGGGAATGGGTCCTCAAATAAGTGTGGTTTGTGTATTTGGTGAGAGTCCTTTGAAGGAGATGGATTTTCTTTCTTTGCAAGTAGTTGTCAATTGTAGATGGCTTCTGGGATAATGATTAGGGATGGTGTCCATCTCAAACCCAACCCTACCACTGGGACCCTATCTGGCACAAAGTTATGCAAGCCTATAGCATACTGTTCAGTCTTTATGGATTTGTATTAAATCATCCCTGTTGTGTCTAGAAAGCCTTGTTTCTTGGTGTTTTTCATCCCTACTGTGTATTATAACCTTTGTGCCTCCTCTCCCACAGATTCCCCAAGCCCTATGAAGAGGGATTTAATGGAGATATCCCATTTAAGACTGAGTAAGCCAAGGTCTCTTACTCTCTGTACAGTGATACGGGTATAAGTGTCTGTGTTATTCACATGTATTGTGGTAGGGAGATTCTCTGATGATGACTGAGGATAACACTGAACTATGAGTATAACGAAATGTCATTAGGAGTTATTGTATTGCTATATTCCCTCAACAGAACAATAGTGTTTGGTTTTTACCTAAGTCTATACCCTCTCTAGTGTCAAGATCCTGGCTATCAGGAATGGGTTCTGACTCATGGAGTGAGATGTAAATCCAGCAGATAGTGGTTGATAACTTCTACAACTTTTGTGTCACTATTTCACCAGTACATCATGCAGTCAGGCCAACATTTTAGTCTTCATCTCCCCTATCATTTTCATGACTTTATTTAGATTTCTTTAATAAGTATGTATATTTTAAGAAGCTTCTACTGTAGCTGGGTGCCAAATGATCTTTCAAATGGCTCTTAGCTATTTCTTCCTATTTACCTTGACTTAACCCTCTGTTCACTCTTCCTCTCCATTTAATCCTTCTGTTTCAGTCTTTCCTATATTTTCCCATATTTATTCCATTTCCTCTCCCTTAGATCCTTCCCTCCCTCCTAGCCCTAATCTCTCTGATTATATGGTAATATTTCTATTGAAGTCTTAAAAGCTAACATCCACATGTAAGAGAATACATATCATATTTGTCTTTGAGAATCTGGGTTGCCTCACTCAGGATGATCTATCCATTTAGTAGCAGAGCTCCTAATTTGATCTTTTTCTTTAACAGCTGAGTAATATTCCATTGTGTGAATGTATCAAATATTCATTGTCCTACATTCTATCAATGACTGCCTCCAATACCTGGCTACTGTGAAAAGAACAGCAATGGACATAGAGAAGCAAGTATCTCTGTAGTAAGATATAAAGTTCTTTAATTATGTGGCCCAAATGGTATGGGTGGGCAGATTAATTCTAAACTTCCTGAAGTAAGTCACCACACTGATGTTCACAGTGGCTGAACAAGTTTGCAATCCCAGAAGCAGTGGACTAACATCCTCCTTGCTTTACGTACTCAGCAGCATAAGCTGCCATTGGTTTTGTTGTTCTTGCCCATTCTTACTGCTATAAACCAAAATCTCAAAGTAGTTTTGTTTTACATTTCCCTGACAACTGAGAATTTTAAATACTTTTATTTTTATTTGTTTGTTTGTTTTTGTTAACAGCTGTTTCTCAGCCATTTCTGTTTCATTCTTTGAGAATTGTTTAGTCTGTACTCCATTTTAAAATGAGTTATTTTTTAAATGTCTATCTATTTAGTTCATTAGATATCAGATCCTGCTAGGTATCAGTCTCTGTCCATTCTATGGGCTACCAATTTGCCCAAATGATAGTTGACAGAGCTTTTCAATTTCATGAGGTCCTGAGTATTAATTTTGATACCTTAGTGCCTTGTCCCTAAATATTGGGGTCCTGTCTGGAAAACCCTTTTCTTGTGCCAGTGATTATACCACACCTCCTCTTCTGTCAGATTCAGAGTATCTGGCCTTATGTTAAGGTTCTCGATCCATCTGAAGTTAAGGTTTGTGCAGGATTATAACTAAGAGGCAATGGACATGCTTATATACATAGATATCCACTTTCCCTAACACTGTTTGTTGAAAATGCTGACCTTCTGCATGCTGACTTTCTATTGAACCAGCACCATTTTTTAAATATGCTGTCTTTTTTTCCACTGGATGGTTTTGACTTATTTGTCAAAGATCAGACGACCATAGGTGTGTGGGTTTAATTCTGGGTCTTCAATTCTATTGCATTGATCTACCTGTCTGCCTCTATATCAATACCATGTAGTTTTTAATCACTATTGCTCTGTAGTACAGCTTGAGGTCAGGTATGGTGATTACCACAGAAGGTTCTTCTATTGTTGAGAAAGCTTTTGCTATTATTTGCTATTTTTATTGGTTATTATTTATTTGTTCTATTTATTTGCATTATTATTTGCTAATATTTACTGTTTATTGTTGAGAAAGGTTTTTTTGTTATTCCAGATGAATTTGAGAATTGTTCTTTCTATCTCTGTGAAGAATAGAGTTGGATTTTGATGAGGATTGCATTGAATACCTAGATTGCTTTTGGTAAGATGGCCATTTTTACTATGCTAATCCTGGTGATCCATGAGCATGGGACATCTTTCTATCTTCTGAGTTCTTCAGTTGCTTTCTTCAGAGACTTGCAGTTCTTGTCATACAGATCTTTCACTTGCTTGGTTAGAATCAAACAAAGATATTTTAAATTACTTTTGACTATTGTGAAGGGAGTTGTTTCCCTAATGCAAATTGATCCATTCTTATCTCCTTGTACAAAGCTCAAGCCCAAGTGGATCAAGGACCTCCACATCAAATCAGATACATTGAAACTAATAGAAGAGAAAGTGGGAAAAGTCTTGAACACATGGGCACAGGGGAAATTTTCCTGAACAGAACACAAATGGCTTATGCTCTAAGATCAAGAATTGACAAATGGGACCTCATAAAGTTGCAAAGCTTCTGTAAGGCAAATGACACTGTCAATAGGACAAAATGGCCATCAACAGATTGGGAAAAGATCTTTACCAATCCTATATCTGATATAAGGCTAAAATCCAATGTATACAAAGAACTCAAGAAGTTGGACTCCAGAGAACCAAATAACCCTATTGAAAATGGAGTACAGAGCTAAACAAACAGTTCTCAGCTGAGGAAATTTGAATGTCTGAGAAGCACCTAAAGAAATGTTCAACATCCTTAGTCATCAGGGAAATGCCAATCAAAATGACCCTGAGATTCTACCTCACACCAGTCAAAATGGCTAAGGCCAAAGATTCAGGTGACAGCAGATGCTGGCAAGGATTTGGAGAAAGAGGAACACCCCTCCATTGCCTGTGGGAATGCAAGCTGATACAACCACTCTAGAAATCAGTCTGCCAATTTTTCAGAAAATTGGACATAGGGCATGAGGACTCAGCTATACCACTCCTGAACTCCAACATGATCCATTCTTATCTCCAACATGTAATAAAGACACATGTTCCACTATGTTCATAGCAGCCATATTTATAATAGCCAGAAGCTGGAAACAATCCAGATGTCCCTCAACAGAGGAATGGATACAGAAAATGTGGTACATTTATACAATGGGATACTACTCAACTATTAAAAACAATGATTTTATGAAATTCACAGGTAAATGGGTGTATCTAAAAAATACCGTACTGAGAGAGGAAACCTAGTCACAAAATAAGACACATGGTATGTGTCTTAATATCCACTGATAAGTGAATATTAGGCAAAAAGCTCAGAATACCCAAACCATATGAAGCTCAAAAAGAAGGAAGACCAAAGTATGGATACTTCAGTCCTACTTAGAAGTAGAAACAAAATAATCATGGGAGGTAGAGGGAAGGAGGGACCTGAGAGGGACAGGCAGAGGGAAGGAAAAGAGGGGCAGGATCAGGTGTGGGAGGAGATGGAGAAGTACAGAGGTCAGGAAATTGAATGGAGGTGTGTAGCAGTGGGAGGTGGGGAAATGAAGGTAGGCTCCAAAAGTCCCAGATGCTAGGAAAGTAACAGGTTCCCAGGACCAATGGGGATGGCATTAGCTGAAGGACCCAAGAAAGGGGAGAGAAAACTTATAAAGACCATATCTTGAGATTAGGCACAGCCTCAAGTTGAAAGATGAGACCCACCCATCTCAAAAAATTTAACCCCAGAAAGGTTACTGTCTAAGGGAAATGCAGGCATAAAGAGTGGATCCAGAGACTACCCCACCTGGGGACCCATCCTATATGCAGACCTCAAATTCAGACATTATTGCTAATGTCAAGAAGTGCTTGCTGACATGTCTGTCCCCTGAGAGGATCTGCCAAAGCCTGATCAATACAGATGTGGATGCTTTCAACCAACGATGGGAATAAGCATGGGGACTCCTATGGAGGTGTTAGGGGAAGGAATGAAGAAGCTAAAGGGGTTTGCAACCCCATAGGAAAAACAATATCAACCAACCAGACTCTCCTAGAGCTTCCAGGGACTAAACTACCAACCAAAGAGTGCACATGGAGGGGCCCATGATTCCAGCTGCTTATGTAGCAGAGAATTGCCTTATCTGGCATCAGTGGGAGGGAGGTCCTTGGTCCTGTGGAGACTCCATGGCCTAACATAGGGACATAGGAACATAGGAACATAGGAATGCTAGGGGGATGAGGCAGGAGTGGGTAGATGTGTACAGGAGCTCCCTCATAGAAGCAGGGAGAGGGGAAACCAGAAAGGGGAATAACATTTAAAATGTATATAAATAAAATAACTGATAAAAAAGAAAATGCTGTTCTTTTTTCCAGTGTGTAGTTAGGAATCTTATGTCAAAATCAGATGGTTGTGGGTGTATCAACTTATGGTGGAGTCCTCAGTATGATTTCATTGATCAGTGTGTTTGTTTTCATGTACAATGTTGCAGGTTCTTGAAATCTGGAAGGGTAATATCTTCAGTAGTTCCTTTATTATTCAGGATAGTTTTAGCTGTCCTGAAGCTGAATATTATCATTTCAAGTACAATGAAGAACTGTGTTGGAGTCTATTGGGGATGGCATTGAATCTGTATATTGCATTTGCTATGATGATCAATTTCACTGTACTAATTCTAGCAATCCATGATCATGGGAGGTATTTCTATATGCTATTGTCTTCTTCAACTTTTTCCTCAGTTTTTTAAAGTTTTTATTATGCAGTCTTTTCACTTGTTTAGTGTTACTCCAAGATACGATTGGCTATTGTGAAAGATACTGTTTCTCTGCTCTTTCTCAGTCTGTCATTTCTATGTAGGAGGCTACTGGTGTTTGTTTGTTATTGTGTAAGCTGATACTTTGCTGAAGGTGATTATTTTTAGGTATTTAGGAAGGTGGAATTTTTAGGGACTTTTGTGTATAAAATCATATCTGCAAATAAAGATAATTTGACTTTCTCCTTTGCTCTTTGTATCTCCCTTAAATTGTCTTATTTCTCTAAAACTTCAAGTACTACATTGAATTCATTTGTAGAGCACAGACACCCTTGTCTTTTTTTCTGATCTTAGTGGAAATGCTTTGAGTTTAATTATCTTTCTGTTTAAGTTGATGTTGGCTAGGGATTTGCTATAAACCACCCTTATTATGTCAAGGCATATCACTTACATCTTTAGGGCGTTACTCATGAAGGTATGCAGCATTTTGTCAAAAGCCTTTCCTCCTGTATCTAATAAGATGTCTTCATCATGTTTATGTGGTAGGTTCTATTCACTGATTCATGTATGTTGAATCCTGCCTGCATCTCTAGGATGAAGCCATCCCATCATGGTGTATAATCTTTTCAATGTGTTCTTTATCTCATTTTACAAGTATTTTATTGAGAATTTTTGCATTTATGTCATAAAGAAAATTGAACTGTAATTGTCTTTGTCAGTGTTTGTGTGTGTGTGTGTGTGTGTGTGTGTGTGTGTGTGTGTATGTGTGTGTGTGTTACCAGGATAATTTGAACTTCATAAAAAGCATTAGGCAATGTTCCATCTTTTTTTATTTTGTGGACTAATAGTGTCATTAATTTGTTTTTGAGATTCTATTAGAATGCTGCACTGCATCCATCTGGTTCTGCAAATCTTTTGGTAGGTAGATTTTTATTTACTCCTTCTATTTCATGAGGGCTCATAGGTCTGTTCAAATTGCTTGTCTGTTCTAAATTTAATATTGATAGCTAGTATATTATCAAGAAATGTAGTCCTTTCTTTCAGGTTTTGCAATTTGGTGGTGTGCAGATTTTTGTAAGTATTTCCTTATGATTCTATTGATTTTTTTACTGTCTGTACTTTCATCCCCTTATCATCTTTAAATTCCTTTTATTAACTTGGATCTTCTCTCTTAATATTTTAGTTACTTTCAAGCCTCAAATTAAGGTCTTTTATTTACTTAAAGTTGATTTGTATATGGTTTAAAATGACAATGCCACACCCAAGAATATATGGACAATGAAATTTAGACTCAATAGATAATTTCTTTTGTTTTTATGTTTTTATTTTTCCATAAGGGAGTACAGTGTTGGCTGGGTAAAGAAGTTGGATGGATTTAAGAGGAGTTGTATGTGAATAAAATCAAAATATATGGTATGAAATTCTCAAATAAATAATAAAATAAATAAATAAATAATGAAGTGAAAAGTGTATTAATTTAGTGTTCATTTGCATATGAATATTCAAATTTTCCAAGTAACATTCTTTTTGTTTGTTTGTTTGTTTGTTTGTTTGTTTTGAATTTAATAGTGTTTAAAATATTGGCTCTTATTGTGGTACAAGACCAAAATAAGAACAATTTTTAGACATAGGATTGCATTGTAATAAGGCTGTACTTCAATGACCCTCAAATCACCAAAGCTTAGCTACCTCCATCGTAGCAAAACTGAGAATTGACAATTCTGCTGTGTCAAGGAATGAATTGTAGGCACGATTTTTTAATACAGACTTCCTGCTGTGGTCAAAACTACTTGACTTGAGTGAGTGACTTTATTCTCAGGCCACCGAGAACAGGTTACATTCATTTAAGAAATGGTGTGTGTATTAAGATGGTCTATCCATAAAGTCATTCATCAACTGTTTCAATGAACAATGGTTCTGCTTGGAGGGTGGCATAGACATTAGGTGAGGGTAAGAATTTGGTTCATTGGCTGTGATAATTTGGAAAAGCATTCGTCTCAGAGAAAGAGTAGCTTATAAAGTTCTCTTCTTCAAACTTGATACAGGAGCTACAAATGTCAAGCAAAGCATTCAGTCTCAC
>NW_022196909.1:4395596-4403030 GCF_008632895.1 Mastomys coucha
GGCTGACATTTGTGTTCTTGTAGAGTCTGTATGACATCTGCCCAGGATTTTCTAGCTTTCATAGTCTCTGGCAAGATGTCTTCCATAATTCTGATAGGCCTGCCTTCATATGTTACTTGACCTTTTTCCCTTACTGCTGTTAAAATTCTTTCTTTGTTTAGTGCATTGGTGTTTTTATTATTATGTGATAGGAGGGCTTTCTTTTCTGGTCTAGTCTATTAGAAGTTCTATAGGCTTCTTGTATGTTCATGAGCATCTCTTTCTTTAGGTTAGGGAGGTTTTCTTCTATAATTTTGTTGAAGATATTTACTGGCCCATTACATTGGGAGTCTTCACTCTCTTCTATACCTTTTATCCTTAGGTTTGGTATTCTCATTGCATCCTGGATTTCCTGGATGTTTTGGGTTAGGAGCTTTTTGCTTTTTGCATTTTCTTTGACTGTTGTGTCAATGTTTTCTATGGTTCTTCTGCCCCTGAGATTCTCTCTTCTATCTCTTGTATTCTGTTGACGATGCTTGCATCTATGACTCCTGATTTCTTTCCTAGGTTTTGTATCTCCAGGGTGTCTCTCTTTCTGATTTCTTTATTGTTTCTATTTCCATTTTTAGATTCTGGATGGTTTTGCTCATTTCCTTCACCTGTTTGATTGTGTTTTCTTGTAGTTCTTTAAGGGATTTTTGTGTTTCCTCTTTAAGAGCTTCTAGTTCTTTACCTGTGTTCTCCTGTATTTCTTTGAGGGTGCTATTTATGTCTTTCTTAAGGTCCTGTATCATCATCCTGATAAGTGATTTTATATCTGAATCTTGCTTTTCCAGTGTGATGGTGTGGCCAGGACTTGCTACGGTGGGAATATTTGGTTGTGATGATGGCAAGTGACCTTGGTTTGTGTTGTTTATTTTCTTACGCTTGCCCCCCTGCCATCTGGTTATCTCTAGTGCTACCTGCCCTTGCTAAATATGACTGGAGCCAGTCCTTCCTCTGATCCTGGTTGTGTCAGAACACCTCAGAGTCAAACTGTTTCTATGATCCTGTGATTCTGAGATCCTGTGATCCTCGGCTTTTTAGAGCACCTGGGAGTGCAGCAGCTTTTTCTGGGTGTTGTGGGACTGGCTGTGGAGCCTGGGCCCAAGGTCTGCTCAGGATACCAGCCCAGAGAGACTGGAAGGAACCCAAGCCACTCTGCTGGCAGAGTTCCTGTGTGCCTGGTCCTGCTGGTGCCAGTTACTTCTGGTGTTGGGACAGATGTTGGGTCCTCCTCACCTCTGATCCTGAGAGTGTCAGAGTGCCTGGGAGTGAAGCTTCCTCTGGGTGTTGTGGGACTAGCTGCAGAGCTTGTGCCCAAGGTCTGCTCAGGACACCAGCCCAGAGAGCCCCAGTACCATTCTTAAAGATAATTATTTTCATCCTTGTGTAGATTTTTACATGTCTTTGTCAAAGTTTGGGCAGTTGTAAGCATATTTGTTTTTAGGTTTACTACTCTAACCTATGGTTGACACATCTGCTTTTGTGCCAGTACCATGCTGATTTTATTACTCTTGTTTCTGTAATAGTTGGAGATTATTTAGTATGAAACTTCAACTACTGTTCATTGTGCTAGGAATTACTTGAACCAATCAAAATGTCATGTGCTTCCATTTGAATTGTAAGATACATTTCTTTGGGATTTTCCTGGAGATTGCATTAAATATGTAGCTCGCTTTGGGTAAAATATTCTCACATACTACCACAAAGAAAAGATTGTTTTGGTTTTTTTTTACTTTGAGAAAAAAATGAAGCAGTACTCTTCTTGGTTCTGTAACTTGCACTTATGCAAAGTAGCATGCTGATGGAGTGGAAAGAAAGTGAAACTAGCTTACCAGACTGTAAGCTTGTTTCTTTATTCACTTGTCAATTAGCTTCGAACTAGATAACCACCTTCCCTCATCCCTGATTCTTTACCCTGTGTAACAGTTTCTTACCTGCCGAGCACAACATTCAGTAGTGTAAATGACTGTGTGCTTTAAAAATCTATGGCACATTTAGGTGTTAATGGTTAACATGGTTTTGGAACCATAATCTTTTAAAAACTACTATTGTAAAAATAGAGGTTAGTTTGTATCTAATAAAGATGCACACTAACATCAGACATAATGCCTGTGTTTAAAGACCAATAAGAAACTAAAGCACAATTGGTAGTCATATTGCAGCCTGTATTATGGGGTGATGGGTGGGTTATACTTAAAAATACTGTGTTGAAAATGCACAATCCTGTGTAGTATCACTTACAATGGTTTTAGTTGCTCAATTTGCTCAGAGATAAAACAAAAGTAATAAGACAATGGGCTCATTTGAATGTATTATTCATTTTCTTGACATTATAGAAAAATATTTGAGGAAACAACTCACAAGAGGCAGCATTTGGCTCATAGTCTTGAGGATCAGTGTGGGAGACATGGTCATATTGCACCATTACTTCCATCCTGAGTGAATGCAAGCACTGTGGCAAAGAGAGTGCTAGGAAACAATATTGTTTATCACAAGGCATCAAGGAAACAGGGAACTAGAGAAAAATACTGAAGACAAACGTTTTCCATCAAAGACCCATCTCCAATAACCCATCACTGCCAATCACTTTCCTAGAACAGTGGTTCTCAACCTGTAGATCATAACCCCTTTGGGACTTGAATGACTTTCCTCAAGAATTACTTAAGACCATCATAAGATCATTAGAAAACACAGATACTTACATTATAATTCATAACAGTTGCAAAGTTACAGTTATGCACTAAGAACTAAAATAACTTTACACTTGTGAGTGGGTCACCATAACATGAGGAGCTGTAGTAGAAGGTCACAGCATTAGGCAGGTTGAGAGCCACTGCCCTTACATACTTACATACATACTGGCTCTTTTAACATTGCTGCTTATATAAGCTTCCCTGTAAACACTGCCTGGATAGAAGTAAGTGCTGTCCTAACAAGACAAATAGAAACACAGGATTGTCAGAGATTGCCCTCCAGTCTCTGAAAATGATCACAGCTAACCTCTGAGTTCTTGACACAGTCCACACCATGGCTGAGTCTAGCAGCAACCATAGACATGGAAGTTCCCTTTAAATTATGCTAGGTCTCAGATTCAATGTTTTCCAGTTAACAAGCAGAGAAAGTAGCTTCCACTAAGCATTCTCAAATTACATATTTAAGAGCAAATAAAATCCAAAATGCTGTTTCAGGACAGTTTGGTGTTTAATTAGAATAAGCAGAATAGCCTGTCACCTCAATGAAGTTTTGTAAAGGTTAAGGTTAAGGTTAGGGTTACAGTTAGGCTTAGGGTTAACCCTAACCCTAACCCTAACCTCAGCAGTAGGAATATAGTTCCTACTGAAGTTTTGGATGGTTTCTTGTACTTACAAACCAGAAGGACAAGAAGAGGAATGAAAAAGAGGCAGCAGGAAGAAAAAGAAAAATCAGTGGTGAAATTCTAACCTGAGAGACTATGTTAAAGTGAAGGTTAACATGAAGATTCTAAGAAACTGTGTTCAGTCCTTCCCTATATGGTCTCTCTTCTAAAGCTAAGAAAGCATGGATTTGTTGAAGAACATCCTCTAGACATAGCCTAACATGCATCTTGCCAAAATCCAGAGCTCTTTATAGCGTGGGGTTTGTTATTGAACTATTTCAAAGATACATGAGTCAACAAAACGCAACTCATAAAAATTTGATATCCATGGGAGGTCAGCCCTTTTCTGAAGAGAAACAAGAGGAATGGATGGGGTGGGGGTGGAGCAAAGAGGAGGTGAAGGTAAGGGACTGATAGGAAAGGAAGAAGGACAAACTGCAGTGGAGGTATTTAATAATAATAATAATAATAATAATAATAATAATGAATTAAAATAAATAATAAATTAAATATATATTAACATATAATAATGTATAAAATAAATAATATACATTCTCTCTCCATATATATATATATATATATATATATATGTATATGTATAGTGACCAGCTCTGCTCAATATCTACCATGGGAAAAGCTGTAATTTCTGATGACTCTTTGGTTTGAAGTAGCAATTATCTACAAGCCCTCTGTCTTGAAATCTGTCAGTATGTCAAGTTGATGACATTGACCTATATGTTACTCTTTTAGTTTTCTAGAGTTTTGAGTGTGCTCCCTTTCTAACAAATAATTCCAAGTTCCTTGCAGGCAGTCTTCTTTAAGAGTCCCTAATGAATAGCTTCCCTTGTGTAACAGGTATATGCTTATTTTATCTCCCTGGCTACGAATTGATTTGGTCAGGCCATTTCTGACTCACCAAGCTTTAGAGAAGAACATTCATTTGCTATAAAATTCTTCCAACTTGAACCATGTACAGAGAGCACAGCTCTCTGCTGCCCTATGGTTCACACAGCACAATGCTGCTGCTGGTCTTCCTGTCTCACAGTGTTTTTCTTAAAGGACTGTTACATATTGTGCCTTAGAGGCAGATGTCTTGGAAGCTTTAAAATCTAGTGTATTTCTAAGTGCTATCCCTTGAAACCATGAAATTAATCTCTGACACTGCTCAGTCTCTGGGCTCTGCTCTCTCAGTAAGCTATAAAGGTAAAACTACTAATGCAACAGTATATTCACTGCTTGATAGACAGCACCCTATATCTATTTTTAAAATCTACTATGAAATTTGAGCTCATTGAACAGAGTACATGGATTACCTAGGAAATAGAACCTCATACAAGCTTATTGGCACACTCATTTGTGTGGAAGCTACCCTGCTTTTTTGCTACACCTAAAATACTGAGTCATTGCGGGAGATTGGTAGCCACAGAACCACAAATGATCAGCTCTCAAGCTCTAGCTGAGCAACACATACGCTTAAGGTGGTTTTTACCTGTCCGTGCCTCTGTGTCCTTGGATCAATTCTCTAAGTTCTTCATTTTCTCTTGCTTGAGTCATGGCACTTTTTCCTTGAATACCTGAAACCATAGCTAGAAGATACACAGAGATACTCCACCCCTCTGACTGCAGTTGTCTTCGCTGACATGTGAATTTCATCCTAATTGGCAGTTAGGGCAAAAAAGTACCTTAATTCAGAGTGGTCTCAATTGGTTGGAAACTGGTTTGCGGTTTCTTACTAAGGTTGCTCTATTTCCAGACTCTTTCAGTCTAGTTTTCCCAGTATTCTGCTTGGTTGCTAAGGCATTTACCAATGCAATTTTGGGTTCTAGTTTGCCAATTTTGTCTTCTCGAGCTGTGAAGTTTCTAGCAGTGCCTCTAGGCTTCTCTATCTTCAGCTGCTCTTTTTACATTAACTGCTGCTTTTAAATTGCCACAGTAAAAATGGAGCCGGGTGTTGGGTGTCTCCTGTGAGCATTCCATTCCAAAGTGATTTTTTTTCTATCAGGTCCTAGCATAGCTTGGCTTGCTAATAACCTCCAATAGTTTTATATGTTAACATACAAACTTTTCTATTCATTTACGGCATCATTAACAACTAAACAGCCATGAGTCTCAATAGGTAAATTCTGACTATTTTTTAATAAGTTGTTTTTCTCTATTGCCATGGGTTGAAAAACTATTATGTCTCTGGCCACAAGAGATGGGAAGACAATCAGCTAGTTTGTTTTCTCTCTCTCTCTCTCTCTCTCTCTCTCTCTCTCTCTCTCTCTCTCTCTCTCCCTCCCTCCCTCCCTCTCTCTCTCTCTCCCTCCCTCTCTCTCTCTCTCTTCCTCTCTCTCTCTCCCTCCCTCTCTCTCCATGCACTCTGTCTGTTGCCTGTGGGCAACATCTGCTCTGGAAGGAATCCATCTCACACAGTTTGTTGATTTGTTTCAGTTGGTAAGCAGTCTCTGTTGCACTGAATTTGTTTGGTTTGGCTGCCTGCCCCACTGCCTGCCTTTACCTTGCCAAATGAGGGGTGTTATATAGGGTTCTTTTGAGATTTCTCCATGATACCCTCCATCACTCTTTTTCACATTCTGCCGAATGTGTATCCATTAGTTGTAAATGCATCTACACCAGACCATACATCCAATACTATTAAGAAATCCCTTAGAGCACGTAATATGCCTATACCATCTTCTCTTATTTTCATTGTTGCTTTGCCTTTCCCTCAGGGACTCATGTAGCTTTCTCCTTAATGACATAAAGGTCTGTGCTCAAACGTCATCATCTACCCATGTTCTCTCTGTTTAGATCATTTAAAATAGACACAGAAACCCATTGTCCTATCCTCTTTATTACAGCATGTATCATTTCTGACAGATTATGCCTTTTATTTATAGTTTTATTTTCCCGTCTTTTTTTCCTACCCCAACTGCTGTATCACTGGTGCTTAGACTGTTTGGCACATAGTAGATACTAATAGAATACATTGAGTGAAGGAAGGAAAATAACTTTAAAATATATTGCCTTGTATTTCAAACTACTGAAGAGAAAAACATAATGAAATAAAAATATAACATTTCCAAAATTTATGGGCTTTCATTGCCTGGTTTTCAGTGTCTTAAAAATGTTGCTTTAGGACTCTGTGCTCAACCAGAGATTATGTAGGTTTCCAGAAGTCCAAGTCGGCTGTACACCCGTGGACCTTCCCCATCTGTGGGATGGTAAACCATGCCAGGAAACTTGATGGGTAGAGTGAGTCTGAGACCCTGGAAACTCAGTGGGTACACATGAGATGGCATACACCTCCCTGCCAAATTCCTGGCTTGGAACATGGGCCGTACTTCCCACATAAGGAAATTTAATCTGAAGTCATGCAGGACCAGAAGGTAGTTCTCCATGCTAATGAAGTATGTGAAGACCCTGAGAGTTTAGCCAATAAGCTTCCCTTCCCAGTCATTCCTCCTTGCAAAAGGTATTTAATCTCCGGTCTACCCTGAGAGGCAGATATGTGTCCATTTTCCACGATGAAAAACCAACGAACAGTTTGGAACCAAGGGCTGTCTCTTTCATATTAGAACCACCATGGAGAGCACAGAGCAGGCCTTTGCCTATAGAAGGCCCATCTGCACCCCCAGACAACTGGAGCGTCCAGCTCTGGCCCTGGGCTGCATGCCTTTCTCAGTGGCCCCCAATGGTCCAGGCCTCTTGCAGGTCCCTGAACCCCCAACACTTCATTCCCCATTTCTCTGTGTGATTTTTCTAGCAGTGATTAGATGCCCTAAAGTTAGGGAACACCAGCTTTGCGTTTCCCACATCTCTGACTGCGTTTCTGCTGTAGGATAGGCAAAGTCAAACACCTCACATTTCTCCTCCCCAACGTCCTTGCCCTGTGGCAGGGCAGAAGGTGGACTTGCTACTCAGCATCGCCAACATGAGGCACACCCAGCTGAAGCTACTCCAGCTGACTACCCACTCAGACATGCATCACAACCCCAGATTAATCAAGGACAGAGAGTAACCTCTGACACTACTTAAGAAGAGCCTGACCCCCGCCTTTCCCTCCCTCCCTC
>NW_022196909.1:4403256-4416652 GCF_008632895.1 Mastomys coucha
CAATGCCGACTATATTGCAAGTCGTCACGGCGGGGTATTGGGAAAAGTTTTCAATTAGCAATAATCGCTCCTCGGATAAACCTCATTGGCTATCATACTGCCACTACGCAAAGCTTTGACTCTTAGTTGCAATCTCCAGATCTTATTTTAGATTTAACTTGCCCTGCTACCACCCCGAGTTCCTGGGCAGAGCATACCCAGAGCTCTCTGCCTCCTCCTGTCTGCCAGCCTAAGCCTAGCCTGCAGTCCCAGCAACAGCCCTGATGCCCAGCGCTCTGGCTCTTCAGTGCAGGCCTAAAGGCAAACATGTGCTTGCCCTCTCACGCTGTCCGTCCAGCCAGCGCGGCTGCCACCGTGGTTAGAGAGACAAATGGAGAATGGCTACGGGTATCGTCTCACTTCTGCTAGCCCTGATAATATAGTCCCACCAAGTCCCTATGCTTCTTCTCTTTCTGCTCTACTTTCAGGGTGTATGCCTCTCACAATACCAAACAAGAAAACAAAAAGGGAAAATGGCCATCTGCCTGATAGAACGCATAGCAGTGGAGTGGCAAAACAGAGCCCCCCTGCCTGATAGAACGCATAGCAGTGGAGTGGCAGAGCAGGGCCCCCCTGCCTGATAGAACGCATAGCAGTGGAGTGGCAGAGCAGGGTCCTCCCAGCTCCACTTAGGTGAAAAGAGCCCACCAAGAAAAGACAAGAGATCTTTCTGCTAAAAAAACCCTTAGCCCAAAAATTGTCATCCTTCTTTATTTAAATGCCTATTTTCTCCCTAGCATTCAGGCCTTCTAACCTAAAATTGTCTTATAATTTTCCAATTTGTTTAAAATTTCTTTTAAGGATCAAAAGTCATATTTAATCCACTCCCACAGGTCAAACCAACTATGATGATAGCCATTATTTAATCTTTAATTAACAGCCGATTTCCTTTACAGACAAGCTGTTACTACATAATCAAGATATCTTCTTCCCCCAGTATCCTAAGCAGATAAATCCTCACCTCTTCCCTCTGCTTTCCTTAATATAAAACAGATGAAACTCCCCACTTAAAGGATCCTTCCTGGACTAAATTCCTCAACCCCTTTGATTTTCTAGAACCATAACAACAGACCATGATGTGCTCCCCAGCAAACTATTACAGGCTTAATATGAACTACCCACCCTGTACAGACATTCCCTGCAGGGCTGGGGATCTGCTCTTCTGTTATGATTACTCTACAAGTTTATCTCTACAAAAGAAAAAAGACAGCACTGCCACCACAGACCCAGACAGAGACACACCTGCCATCTCCCTTGGCCTGCTGGGACAATGAAGCTACCTTCATCTAGGCACATCGTCTAACTGAAGATTCTCAATACAAACAGATGTGGAGACCCGCAAAGGACAGACGTGGGACCTTCCAGAGACAGATAAACTCTCTTGCCAAAGCCAAATGGCTACCAAACTTGGGGAAATTTACATGATAATAAGAACAACATGATGTCTACATAGATTAATCAAATATTGTTTAAAACCAATGTTAGCCCCCTCAAAAATTATACAACCTACTGAACAGTTAATTGCTTTAATAATCTCTTGTCTTCCTAGACCCAGCCCCTCATTACCCTTCTAGCCTATGTTGTATTCTTCTGGCCTATGTGTTGTGTTTTATTTTGATGCTTCCACTCTACCCAAATTTCTTACTGCAAATAACACTAGACAGTCACTCCAATGATATCTGCCCTCTAATAAAAAGAAAAAGAGGACCTCCCCATGTTTTTCCTCTCCAGTGGCCAAGCCCTGCCTCAGGGCAGAATGTGGACCCACAGTGGTCCCAAACTTATCTTCAAACCTCACCCCATCCTCATTGCTATGTCCCAGACCCAAACTTGTGTAGAAACTCTCTGTTCTACCAGAGACCACCACACAGGCCACCAAAAGTCCAGGATATACTTAACAGAAGACCAGAAAGAAAACAGAAACCAGTGAACAAAATCTTCACCCAACAAAACCAACTCAGAAATTAGCACCTAGACCTGTAATCACCCCAAACCCAGATCCCTAGAGGACAGAATAAGAACACAATAAATAATAGTCAAGGCAATAAATAATCACCACCAGAGCCCAGCTATCCTACCACAGCAAGCCTTGGATATTCCAACATAGCTGAGGCACAAGGAAAACACCTGAAACCCAACTTTATGAAGATTATTGATGAAGAGAAAATGGATAAATCCTTTAAAGGAACTGAGGAAAAGACAAACAAAAATAGAGGAAATGGATAAATCCCTAAAAGAAAGCCAAGAAAAATAGGAAACAAACAAGTAACTGGTTGAAGGAAATGGATAAAACTGTTCAAGATCTAAAAATAAACATAGGAACAGTTAGGAAAACACAAACAGACTGAATTCAGGAAATAAAAAATCTAGGTAAGCAAATAAAGAACTATAAACACAAGTTTCACCAACAGAATATAAAAGATGGAAGAGAGAATCTCAGGTTTTGAAGATAACATTAAAATAAATAAATACATTGGTCAAAGAAAATGTTAAATCTAAAACATCCTGAAACAAAAAATCAGGGGAGTATGAGATACTATAAAAAGGCCAAACAAAAATAATAGGAATAGAAGAAGAAAAAGAATCACAGCTGAAATGTTAAGAAAATATTTCTAACCTAAAGGGGGACATACCTACAAAAGTACAAGAAGCTTACAGAACACAAAATAGATTTACTCATAAAGGAAAATCCCCTTACCACATAATAAAGATGCTAAACATACAGAACAATGAAAGAAATATGAAAGAAACAAAAGAGCAAGTAACATATAAAGGTAAACCTACTAGACTTACCCTCAACTTCTCGATGGAAACTCTAAAAGTTAGAAAAGCCTAGAAAGATGTCTTGAATACTCTAAGAGATCACAGATTCTACACCAGACTACTATACCTAGCAAAGATTGCAATAACTGAAGAAGGGTAAAACAAGATATTCCATGATAAAATCAAGTTTATACAATATCTATCTCAAATATAGACCTATAGAAAGTACTACAAGGAAAACTTCAACCTAGGAATTTAACTATATCCATAAAAGCATAATTAACAAAATAATCACACACAAACTATTCCAAAAGAAGGGAAGCATGCACTCACCACCACCACCACCACCACCACCATCACCACCACCACCACCACCACCACCACCACCACCACCACCACCACCACCACCACCACCACCACCACCACCACCACCACCACCACCACCACCACCATCACCACCACCACTACTGCTGTCATCGCTACCACCACCACCATGTCTATCAACAACAAAAGAACCCATGGGAATTAGCATTCATTAGTCATTGATAAATACTCATTTCTCCAATAAAAAGACACAGACTAACAGAATAGATTAGAAAACAAAATGCATCCTTCTGCTCCATAAAGAAACATACCTCAACACCAAAGATAGACATTACCTCAGACTAAAGGGCTAGAAAAAGATTTTTCAAGCAAATAGACTTAAGAAATAAGCTGGTGTAGCCATTCTAATATTTAAAAAATAGACTTCAAGCCAAAATTAATCAAAA
Organism: Mastomys coucha; assembly: GCF_008632895.1. NCBI lineage: Eukaryota > Metazoa > Chordata > Mammalia > Rodentia > Muridae > Mastomys > Mastomys coucha. Next base: position 4,406,829 of record NW_022196909.1, read on the forward strand.
GAGATGGGGAAGAACATTTCAAGAACAGTTGATACTCATCAAAAGAAAAATCCACCAAATAATGTATCAATTCTTAATATATATGCCACAAACTTAAGTGCATCTTCATTTGTAAAAGAAACTTTACTAAAATTTAAATCACACACGAGTTATGGAGTATCCCTCCACAGCAAAAGAAAGCTACTAAGGCTATTGTATGTGTCAGGGGTGTTGCTCCATGGAGGTCTTGAGAGGTCATTGAATGAACCTGTGAAGGTGAAGCATGAATTGTGTCAAACCTGAGAATCATGAGAAAAAAAAAAACAGTTCCACAATTTTGGCTAATTTGAAGCAAGCTTTGTCCAGGTACATTCTCGGACTCCCAGGAAATTGGCATGCATCATGTTTTGCAAAGGATTAATAAGACAAAACCATTTCCCCTCAGGTTCAATCAGAAACAAGCAAACATCCTGATGTACTTCCTGCCTATATGCCTCCTGTCCACATTCAATCAAGAATATACAATGTATACAAACTTGTTTAGGAGTAAGAACATGTGACATAATTTCCCAAGAATCACATACCCCAGCATTCCAGAAACTAATTTGTCCTTGGGCTAGTGGTGCTTATGGGTTAACTTTGCCCCTTATGTTCCTCTATTTGAGTTGTATCCTCATTTAAATCCTTGACTCTGTGATAGGTACCTATTTATATTGGGATTTAACAACCATTAGCATAATGACACCCGATCAGGAATTGTCATCTACTTCAGGAATTAATGATAAAAGAGCCAATAGTAATTAGCAGAAACAGAAGTGTCAAAGGCCCTGCAATGGCTGACATGAAAGTATCTACGAGGAACCTTAGACATTTTGCAATTGTGAAAATAAATATCCTGCTGTAATATTAAAATTAACTGTGCCACATGTTTCTAACAAAGGAGCTGATTGTGCCATGTATAGGCCATCAGTGAAAAGATTGAAAGCATCAGTCATAGCCTGAAAAACATTTAATACTGCTGTTAATTCAGCTAACTGAGCTGGGAGGCCAGGAGTTTCTATGACTACCTGTTGATTATTCATAAGATATCCAGCTCGTCCTTTAGAGGAGACGTCAATAAATTTCACAAGGGCATTACTCAAAGGCTGTAAAGAAGTCATGTTAGGAAATATCATTTCATGCACATTTAAAAATTTTATCAGTTTATTCTGAGTATAATGATTATCTATAATTCCCTGAAATCCTATCTGAGCAATCAACCAATCTGTGCTATGCTGTTTTAACCAAGAATGTTGATCTAAAGTAAAAGGCTGAATGATAACATCTAGTTCTTTGCCAAAATAAATCAGTGCTTGCTTTCTACCAAGCATGACCATACAAGCTACTCCCTCATAATATGGCAAGATATTACATTTAGGAGACACCCTTGAATGTATCCACATGAGAGGTGCTTTTTGCCATAACAACGCTGTAGGAGCATGAGTTGTGTTGAAAATTAACAAATGCAAAGGTAAAGAATAATCTATATAAGTAACAAATTGATTTTCAATAGCTCTTTCTACCTGCTGTAAAGCTGACATTCCTTCTCTAGTTAAAAATCTAGGAGAATTTGGATCAGAATTACCTCTGAGAATATCAAATAAAGGTTTCAATTCTCCCATAGTAAGCTTTAGGTAGGGACGAAGCCAGCTGATATCACCTAATAAATTTTGAAAATCATTTAAAGTTTTTATTCTGTCCCTATGAATAACTATCTTTTGGGGAATAATAGATTGATCCATGAGTGTGAATCCTAAATAATTATACGAATCCTGAGTTTCCACATTTTCTGGAGCTATCTGCAGTCCCTTTTCAGCTAAGGCAACTTAAGTCTCTATAACATAAAAGTACATCCTGATGATTTTTTCCTGCTAATAGGACATCATCTGTGTAGTGGGCAATATATATCATTGGCCATTTTTTCCTTATAGGATCAATGACTTGTACCACAAATTTTTGACATAACATAGGACTATTAGCCATGCCCTGAGGAAGGACGGTCCATTGATATCTTTTGATAGGTTCTTTAAAATTAACAGATGGAACACTAAAAGCAAATCTCTCACAATCCTCAGGGTGCAAAGGAATTGTAAAGAAACCGTCTTTTAAATTCATAACTATTTTATAATATCCTTTTGGAATTCCCACTGGAGATGGAAGTCCAGTTTGCAATGCTCCCATAACTACCAATGTTTCATTTACCTTTCTTAGATCTTGTAACAGTCTCCATTTACCTGATTTTTTCTTGATGACAAATATTGGCATATTCCATGGGGAATTGGTTTCCCTCAGATGTCCTGCTTCCAATTGCTCCTGCACTAGCAAAGAAGCAGCTTCTATCTTTTCTTGAGATAAAGACCACTGATCAACCCAAACTGGAATATTATTAATCCATTGAATTTTATGTGCATGGGGGGCAGGCAAGATAGTGACCATCATGAAAATGCTTCGAACCTTTACTATTAGGATGAGGCTTAGGGCCTTCAGATGTTCGAATGTCCTGTTCTGGCCTCTGCTTATTAGCTATTTCACTAGGGCTACACAAGACAATATCCATTTGTTAAAACAGATTTCTTCCCCACAGAGTAACAGGCAGATTTGACATAACATAAGGCTGAATTTGTCATGAATTACCTTCCTCGTCTCTCCAGGTTAGAAGCTTAGAGCTTCATTTTGGATTATTGGCATAACCAATTCCTTGGAGATGAGTTATTGTCTCAGACAAAGCCCAGGTTGAGAGCCAGTCTTGTCCTCTAATGATAGTCACATTAGCTCCAGTATCTATTAAATCTTCAAAAAATTTTCCTTAAATAATTAACTTATGATTAGGTCTTTTGCTAGTGATAGATTGTACCCAGTATACATCAGAAGAACTCTGTTCTTTCTCCTTTTTAACAAAATTGGAAGGCATTGGACACAGAACAATTAAAATAAGCTGAGCAATTCTCTGATTAGCAGGTTCTGTAATAACACCATAAGGTAAAGCAGCCATAATCTTAATCTCCCCCTGATAATCACCATCAATAGCACCTGTATAAATCTGCAATACTTTCACAATTGAACTACTTCTCCCTATAAGCAATCCCCAAGTCTCTGTGCGCAAGGGCCCAAAGACTCCAGTAGGAGTCTGGAGTCAAACTCCAGAATTTGAACTCCCATTTCTGGTGGTAATACTGGGTGACAGGTGGAGCAGAGGTCCAATCCTGCACTTTCTGGGGTTGCCCTGTAAAGTTCAAAGACGAATTTCCTTGGCTGGGTGGCAGCCTCATGGCCCCATATGCTGCCTGTTGTTTTAGGAAGGGGGACTGGGGATGCCCCTTCCACTCGTTTCCCGACAAGGTATTGTCTTGAAAACCTTTTTTAAATCTACAGTCTCTGGCCCAATGCTTCCCTTTCCTATGAGGACAGATTCTCAGGGCAGCGCCTGACTGCTGCCCGTTTGTGACTCCTAATCAGGGCAATCATATTTAAAATGATTTATACTTCCACATTTAAAACATCCTTCATTCTCCTGTCTTTGCATCAGGATCTCTTGAACCGTAGTTTCCTGCAATGCAGCTGCCATTGCCAGTCCTTGGTTATAAGAAGGTCGAATATCTGCATAAAGGCGAATATATCCGGATAAATCCATGCTACCCTTGTGTGGCTGAATAGCAGCTTTACACACTGCATTAGCGTTCTCATAAGCAAACTGTGTAATAAGCAGACTGTCCGTATGAGATTCCCCAAGAGTTCTGCTCGCAGCTTGCTGTAACCTGGCTATGAAATTTTGAAAAATCTCCTCTGGGTCTCATCAGATGGCAGCTAGACTTCCATTAATCTCACCTTTTGTAGGTAATTGAATCTAAGATCATCTCGCTGCCATTGCAATTTTTCCAATTTTTTCCCATGTTCTTTTATTTAAATTACTTACTTCTTAAATCCATGGGCAACAAGATTCTATCTCATCTGAGAGATCTTTCAATGCATTTTTCCCACCCTGATTCCCCTTGCCTGAAGCAACTTATTTATACTCTGTATCTCTGCTTTCAACTCATTTGAACCCATTTTCATTGTCACACCCCTAGGCGAGTTTAATGCCGGGTCAGCGCCAACCCAACCTAGCCCTGTACCCTGTTTGCACGTACGGCAACACTTCTACAATATGAAAATAAGGCTAGCGCTAGCATCAAAATTGCCTACCATGCAGAATGGTATACAACCTTTTATCCTTACCTTCTGAATCTTTAGGCAGAGTTCTGCTTGTGACAGTGTGTCCTTTATAAATCCTCCATGTCTGAGTCCACAAGTTCGGGCGCCATCTGAAACTGCCTGCAGTTTCATAAACTGGGTTCTCTCAGAGGAGGGAACGAAGGACCTGAAATAGAGGATTCGAAATGCAAAGAGAAATCACGAAGTCAAGTTGAAATAGCCCAATCAAGACTTCACTTTACTTAGATAAGCCAGGGTTTTTATATCACAGGAGAAACCAAAACCAAATCTCTGGATTGCATGATATTTGCATAACATAAACACTGCAAAAAAGGTTCAGGGGACAAAGTCCTCAGGTTCAGAAGATCTTCAGGCAGTGGGCGTACTCAGGTGGTGGGCGTGCTCAGGCGTCTTCTTCAAAACGAACTGACAGTCTGCAGAGAGCATCTGTCTTAGCTCCCCAGGTGGTAGCCTCCAAGCAGAGACTGCAAGAAGTCCAATGGCTGAGGGAAAGGGGGTGGTAACAATGCTCAATGGTTAGTATTATTATCGTAATCTAGGTGGAATCATTATCATGACTATATTTTTGGAGACCTTAGGGTGACTTCTAGGAGCTGGGGTTTTTGTTTATTATAGAAAGCTTTTTTCATTAAATATTTTAAATATTCAAGTACATCTCTGACAAGTTTGAGGACCATAAAATAACAATATAGTTAAGTTATTAATTAAATATATAATTAAGTATATCTAAACTAAATAAATTCCTGTTAGGTTTAGTTATCTTCTTTAGGATTAACTTTGAAAATATACACAGAAGTCTAAATAAGACATTTCTGTAATTTAATCATATTAATACTTATATGTATAATTCTGAATATATTAAGGCTTAATCGTCTTTAATAGCTTATAATAAAATGTAACAATTTCTAAACTGAAGTTCTTTTAGTACCAAAAAAAATTTTAAATCATGACTATAGACCATAGGGAGATTGGCAACTTAACTTTCCTGATAGTGCACTTTTATAAAATATCAGAGTTTCTTATATGATTTGGTTTATCAAAATAGCTGAAGTTTAACTATTAGCAAGGACAGGACATTAGACATTCATTCATAAATCAGTCTCTATTAGCTTGATTAAACTTCAGGTAAGAAGTGACCCTTTGCCAGACTACTTAGATCATTGTCTTGCTGTATCACAAGATAGGAACACTCCAGTCTCTGACATTTATTGTTTGGTGCTTACAGATGTGGCACTAAGTTTTTTTTTTTGTTTTGTTTTGTTTTTGTTTTTTTCAAGACAGGGTTTCTCTGTGTTGCCCTGGCTGTCCTGGAACTCACTCTGTAGACCAGGCTGGCCTCGAACTTAGAAATCCGCCTACCTCTGCCTCCCAAGTGCTGGGATTAAAGGTGTGTGTTACCACCACCCAGCGTGGCACTAATTTTTAGCCTTTTATTCATCAAGATTACATATTAATAAAGACATCATGTTAAAATATTTTAAAAATTTAAAATATCTTATAACTTTTTACATTTAAATATTTTAAAAAGTTGTATCTTTAAAAATTATCAAGTTCTTTTTTAATTTAAATCTTCTGTAAAACTCCAAAGTTTCCTCTTAAAGAACTTTAACATCTTTCAATTGTCTGATCCTGCAATATCAAAAATAAAGGACCCTTTCTTGTTTCAAAAGTGAAGATATAGGGCACAATTATAATCCACACAAGGCAAAACCAAGCTCCAACTGTCTCGACAATTCAATGGGCAATATTTGAATTCATATGGGACTTGGGTCACCTTTCTGATCCTATCTTTGGCAGCATATGTAGCTTGCCTTGTAGATCCTAGCTGGCTCAAAGATCCCTTTGTGTCTTTACAACAAATAACCATCTAGATGATTCTTAGGATACAAAATTTGGCTGCCAGCATAAGGTTCATTCTTGTATATGAATACATGGAGGTGCAGTTTTTAATACCTTATTAAACAAACATTGTTTTAAAATACTATCCTTCATAAAATTTATTTTCAGGACAGGAATTCTATAAATATTCATCCCAATCTAAAATATCTTGGAGACCTGTCGTTGCCTTCTTGGTTGGCCCATACCATGTAGTTACCTTTAATCAAGATGTAAGTGAAGCCATATGACATCCTTCTTCTCTAACCCTAGCAAAGATCGCTACCAGCCACATGGCTGCCTGAAGATGGTCACATGTTGATTAGGTCCAAAATGGAACCATGCCATGTTGTTCTTTTAACATTACCTATGTATATATAGTTTAACTACAGACTCCGTTTTATGTACTTTAAGTTAATTTTCTGTTACAGATATTTTAGGAAGTTATCTGTTCTTGGGCAAGTGGGCCTTACAGGTTGGCTTTGGCTTTTATAATTGCTTTGGAGACCTCAAAATGTTGTAGATGTCAGAGCCATGGGATTACTGTTGAGTAAAGCTGCTAAGAGGGATTAAGACCAGCCCAAGAGAAAGAAGTGTGTTGCAGTCAACAAAACTGAGAAGAGTTGAATGCACAAAAAGAGTCTTGCTATCAGACATGAAGATACAGAGTCTGGAGTTTGTGATGTGTTCTTGGATTTGATTTGTGAGTACTTCATTGAGTGCTTTTGCACCAATCTTCGTGAGACAAATTGGTCTGAAATTCCCTTTCTTGCTTGAATCTGTGTGGTTTATGTATCAGGGTGGCTGTGGCCTCATAAAATGAATTTGGCAGTATTCATTCTGTTTGTATTTTGTGAAATAATTTGAGGAGTATTGGTATTAGATACTCTTTGGATGTTTGGCAGAATTCTATACTGAAACCATCTGTCCCTGGGCTTTGCTTTTTTTGGTGGGAGGGGGTTGGGAGACTTTTAATGACTACTTCTATTTCATTAGGGCTTATATGCCCATTTAGATTGTTTATCTGATCTTGATTTTTAAAAATTTGGCAAATGATATCTATCAAGAAAATCATCTATTTCATTTAGATTTTCCAATTTTGTGAAATACATATTGTGAAGGAAGGCCTAAGGATTCTCTCAGTTTCCTTGATTTCTGCTGTTTTGCCCCCCTTTCATTTTTTATTAGTTTGAATATTCTCTCTGCTTTTTGTTAGTTTGGCTAAGAGTTTGTCTATCTCCTTAATCTTCTCAAAGAACCTACTCTTTGTTTCATTGATTGTTCTCTCTGTTTATATTTTACTGATTTCAGCCCTAAGTTTGATTATTCCCTGCCATCTACTCCTCTTAAACATGTTTGCTTCTTTTTATTCTAGTGGTTTCAGGTGTGCTGATAAGTTGCTAATATGAGATCTCACTGATTTCTTTATGAAGACAGTAATGCTATGAAATTTCCTCTTAGCACTGCTTTCATTCTGTCCATAACTTTGGGTTTGTTGTTCATCTGCTTTCAGTGAATTCTAGGAAGCCTTTTTCTTCCTTCCTTCCTTCCTTGCTTCCTCGCTTCCTTCCTTCCTTCCTTTCTTTCTTTCTTCTTCCCCCCCCCCTTCTCCCAAGTAGTGATTTATTAGAGAATTACTTGGTTTCCATAATTATGTAGCGTTTTGATGTTTCTGTTGTTGAAAGCCAGCTTTAATTTGTGGTGGTCTGATAGGATGCAGGGGGATGGTATTTCAATTTTCTTGTATCTGTTAAGACATGTTTGTGATCAAGCATATGATCAACTGTGGCGAATGTTATATGGGGTGTGAGGAGAAGGTATATTCTTTTGTGTTTGGGTGAAATGTTTTGCAGATATCTGTTAAGTCCATTGAGTTATAACAACAGTTAGATCCATTATTACTCTATCTGGATGACCTGTCCATTGGTGGAAGTCAGATGTTGGAGCCTCCCACTATTAATGTGTGGGGTTCAATGTGTGACTTAAGTTTTAGTAATGTTTCTTTCACAAGTATAGGTAGGTGTCCTTGCTTTTGGGTCATAGGTATTCTGAATTGAGACAACATCTTGGTCAATTTTCCTTTGATAAGTCTGAAGTGTCCTTTCCCCTTTTGTTTGATTAATATTGATTGAAAGTCAGTTTTGACTCACAAGCTAATTGCCAGTTTTATCTGATGCATTAGAAAAGAAGAAGAAAAAAGAGAAAAGAAGAAAAAAAGAGAGTCAGTTTTGTTAGAATTAGAATAGCTACACCAGCTTGATATTTGAGTTCATTTAATTAGAAAATTTTTTCAAGCCCTTTACTCTGGAGGTAATGACTATATTTGTTGTTGAGGTGTTTCTTAGATGAAGTAGACTGTTGGATCCCATTTTTGTTCATCCATTCTATTAGCCTGTATCTTTTTATTTGGGAAGTGAGAGATATTAATGAAGAATGATTGCTAATTATTGCTATTTTTATATTGGTGTTCTTGGTGGGAGTGGTGGAAGTGGTAATGGTGGTGGTGGTGGTATGTGTGTGTGTGTGTGTGAGTGTGTGTGTATGTGTGTATGTGTGTATGTGTGTGTATTGTGTGTTTCCATTCTTTTATTTTGCTGTTGTGAAATTATGTATTTCCTCTGTCTTCTTGGGTACAGCTAACATCCTTCTAGTATCTGCTCTAGGGCTGACTTTGATAGATACTGTTTACATTTGATTTTGTCATGGAATGCCTTTATTGCCCATTTTTGGTGAAATACAGAAAACCAGTAGCCAACATCAAACTAAATGGAGAGAAACTTGAAGCAATCCTGCTAAAATCAGGGACTAGACAAGACTCTCTCCCTACCTATTCAATATTGTACTTGAAGTCCTAGCCAGAGCAATTAGGCAACAAAAGGAGATCAAAGGGATACGAATTGGAAAGTAAGAAGTCAAATTATCACTATTTGCTGATGATATGATAGTATACTTAAGTGACCCCAAGAATTCTACCAGAGAGCTCCTAAACCTGATAAGCAACTTCAGCAAAGTAGCTGGATATAAAATTAACTCAAGTAAATCAGAGGCCTTCCTATACACAAAGGATAAACAGGCAGAGAAAGAAATTAGGGAAACAACACCCTTCACAATAATTACAAATAATATAAAATACCTTGGTGTAACTCTAACTAAGCAAGTAAAAGATCTGTTTGACAAGAACTTCAAGTCTCTGAAGAAGGAAATTGAAGAAGATCTCAGAAGATGGAAAGATCTCCCATGCTCACGGATTGGCAGGATTAATATAGTAAAAATGGCCATCTTACAGAAGGCAATCTACAGATTCAATGTAATCACCATCAAAATTCCAACTCAATTCCTCACAGACTTAGAAAGAGCAATTTGCAGATTCATCTGAACAACAAAAGACCCAGGATAGCCAAAACTATTCTCAATAATAAAGGAACCTCTGGTGGAATCACAATCCCGGACCTTAAGCTGTACTACAGAGCAATTGTGATAAAAACTGTATGGTATTGGTACAGTGACAGGCAGGTAGATAAATGGAACCAAATTGAAGACCCAGAAATGAACACACATACCTATGGTCACTTAATCTTTGACAAAGGAACTAAAACCATCCAATGGAAAAAAGACAGCATTTTCAGCAGATGGTACTGGCACAACTGGCGATTAACATGTAGAAAAATGCAAATCGATCCATTCCTTTCTCCTTGTACAAAGCTCTAGTCCAAGTGGAT
>NW_022196909.1:4417805-4434330 GCF_008632895.1 Mastomys coucha
CCAGCCTAAATATATCTATCTCCTGAGAGGCTCTGACAGTATCTGACTAACACAGATGTAGAGGCTCAAAGCCATCCATTGAACTGAGTACAGAGTCCCCATGAAGGAGTTAGAGAAAGGGCCAATGGAGCTGAGGGGTTTGCAGCCCCTTAGGACAAACAACAATATGAACTAACTAGTACCCTCAGAGCTCCCAGGGTCTCAACCACCAACCAAGGATTGCACATGGAGTGGTCTGATTGTTCTGGCAACAAGTGTGTAGTAGAGGATTGCAAATTCGATCATCAATAGGAGGAGAGGACCTCGGCCCTGTGAAGGTTCTGTGCCCCAGTGTAGGGGAATGCCAGGGCCAATAAGTGGGAGAGGGTGGGGTGGCAGTCATGGGGAGGGGGGAGGCAACAGGGGTATGTTTTTGTTGTTTTTGTTTGTTTCTTTGTTTTTTGGAGGGGAAACAGGGAAAGGAGAAATTTACGTTTAAATAATGAAAATATCTAATAAAAAAAAAAAGAAAATTTTGTTAAATCTGAACTAGAATCTGTAGTCTCTTAGAAACTGGAAGCCATCCGTCCATGTACTTGTGGCTTTTAGAGCCTCTGTTTGGAAGTCATGTTTAATTCCAATAGGTGTGCCTTTATATCTTACTTGGCTTTTTTCTCTTGCAGGTTTTACTATTCTTTGTTCTATATATTTGGCATTTTTATTATGTAACTGGAGGATTTTCTTTTTTAGTCCAATCTATTTTGTTTCTGTAACCTTCTTGTATATTTATAAGTATGTCTTTCTTTAGGTAAAGGAAATTTTCTTCTATGACTTTATCAAAAACATTTTCTGGTCCTTTTACCTGGAAATCGTCTCCTCTTTCTAGTCTTCTATTCTATTCTTCTATTATTCTTAGGTTTGATCTTTTCACAGTGTCCTAGAACTCTTTGATTTTTTTTTGACTCTATGGAGTATTATTCAGTGGTTTGGTGGGTCTAGAAGAAGTCTTCGGGCCTTGTGCTGGTGAAGCAAGGCTTGGCTGACGCAGCAACATGAGATGGGGTAATGGGAATTTTGGTGTTGTGGAGCTGCTTGACAGCAGGTTCACAGCACTTGCCAGTTGCGATGTCTCTCACTTTCATGGTCTGAATGGAGTGCACTGGCACAGTGTCAGGTTCCCATGTAGCACTATGTGACTGCCCAGTGATGGTCAGGTAGTGGTACTCTTGATACATCTTGTGTGTGCCACCAACCAAATATCTTCACACACAGTGATGACTTCTCAGACACCTGCACATAGTACATAATCTCCCTGGATGACTGCTTCATCTTTTTCAGTTGTGACACAAAGTACCAGAAGCAGGGATTGAACACCATATGGTTGGATGCAAGGATGTGCATTCAGTATAGCAGTGGTATATGGCTCTTTGGGGTAGGGAAGCAGCACCCTACTTCCTTGTAATCCCAAAGTGTGCCTGACCCTGCCACCCCTCATAAAAGGCAGGAACTTTTTTATATTTAATGTTTACTTTGATTGATGTCTCAGTTTTTTTCTTTATTATTTTCTATGCCTGAGATTCTTACTTCATTTCTTGTATTCTGTTGGTGTTGCTTGTTTCTGTAGTTCTGCTCACTTACCTAAATTTTCCATCTCTAGAATTCCTTCAGTTTTCTTCTTCTTCTTCTTCTTCTTCTTCTTCTTCTTCTTCTTCTTCTTCTTCTTCTTCTTCTTCTTCTTCTTCTTCTTCTTCTTCTTCTTCTTCTTTTTCTTCTTTTTCTTCTTCTTCTCTTCCTCCTCCTTTTCCTCCTCCTCCTCCTCTTCCTCTTCCTCCTCCTCCTCCTTTTTTTTTTCTGTTTGTTTTTTGGGATTTTTTTTTTTTTGAGATAGGGTTTCTCTGTATAGCCCTGGCTATCCTGGAACTCACTCTGGAGACCAGGACGGCCTTGAACTCAGAAATCTGCCTGCCTCTGCCTCCCAAGTCCTGGGATTAAAGGCGTGTGCCACCACTGCTGGACTTGATATCTTCTTGAATTTGCATTGCATGCATTTTATTGAGTTATTTTACACCAATTTTTTTTTTCAGAAACACTATAATATAGTTTGATTTTGTTGGGTTCTGTGTAGTGGTAATACTTGCTCCTTTAAAAATACTTTAGTAACACTTCTACATTTTCTTTTTTATGGAATTATTTAAGAAATATTGGTGTTATTTCTTCTTTGAATGTCCAGTGGATATCTGTGTTGATTCATTTGCCCCTGGTCTTTTTGTAATAAGAAGATTTTAATTACAGCTTCTATCTCATTGGTTGTTACAGGTATGGTATAAGTTAGGTGCTTTATTTGGATTAACTTAAGTATGTCATATTCATCTAGAAATACACCCATTTCTTTTAGCTCTTCCAGCATAGTGGTATAATTTTTTTTAAAGTGTGTCCTTAGCACTCTCTAAATTTCCTTAGTGTCTTATGATGTCTCCATCTTTATCTCCAATTTTATTTGTTTCTGTATTCTCTTTTTTCTTTGTCTTTTGCTAATCTTGTTAGTCTTTTCAAATCACCAGTCATTTCATTGATTTTTTAAATTTTCATTTACATTGTATTTATTTCAGCTTTGATTTTGCTGACCTCTTCCTGTTTGTCATATTAGAGTATTGTTTGATCTTGTTTTCCAAGGCCATCAGATATACTATTTATTTATTTGCTACCCTTCAGTTTTTTATGTAGGTGCATAGTGTTATAAACCTTCTTAGAATGGTTTGTTATATTCAGTAGACTTTGGTTTGCTGTGCTATTATTTTAACTCAATTCTAGAAAGTTTTAAGTTTCTTTATTTATATCTTCCCTGACACAATTATCATTCAGGAGTGCATTGTTTCATTTCCCTGGGTTTGTTTACTCTCTGTAGTGTGCATCACTCTTGATATCTAGCTTTATTACATTTTCACACATTTGTCAGGATATTATTTCAACTTTTTTCAATATCTGTTGCAATTTTGTTTCTTAATATATGGTCACTTTCAAAGAATGTTCCACTGGTTGACAAAAAAAAACCAAACAAACATGTATTCTTTAGTTTTGAGTAAATTGTTCTGTAGCTGTTTTTGTAGGTCCATTTGACTGTAATGTCATTCAACTCGGATATTTCTCTAATCAGATTCCATTTTTCTGGATGACTACTTATGGATAAAAGTGAGGTACTGAGGTTATCACTATCATTGTATTCCTATTAATCTGTGGCCTTCGATATAATACCATTTCTTTTACTTGTGATTGTTGCTTATACATTGAGAATTTTAGGATCCTATCAGTAGATTTTTCATTTAATGAGCATTAAGCATCCCTCCTTATCTATTTTGACTTGTTTTGATTTGAAGACTATGTTTCTACCTTATTTTGAGTGGCTATGCCTTCTTGTTTCTGATTTCACTTTGCTTGCACTGCTTTTATTTCTGTTAACCTCTCCAGTGGTATTCATAGTTGATGGTGAGGTATAATTTTTAGAGGCAAAAAATTTGGATTCTTCTTTTCCTACTCCAATCTTCTAATTTGTATCTCTTTATTGAGAAATAGAGATAATTGCTACTAAGAGTTATTGTTGAACAATGTATATTACCTAATTTTGTAGTGCTTGCTTAAAACTTTTTGACTGACAGATCTAGGGTTGTTTATTTATTTCCCATGACTTCTTGAATGTATATTCTTGAATGAACATATTCTTTCCTCTATCCTCTGTGGCGCTTGCTTCAGGATCATAAATTCCTTTTATCTGTTTTGTCATGTCTTTATTGCTCCTTCAATTTCTTTTTTTTTTAAAGATTTATTTTTATTTATTTTATGTGTATGAGTACATGAGTACACTGTAGTTGTACAGATGGCCGTGAGCTATCATGTGTGTGGCTGCTGGGAATTGAACTCAGGACTTCTGCCCGCCCCACTCGCTCCAGCATAATCCACTGTAGCTATCTTTAGACACACCAGAAGAGGGCATCAGATCTCATTATGGATGGTTGTGAGCCACCATGTGGTTGCTGGGATTTGAACTCAGGACCTTTGGAAGAGCAGTCAGTGCTCTTACCTGCTGAACCATCTCTCCAGCCCCTGCTCCTTCAATTTCAATAGATATTTTTGCTAGATGTAGTAGTCTGGATAGACAGATGTTCTTTTCCAGAACTTTACATCTTTTGAGGCCCTTCTGGTTTTAATTGTTTTCTGTCAAATAATCAGACATTATTCTGATAAGCTTGTCTTCCTACATGACTCAGTCTTTCTCCCTTGCAACTTCTAGCATTCTTTCTTTATTGTGTGTGTTTTTCTGTTGGTAATGCTGCTCTGCAGGCATCCTGTACTTAGATGGGTATTTTTCTAGGTTTGTAATATTTTCTTCGGTGATTTATTGGAAAAATTCACCATGCCTTTATTATTCCTTTCTTCTCCTATGACTGCACCCATGATCTGAACATGAAGTCTTTTTATGAGTCCAGAACTTTTCCATACTCTGGTCATTTTTGAAACTCATTGTGGACCTCTATTAATTGAACCAGTTCCTGGTTCAACTTGATTCCAAGTTCTAACTTGATTCACTTCTCTACATGATACATTCTATTAGTGAGTCTTTACTCTGATGTTTTTAATTGGCTTATTATGATTTTACTTCCAGAATCATTTCAATCTGGCCTTTCTTCAGCAATCTATTACTTTAAGTCATACTTCCTATATTGCATTAACTTCCTTATTTCATTATTCTCTGTTTTTTCTTCTCCTCGAGTATGTTCATGTCCTCATTGAGCTGTTTGAATACGCTTATTATTTTTTTTAAATTCATTGTTGAGAAGTTCTTCCAAGTAATTTTCATTAGTTTTTATTATTGTACTAGCAGTGCTTCATGGGAGATACGCTGTCTTGAGTGTTCATGCTGCTCTGGTTTGGGTAGTAGAGCTTTGGTATTTGTAGTAATTTATGTGTCTTTCTTTCCTTCTTTTTCTCTTTCTCTTTTGTTTAATTCCTCCTTTTCTTTCTTTCCTCCTTCCTTCCTTCTTTCTTTCCTTCCTTTATTCCCTCCTTCTTTATTTCTGTCTTTGTTCAAAACATTTTTACTCTTTCAGTGGAGACATTTATTAATTTCTAGAGATAATGAAGTCACCACGTAGGGTTGATTTGTCCGTCGCCCTCTGTGGGGCTGGTGCAAGAAGTTTCAAAGCATAGTTGGGCTTAAATAGTAAAACTAAAGTCCCCTATTTGCTGCAGGAGCCCTGAAGTTCTGGGCTTCTGGAGAAAAATACCTGAGAGCTATTGTTAGATGGGGTATTGTCAGCTCCTGGTCTGTGTATTCTAGGAGCTATAGGTGACCATAATCAGGGGAAGCTGAAGTTTCTCAACCACTACAAGACTTTTACAGGTTATGTAGTTGTCCTAATCAGGAAAAGACATGGTCTCTCACTTACTGCAGAGCCATGAAAGCTGGACTTTGGGAGCAAAACTCCTGGGAGCTGTAGGTGTGTTTGGTAAGGAAATCAGTGGCCAGTAACTGGAACATAAGTTCCAAGTGATACAAATGGGTCTAAGCAAAAGAGGCCTTGTGTGGGCTAGACTCCTGGTAAACCTTATCTGTTGTGTACCTCCACATTTGTATCCACATGAAATAAAAAGAAGGATAAATATTCTCTATGATTCAGTATATAGTTTATTATTTCTTGAGATATTGATATATATGAAAGTATTTATTAAAAAGGAGTAAAAATTTCAAGTTTTAGCCTATACAAAATGTTGAAGTCAATAAAGTGAGATCACAGCTAACTATTAATGTTTTCATTGTATGTTGTCTTTTACCTATATCTTCACACTTGTATGCATGTTTTAAAATTTTTATAGGACTATACATTTTGAAATCCTATTATTGTGATAAAGCTTGACAATGAATACAATAAAGAATTAAAATACATAAAGACACACTTAGCTTTAATATATGTATAACGTCCACATGTATTATATTCCTATGTTATACATACTTAGACTTCTACACATAGCTCTAATCTAATAAAATAAAGCAAAACTACGCAAATATTCACACATATTTTAATAGTCTCTATGTAACTAAACAGGTTATATAGGTAGCATGAGGGTTTCTAAAGGTCTTAGGATGTTACCATGGAAACCCAATTTTTAGAGCTGCTCTACAAAGTGGTGTGCTGGTTATACAATTCATGTACATCATTTTAAAATTAGTAGAAGGAGAGAGCATGGGGGCTGAGGCAGGTTGAGGAGAGGAAGCTCCACATCATGGGCTGGTTCCACACTAGCTGTTGGGCTGAGTATTTCCTAGCTGGTGGCTCATGCCAGATTGCCACAGCCAGCAGCTCTTCTTTGAGGCCTTCGTAGTGTTAGGAAGCCAGGAGGTGATTTATATCATGGCAGTTCCTTGCCAAAGGTTAATAGTTATGAACTTCACAGCTGAGAAATGTAATTATGCATTGTTCTGCATCTGGGAGGACTCTGTGCAGAAGGACTCAGTAAATATAATAGGCTGGCATTTTAATACTCTGCTGTGAACCATTAGAAACAAATACTTGGGAGATTAATGGTGTTTGCATCTTTATTAACTTGCAATGAAATATAATAGCAATTTCATTAATATATATTGCTAAAACTGATGGCAAGAAGAATGTAGTCTGAATGATAGTGAAGCTGTGAGTGCCCAGGGCTGCTTATTTGGTCACCATGGTAACTGTAATTTTTTAAATAAAAGCACACACACTACCACCACCACCACCACCACCACCACCTATGTTTTATGATATAGTAAAAATTCTAAATTCTAAATTATCTTGCTAACTAATCTCAAGTTCAGTCTTTTTAAAGCAAAGTGTTATTTTAAACTTCCTTTCTAAAAATTAAATGTCAGATTCTTAATAGAAATAGCAATGCAAAATTCAGGGAAATGGAAATGTTAGAGTATTCCGGAGTATCCCAGTCTTTTCTATAGCTGGATGTCAAAGTGCAGCCATTCTCCTGCAGGGCAAGTACCTCTGACCATGCCTGGATATCAAAGTGTAGTCATTCTCATGTGGGGCAAGTACCTCTGACCACGCCTGGATATCAAAGTGCAGCCATTCTCCTGCAGGGCAAGTACCTCTGACCATGCCTGGATATCAAAGTGCAGCCATTCTCCTGCAGGGCAAGTACCTCTGACCACGCCTGGATATCAAAGTGCAGCCGTTCTCCTGCAGGGCGAGTACCTCTGACCACGCCTGGATATCAAAGTGCAGCCATTCTCCTGCAGGGCAAGTACCTCTGACCACGCCTGGATATCAAAGTGTAGTCATTCTCATGTGGGGCGGGTACCTCTGACCACGCCTGGATATCAAAGTGCAGCCATTCTCTTCTCTTGCAGGGCAGATACCTCTGACCATACCTTCTGAAGCATGAACTCACTTATCAGAGCTGGGAAAATTCTTGTTATCTTCATAGAAATTATCAGTTTCCAGCATGGAGCTTGATAGCTCTCACCCAATGAAAACTAACATGAGAGTGCTTAGCCACCTTAGCCACAGTATTCTTACAGGTCGTAGCCTAAAGTTCCTTGGACCCTATCGTCACAATTGGCAGGCTAACAGTGACAATAGCACATGTTTGTTGGTGGTGGTGGTGGTGGTTATTTGTGATGCAGAGTCTTCCAGGATGGCCTAGAATTTGCTGAAGAGCCCGAGCTGACTTCAAACTTCGTATCTTCCTGCATCAGCTCCCCATGATGGAATCTCAGGGATACACTGCTGCACCATGTTGACAAAGAGAACATATTGTTTCCTAAATTCACTCCTTCCTATCTTTATTTCTTGTTGATTTTGTCTAATTTTTTACTCGTTTTTCCCCTTTCTTAATCAAAATATAGTCATTGAAGTAAATATTCAATGAAAGCAGGCAGGAAAGACATGCCTGGTAGCTTGAGACTGATGGGGCCAATTATGGTCCTTTTGGTTGGTGAGCATCTGGTCTTACAGTCAAGAGACACTTGCTAAAATTCTAGGCACCAAGGGCAATTTAAAGCAGAAAAGAGGCAGGAAGAGAAAGTCAGACTTATTTGCAACCATTCTTGTTATTCACCTTGCATTCTATTTTGAAAAATAAACTCTTAAAGTGTGCATAATAAAGCCTTACAAATAAGTTAACTGCCCTAAAATGGAATGCTTAGAAAGCTGAGAAATGTCTAGGCTAGTCCATAGGACCTCCAAGTCTTTCACCAGCAAGTTTTGAGAGGGAAGGCCACGGCCAAAAAGAGTCATGAAATGGCTCAAATCAAAGTATAATGTTTTCAGCACACTTCTAAATAAGCCTATCTGTTTGACAGATAAAATTAACTCTGAAAAAGACCACTTTGATGATCACATAAAAATAAGACTACGTGGACATTTTAAAAGATAGAATCTTGTATACCACAGGCCAGTTCCAAACTTACTATGTGACTGAGGATGAACTCAAACTTCTCATCTTCTGCCTCCTGACTGCTACAATTACATCATTCAACACATCAGGTTTATGTGGTGCTGTAGTTCAAGCCTAGGGTTCCTTGCATACAAAGGAAGCACTCTATTTAATAAACTAGAGCCCCAGCAAATGTGGGCGCTTTTTGAAGGAAGGATATTTCTAATATGTTGGTAGCAAGACAAATAGATATGCACATATATTTTGTTTAAAAAAAGACAATTTTGTTTAAAAAAGTAATTTTGAATTTTGTTAGAAACTTTAAAAATGTACACCTAACTTATAGGTATATCTTTGTACTCATGTAAGATCCAAGGGTAACATGCAAGCTAAGAACTGAAACCGTTGATTCAATTGCCCAGCCTTCTTTGAGTGCTTCTCCTTGGAACTCTTCACTAATATTATTAAAATGCTCAAAATATCTAAATGTACTGACTAAGCCATTTTTATACTAACCCCAGAGTTATTCATGCATAATTCAATGAAATAATCAAGCATTCTGTGCTTTAAGAGAAGAATCATCTCTGGCCATTTTTCCTTCTGATACTTACACTGTGGTGACAGAAGCAGGAGAACTGTCATGAGTTCAAGGCCAGACTGGGCTAGTGAGTTCCAGAACAGTCTGGCTACAAAGTAGGCACACCCCATATCAGGAAACAACAACACAAGTGAGAATTGTCCCTCAACTGTAAAAAAAAAAAAAAAAAAAAAAAGCAAGAATTAATGAAAGGACTGCTGTACTGTTCTGTTTCTATGAACGTGCCAAGTTGGGTCCCACACTTGGGTGATTGCCTTGGCTATGTGCTCATCTCAGAAGATGTTCCCCACTTAAGCTTCCTTCCCTGACTGACTCTTATCATCCAGCTCTGGTGGTGTTAAATCTTTCATTGTCGATTTGACTGGACTTATAGTAACCATGGAGGCATACTTCTGAGTGTGTCTGTGACAATGTTTCCAGACAGGTTGACCCGAAGAGGGAAGACCTACACTGGCACCACCTGTCTTAGTTTGGGTTTCAATTGCTGTGATGAAACACCATGAAGAAAAATCAAGTTGAAGAGGAAAGGATTTATTCCGCTTCCACTTCCAGATCGCACTCCATCACTGAGGAAGCCAGGAGAGGAACTGAAGCAGGGCCGGAACTTGAGGCAGGAGCTGATTCAGGGGGCTTGTAGGAGTGTTGCTTTCTCGCCATGGCTTGCTCAGCCTTTCTTATAGAACCCTGAACCACAAGTGCAGGGATATTATCACCCACAATGGGCTAGGTCCCAGGCATTTCACTAATTAAGAAAATTCCCTATAGCCGGATCTTATAGAGACATTTTTTTTTTAAATGAGGTTCCCTCCTTTCATATAACCCCAGCTTGTGTCAAGTTGACATAAAACTAACTGGAAACCCTTGGACTGAGCTCAGTTTGATAAATATGAAGGAAGTGAGCACAGCATTTATCTCACTTCGTTCCTGGCTGTGACTACAGTGTGACCAACTGCCTTAAGCTCCTGCTGTCATAGCATCCCAGCCGTGGACAGCATCCCCTCTGTACTGTAGCCAAAATAAAACCTTTCCTTCTCAACTTGCTGTGCTTAAGTGTTTGAGGGATGCAATCAATCCAGATCTCCACTTAAATGTCATCTCCTCAGTGAAACCTCTTGGATTACCTAAGTCCCTTGTCATCTCTTGAAAATAGCACCTCATTTTCACCTGTGCACTTGCAATTTGGTGACATGTTCTTATTTCTTCTTCTTTACCATCTGTCCCTACTTGGTATTTGTAAGTATCAAGAAAATAAGACTGATTCTCTCATTCACAAATGTTGAATTTATTGTTGCTACCCTGTGGTAGCATGTGATATGTACCTATAAGTACATGCCTTTTTCATATTTTGTAAACAATGTCTTACATAAAGAACTTAAAACAACAGTGGCTGATTTTGCAGGGCCTTTTGCAGATAATTTCAGTGTATAGTCCAGGGGAATGCATGTACAACCCACCCCATAGCCTTTCTTTCTTACCCTCTCTCCCTCATCTCTCTCTCTCTCTCTCTCTCTCTCTCTCTCTCTCTCTCTCTCTCTCTCTCTCTCTCTCTCTCTCTCTCTCTCTCTCTCTCTCTTCCTCTCTCTCTCTCTTTCTCCTTCCCTCCCTCCTTCTCTCCCTCTCTCTCTCTCTCTCCCTCTCTCCCTCTCTCCCTCTCTCTCTTTCTTTCTTTCTAACCTGTTTTACTCTGTTTTTGTCCACTTAGGAAAAATCATCAAAATACATTGGTCTTGCTTTGTTTTATTTTTGTTTTTGTTTTTTGTTACTCTTCAATCTACCACATGGCTACTAAATCTAGCCACAATAAAAATGAACTATCAGCCGGGCAGTGATAGCACACACCTTTAATCCCAGCACTTGGGAGGAAAAGGCAGGTAGATTTCTGAGTTCGAGGCCAGCCTGGTCTATGGACTGATTTTCAGGACAGCCAGGACTACACAGAGAAACCCTGTCTCAAAAAAAAAAAAAAAAAAAAAAAACCTATCATAGAACTATCATATATAGTGGTATTATAACCTGGTTCTTCCTTCCAGCCCATTACTCCCGAAATAAGACACAGACTCTGAGCATATTTACAAATACCCTGGACATATAGCTAGGGTATTCTCTGATTAGCTCATAACATAAAATAACCCATTTAGGTTAACCTACATTCTGCCACGTGGCTAATTACCTGTGCTCAGGTACCTTGTGTCAGTCTTCTCACATCTTCCCACGTGAATCTCTCATGCCTGGCTCTATCCCAGAATTCTTTCTTGTCCTGGATGTCCAACCTTCTATTCTACCCTTTCTTATAGGTGATGTGTTTTTAATTGACAGGTGATACATCCACACAATAGAAAAGATATTCTCTTTATATGTGTACAAACATACAGAAAGAGAGAGAGAGACAGACAGACAGACAGACAGAAACAGAGACAGAGACAGAGACAGATGGAAGCAGTATTCAGATATTATAATAATTTGTTCCAAATACCCAAATGCCAGTTTATTATCAGTCAATTCCTTACACTATAACTTCAAGGAATTTCCTTGATGGCTCTGGAACTCTAAGTTTGCAATTCTAAATTGGTAGGGCTCTGACAATTAAAAAAAAAAAAAAAAACAGGCAAACTGCTTATGGAGCTATGTTCATATACCTAAAAACATTAGGCTGTGAAGACAGCGACCTTGCTATATATGGTAGCACAGGCTGAAAATTAAAGCAACTGAGAGGCAGAAAGGTTGTAAGATCAAGGCCATTGTGCTCTATATAATTAGCCCCTATTTTTTTTTAAAAAAAGGAAGCTAGATAATAAGTAAAAACTAATTACATTATACTAGAAGTCAGGACAGCAAAAGTGGAAATTGAAAAGAATACCAATACTTGTTTTTGGCCTCCTGTTGGGTGCCCTGGTAGTATGGGCATGTTCTTTCATGTACTCCTCGTTTACTCCAACATCCATCCCTTCTAGAGACAGATAGGTCTATAAAAGTCCATGTAGGCAGAATGATGCTAACATGGCAAGGATAAAATGTTGATAATCATGTGAATATATTAATCTTTAACTTCATCACAAAATTTCCAGTGAATATTTTATCCACAGATAAATACACATGATATCTGGATACATTTCAAACATTGCAAACACAAGAGGGGAATGTTGAGGCCAGCCACTTTGGCAAAGCAGCCATCCTGTAAATGCACACTAGAATCTCTGGAAACTATTAACATGCATTCAAATAATGGATGCATTTCAACAACAAAGCTGGAGACAGATGACTTTCAGAGAACCCTGCTGAAATGTTCTCATGGCCTGCAAAATGGCTCATCAGAGACATGGCTGGCATTAACTGTGGCATATTCAGTAAGCATGTCTAGTTGGAGTTCTTATTCTGAGTTTCTTGTTCTTTATTTGCTCTCCAGGGTACTTAGTGCAGGTGAGGATCCGATATAAAAATCTCATACTTTCATGGGGATTAGACCTTCTCGGGATAAAAGCAGCTAGTTCAGTTTTACGGGAGCAGCTTGTTTGCGCTAGAGCAGCTTTGCGGAGTGCTTCATGCGGGAGCTTCCCTTCCTGTTGCCTCCTTTTGATAACCTCCACTGCTCCCTAAAGGGCATCTGAAATGAAACTCGCTGAGCTTGAGCCCCAGTGCTCACCAGGGGCAAACACAGTTCGCTGCCTCGGCCTTGACTCCAAGGTCCCAGCACTCGTAGACTATTGCTTTGCATCCCCAGTGGAAACATGAGAATGGCCAAAAAATAAAAATAAAAACAAAAAAAAAGGAAGAGGAAGCCAACATGGCTATCCTGGAAAGGCTTTTCACCACACACAGCCCCAAGAAAGTGTCTCCCACAAAAAAAAAGTGAAGAAGTCCACTAGCTGCGTCTTGATAATTAATGTTTGCTTTGTTGGGTCTCAGACTGGTTTCATCAGCAACAAGGTATTCGATTAAACATAGAACTGGGAACCGTCCTTCCTTCCTTATGATCCGGACTGCACTGGGTAGCACGGAGATTAGCTGTATATAACAGAGTAAGAGTGAACGCCTGCAAGATGATTTCATTACCTCATTCTAGAGTCTTCAGGGACGGTGTTACTTTTTTGTGACTATCTCCCTTCAGGATGAGCTGATCTAAATAATAGATTCCTTAGGTGCACAGGCTCCTACAAACAGTCATGAGACTGGGGATCTAAACAAAATGCCATATGTTTTTAGGAAGTGGAAATACACAAGATTCTAGAATGTTCCTCCTCACCTTTATTGTGTGGCTAGTCAAGCTGTAGAAAGAGACTATGGGGAAGAACAGGAGAAGGCCTGTGATTGGACAGGGAAGAGGGAGGCAGCACTAGGAGTTGAAGAGACAGAGCATGCAGGAGAGAGGGGAAGGAGAATGGAGGCAGATGTGAACCAGCATGGCTGGAACCAGCCACCCGTAATTAGGATATCATTAGCTTAGCATAATTGCGATAAATGATTTTATCATTATCAATTGGCTCTGAAATTATTGTATTGGCATCCTATAAATTGAGACTTTATTGATACATAAATCTAATTAGTTAACTATAAGCTTAAAGAGTTTTAATTTTACTGGGTAATTGGTGGTTGTGATAGCTGACTATGGGATGCGGATGCATTTCGTGGTAGCAAGAGGAATGTGGGAGCCAGCCCCGCCACTGGAGAGTTGTCAGACAGAGAGACTACTGAGTTGAGATCACCTGGCTGGCGCCCTGTGGCTTGCCAGTGCCTGCACTAGTGCAGGAACATGCTGGCACTTTTGTTTTGTTTTGTTTTGTTTTTTAACATTTCCCGCAACAGGGAAGAGTCTCAGACAGGTAGAGCTGTAAGCGGGTTGTACCGGGAGCTCCAGGGTTCCAGGCTTTATGAGCCTGCTTTCAATCTGGAGTGGACATTTTTGGTGATCCAGCTGCTTTTGAGCCATCTATTGCTCCTAGGTAGTAACTCCACACCATAAATAACCGATAAACTTCATCAGTTCACCGGGTCGGACATCGGAATAATTACTGCTTTGGTCTGTTGTGACTCTCCCGTCCAGGTCAGTAAAACATGTGTCGTGTCTCCCCAGGAAAAGACTCTCATACAACATTTAGTGTATTTCTATTGCTGATTTCATAGGGGATTATTGGAAGTGGTAGATCTTGTCTTAAAAACAATCACTCCGTTTAAAGTCTCCTTTATAGGTAGAATTATTATTTACATATAAATAAGCATAGCATATCTTCCCTTTATCACATCATCCATTGCCATGATTTTGTTTTCAGTTTTAGGCAATATATTACCAATTGTTTTCATTGATTATCTTTTTTGGTTTTTCTTATTTTGGATTTTCGAGACAGGCTTTCTCTGTATAGCCCTGGCTGTCCTGGAACTCACTCTGTAGACCAGGCTGGCCTCAAACTCAGAAATCCACCTACCTCTGCCTCCCAAGTGCTGGGATTAAAGGTGTGCGCCACCACCGCCCAGCTGATTATCTTCTTAATTGTTTTGCTTTTTAAATCATCATTATGGGCTTTTGATCTAAATCCTTTCATCTTAGTATCTCTAAATTAAGCAATTTCTGCTTTTACATTTCAAATTGAAATTTAAAATTGATTGAACTTTGTTTCCTCATATTATAATATCCTTATTTAGATATTTTGATTACTTTTTAGATTTGTATAATATAAATAGTTCTCTTTTTAATAAAGACATGACTATTTTGAATTTAATTTTCTTCAAAAGAACAAAATTATTTATGAGAAGAACTGTGTGTGAGAAGGAGTGTGGCAGTGGTACAATATATAGGTATTGTGTTTTCCTTGGTTGTAGATTTTAATGTTTTTATTATTGCTGTGTGAGTGTGTGTGTGTGTGTGTGTGTGTGTGCGTATGCATATAGGGTTATGGAAATCAGAGGGAAACTTTTGGGAGTCCATCCTTTCATTCCTAGGTGAGATATAAAAAATCCAACTCATGTTCCTTTACACTCTGAGCTATTTCACTGGCTCTATAATTTTATTTTTAAATTTTACATTTTTTGCATTATGAATTGGAAAACAGGAATACATACATTTAATGTATTTCTTTGTAGAAAATAAAACAACTGTATTATTTTAAAATTCCACCTGTTTTTAAAAATAAATTGTGTTCTCCATTTTCAGAACACTAAGTTCCATGTGTGTCAACTGAACTCAGGACCATTATACTTTCCAAGTCTTCTCTTTCCTTGCTAGTTTCTTGCCCACTTGAACTGTTACTAAAATAAGTGAACCGCGGTCTCTACCCGTCATGTCTGTTTCTCCCAGCAGCTCTTCTTTCATCTCCCTGTGAAATGCTATTTGCTATAGAAGCATTCACGCTGTTAGATATCCATGTGACAAAAGCTTGTGTCTGCTGATCTCTCTATAAGTAATGCCTTTTTGTCTAAATGCAATCTCATTTACTATCAAAAATCACCTCTGATTTCTGCTTGCATGCTTATCTCTGCAATTACTTAACTTTTAATCTTTCCAAGTTACTAACTTCTTCCCAAAAGCGGCATAAACAACATGATTTTAAGAAAGAGGTACTTGAATGACTACTGTCTTGTGCCCAGCATGTAAATAAGCTTTAAAAAAAAAAAAAACAAAACTATTGCTTACCTATGTATATTTATTCTGAGAGTAATGGATTTAGTTTTGCTGTCAAAGTTTATGGGATATTTTCTATTTTCTGAGCTTGTGTATGTAGAGGCACATGTAGGGTGTTTTTGAAATTTTAAAAGTTTATGGTTTTACCCAGTCACTAGTAGGTTTTAATTTTTACTTTCAAATCATAAGGCAATTGACTTTTTATTGCTAACACCACAGAAAATAATGAGATTGCCACTTCCTTTCCTCTTCCTCTCCAGTTTCTACACCAGATATTTTCATATATTAGATGCTGTACTAGCTGGCCTTGTGTGTTTGTTAACTTCATATGAGCTTGAGTTATCACAGAGGAAGGAGCTTCAGTGAGGAAATGCCTCCATGAGACTCAGCTGTAAGGCATTTTCTCAATTAGTGATCAAGGGGGTAAGGCCCCTTGTGGGTGATGCCATCCCTGGGCTGGTAGTCCTGGGTTCTATAAGAGAGCAGGCTGAGCAAGCCAGGGGAAGCAAGCCAGTAAGGAACATCCCTCCATGGCCTCTGCATCAGCTCCTGCTTCCTGACCTGTTTGAATCCCAGTCCTGACTTCCTTTGGTGATGAACAGCAATGTGGAAGTAAGCTGAGTAAACCCTTTCCTCCCCAACTTGCTTCTTGGTCATGATGTTTGTGCAGGAATAGAAACCCTGACTAAGACAGGTACTTATCCTTCATATTATTTTTTTAGCTTTTGGAAATTCTACTTTTTATGTATAAAACATCTTGAGTGCTTTATGGAGATCATGGGTAGTGACCCTGGCTTTGAAGATAAGCAGGGATTTGCCTTTTTTGAAAATTTTATTTAATCTTTTTTTGCAATTCAGATTTTATCCCCCTCCTGGTCAACCCTCTGATTGTTCCACATCCCATACCCCCTCCCCACACCCCA
>NW_022196909.1:4434588-4466783 GCF_008632895.1 Mastomys coucha
GGGTCAGCAGCTTCTGTCCATTGGTTGGGTGTAAGTATCTGCATCTGACTCTTTCAGCTGCTTGTTGGATCTTTCAGAGGGCATTCATGAGAGGCCACTTTTTATAAGCATCCCATAGCCTCAGTAATAGTGTCAGGCCTTGGGCCTCCCCTTGAGCTGGATCC
Source organism: Mastomys coucha (assembly GCF_008632895.1). Taxonomy (NCBI): domain Eukaryota; kingdom Metazoa; phylum Chordata; class Mammalia; order Rodentia; family Muridae; genus Mastomys; species Mastomys coucha. Next base: position 4,434,753 of record NW_022196909.1, read on the forward strand.
CAATTTGGGGCTGTCACTGAACCTCCTTTTCCTCAGGCTCTTCTCCATTTTTGTCCTTGCAGTTCTTACAGGAACAATTATGGGTCAGAGGTTTTGACTGCGAACTAGCAACTCCATCCTTCCACTTGATGCCCTGTCTTTCTACTGGAGGTGAGCTTTACAAGTCCCCTCTCACCACTGCATTTCATCTAAGGTCCCTACATTTGAGTCCCGAAAGTCTCTCACAAATACCAAACATCTATTTCGTTACTAACTGTTCTCAATTGTCTGTACAGATTATCTTTTGATATACAAGCAGAGACTTTGGCTTTTCTGACTGTGCCCACTTCTGCTCTCTTTTCCAGACTTCGGCAGCTGTCCCTTATCTACCTCACTGAGCTATAAACCATTCAAATTCTTTGCTTCCATTTTAGACATCTTCGTCTTAAACCTAGAGTTAAATATTTCCAGTGTTTGATGTTACTCCTTTTATAGATGTTTACTGTTTTCTACAAGAAGGCTGTGAAACCTATAAACTGTGAGCTCATGTATGTCCAAATGATTTATTTTGTCTTTATGCTTATATATTTTCTTCTGTTGATATTTAAGAGACTGCTCTGGTTTCTGAAGTTGATAATTTTGTAAAGAAACAGATTCCCCAACCACACATTTTTTTCATTCTTAAGTAGAAAACATAATCATTATTCTAAGATATGCCTTGGCACTAATTGTTCTACTATTTTTTTCATGGGATATAGATATCTAAATTTGATCTCTGTTTCTGGAACACTTTCTTGAATTAATGGAGAAATATCATATTAAAAGCTCTCAAAATGGCTTTAAAAAGGACTTTGAATCTCACAGCATATTTTCTTCTGTGTGCCAAGTAGATGACTCAAATAATTCTCTGTTTCTCTAGTCATGAAAAACATTATGCTTAGTTGATATAAATTTGAAAATCAAAGCAATTTAAGTAATTTTACCTTATCCAAGTTACTAACTGTATGTTTAGAACAATGGTATGTATAGTTTGTCCAAGCTTTACTTTTTAAAAGGAATATGTGTTTTTTACCCCTGCTCCTATTGCCTTTACTCAGCCTTTTTAAAATAAATAAAATAAAAATAAAATAAAAATAAAAATAAATAAATAAAATAACTGCCAGGATAACTAGTAATGATTAACCACTTAGAAACTGAACAGTAAACAGTTCAACAACAACTATCAATCAGTTGTATATTTAAATATATTTTTCTGCTGGGTTGATTTCTTTTCCCTCTTCAGGACCTTGGTTATGATCACTTTGCTTTTTTTGACCTGAGATTCATATTTATCCTTTTCACAGAAACCTGCTGCAGTGTCTCTGCTTCTTCTTTGTTCACAAATCTAAGCCTTATACCTCTCCCTCCTTGTCTGCACCTTCTTTCTTAGGAACAATGGATGGGTGATGTTCTCTTAAAGTTTCCTCTTCTCTTTCTCTTGTTTTAATGAGTTTTATTAAGCTATGTAGTGAGGCTGTGCCTAGTCTCAGGAATACGTAGTGAGCCTGTACTTAGTCTTAGGACTGTGTAGAGAGCCTGTGCCTAGTCTCACAGCTGGTTTGATCCCACATTTGTACAGTGAGCCTGTACTTAGTCCCACAGCTGTACAGTGAGCCTGTATTTAGTCTCACAGCTTTATAGTGAGCCTTTCCATGGTCCCACAATATTTTCCGGATCTCCAGTCACAATCTTTTTTTTTTTTTTTCAGGATAAGGTTTCTCTGTATAGCCCTGGCTGTCCTGGAACTCACTCTGTAGACCAGGCTGGCCTTGAACTCAGAAATCCACCTGCCTCTGCCTCACAAGTGCTGGGACTAAAGGCGTGTGCCACCACTGCCAGGCTTCAATCTTTTTTTTTTTTAATTAGGTATTTTCTTTATTTACATTTCAAATGCTGTCCCTTTCCCCAGTTTCCCCTCCAAAAAATAAAAAATAAAAACCTATTCCCTCTTACCTTCCCCTGCTCACCCACCCACCCTCTCCAGCTTCCTGGTCCTAGCATTCCCCTACACTGGGGCATAGAACCTTCACAAGACCAAAGGCCTCTCCTCTCATTGATGACCGACTAGGCCATCCTCTGCTACATATGCTGCTGGAGCCATGAGTCCCACCTTGGGAACTCTTTGGTTGGTAGTTTAGTCCCTGGGAGCTCTGAGGGTACTAGTTAGTTCATATTGTTGTTCGTCCTAAGGGGCTGCATATCCTTCAGCTCTTTGGGTCCTTTCTCTAGCTCCTTCATTGCGGACCCTGTACTCAGTCCAATGGATGGCCATGACCCTCTACTTCTGTATTAGTCAGGTACTGTCAGAGCCTCTCAGGAGACAGCTATATCAGGCTCCTGTTAGCCAGCACTTGCTGGCATCTGCAATAGTGTCTGGGTTTGGTGATTGAATATGGGAAGGATTCCCAGGTGGGGCAGTCATTTCTTTGTCATTTTTAAGTGACTCTTGTGTATGGTTAGTCACACGTTTCTGGTTTTCCTGTTTGTTTTGCAGTGCCGAGGAGTAAGCCCAGGACCTCCTCTTTGAAAGGCGAGCATTCTAATGCCTAATACTCTCAAGCCTTCTCTCCTCTATAGCAACATTAGCAACTTGTAAAAAGGGAGTTTGTATGAGGGTGCATTTATTTTCCTATTGATTGTTCCTTTAGAAACCATCTTCTAACATTCAAAGAAGATAGGTCTTTCCTGGAGAGCACGGAGAATGGTGTCTGTATGCTGATCAGCCCTGGAGAGCAAGGGGAACTGGTGTCTGTATGCTGATCAGCCCTGGAGAGCAAGGGGAACTGGTGTCTGTATGCTGATCAGCCCTGGAGAGCACAGAGAACAATGGTGTCTGTATGCTGATCAGCGCTCTTGACTGATTCCTCAGCTTTACCCGTCAACTGATCAAAGGAAGCGCATCGCTGCGACCCTTTTCCTTTACATTTATCTCTACCTTTCTGCGAAATGGATGATCAGCTTTTTCCTAATTCAACTCAATTTGGCTCCCCTCATAACTAAACCAGATGCCAGGAAGTGCTCAACAGCAACCTACTCATGTGTTTCCCATATGGTCTGTAGGATTCTGTCAGTTTTCCGGCAGACCCGTTTTAAAACATGGCACATGCTCACTGGTATTTTCGTCAAGTCTAGGGTCTTGGAGGTTCCCTAAAGTCTGATATGGCTTGTGGTTGCTTTATATACTATTCAGAACACTGAAGGACAGTGTCGCGTCCGAAGGAAAGCAAGCCAAAGCGACTGTAGATTCTCCTGTCCTGGACAAAATATTCTTTCCAAAATTCTAGACCAAAGGGAAAGGAGTGAGACGATTCTGCTGGTTCCAACCAGTGGAGGAGGTTCTACGGCCACGTTCAGGTTGTTGAGAAGAGCACAGAGGAGACCAGGTTTTCAATCTCTCCACTCAAGTGAGCACACACACTAACACACCACACACACACACACACACACACACAACACCAGCTATGTGAGTGAGCTGTTCTAGGAGCGTTAAGCCAGCCAGCTCTTCCCCATCTAGTTATATACATAGCGAGCCCAGATGAGGCCGGTGGAGCAGAAGAATGTGTCTGTTGAATGCTATGTTGAAGGCTATAACAAGCTTTCTGGACTGAGAAGCCTGAAGCATATGCATAACTAGCACATTTGTGCCGCTTCGTTAGACACTTGTACGGCTGTTCCCCTGAGCTATGTGGTTGCAAGCCTTCTTTCCTATCCCTTCCTACAGTACTCAAGTTTATAGTGTTTCTAGAAGCAGGCTTCTATTACTTAAAATAAAATGAAGTAAGATATCCCTACTATTCCGAAAACCGTCAAGTGTTTGTTCTCAAATCTCATGCTTATTTGAGATAATTATTAAAGAAGAAAAAAGGCAATTCTAACAGGTTGTGTTGCTTTGTCCCTTGTTTTTGGAGACAGGGTCTTACCATGTAGTCTTGGCTAGCCTGGGGTTCACTAGGTAGACCAGGCTACACTTGAACTTGTTGTAATCTTCTGGGCTCTGGGCCCAGGAGAGATGCAATGTCATGGTGGCTTTAGCTAACAGTTCTGTGAGCCAAAGAGGCTTGTGACAGACTATTGCTCAGTGAGTGCTAACAGTGAAGATGGTGCATTCTTCAACTTAAATGACCTTCTAAGCACAGACAGGGAGCAAGTGGCAGTAAAGTTCTCAAACTGCCCACTCCCCTCTCTCTCCTTCTCCTTTGTGATTATGATTCGAATGACAGCAAAGGCAACAGTGTAAGAATTCAGTGCTTGGGATATGTAAAATAGTCTCTTAAGTCACATATGAAAATTGAAAAAGTATATAGTATATCCATCTATTAAGGTGTGACCCTAGAAAAAGTAAGGAAGAAGATCTCTACATTTAACAATTCCTGTAATGGCGTCAGCAAACTCTATATTATTTAAATAAGGTCAGATATTCAACTAATCTGGACTTGCCCATATATTTAGTAGCAGTCAATGAGCAAATAACTCCCTTTATAAGCCATCTGGGTTTCTTTGCTGTCCATTCAAGTGTTTATATATTCTTTAGTTGCACAGAGGAACAATTTTATTCATATATTATAAAAATAAATACTAAAAAAGAGATTCTTGGTTCTAGAAGAACCCTACATTTCATTAAACTATGCACTTTTAATATCCCAATTTCTATTTCTCATCAATAAATAACATAAAATAAGAATTACTTTCAGGATAAAATTGTTAAACTGTTTTTTGGTTGGTTGGTTTTGTTTTGTTTTGTTTTGTTTTGTTTTGTTTTTAGTTTTTTGAGAAAGGATTTCTCTGCATAGCCCTGACTGTCCTGGAACTCACTCTGTAGACCAGTCTGGACTCGAACTCAGAAATCCGCCTGCCTTTGCCTCCCAAGTGTTAGGATTAAAGATGTGTGCCACCACTGCCTGGCGTTAAAATGTTTAATAATGCTAAAATCCTGATGGTACATGGTCATATTTCTTTGCTGATGAAAACCATATTATGAATTACCCACACTTTGATTAATGGAGTCATTTACTTTTTAGGCTGTAAGCACCGTGCTAGTGGCCGGCACCACAAAATGAGCTTTAACCCAACATTCATGCCTCAGACAAAGCTTCAAATTTTCAGAACATATGAACTCTTAAAGTGTAGGAACAATTTACCTTTTGAAATTGACAGTAAGCATGTGATATCGAATCACAGTTGGGATAGGGAAATAATGACTGAGAGAACCAACTGACCAGGCTGTATCCTGCTCCAGTTCCTCCATATTGTCTAGAATGGTGGCTCTTCAAGTTGTTCCTTGCTCTAGTGACACCATTTCCAACAGCACGTGGCACCATTCCTAGTGTGAATATAGGCAGGGTGGTCTTGTGCTTGTTGGGCATGTAAACCTGTCTAGCATCAAACTATAAGATACAGGCTAAAAATCACTTATTCCTAAAAGTAAACAGGTTCTGCATATGAGCTTTCCAGAGTACATTAGGACCATACGACCAGTTGACCACCTCAGAAACATGTTTGAAAAAATCAAGCCTAAGAACATGTCAAACACAGCAGACCAAAAAAGGGAAGAGCATTCTCTACATGGCCCCATAAAACACTGTGATGGGGATGGCCCCACTGACCTGTCATCAAGAAATTGATGCAGCCTGCTCTAATTGCCACCCATCCCCATCCTCCTCTTTGTCTCTTCTGACTGGTATCTGTACTTCATTTCTATGACCCTCAACATCATTTACGTAGACCAATCAGCTCCAAGGCTCAGCTCAATTCTGACCTTGAGGCTGGCCTCAGTGTGAGTACCTCCATCAGCCCTCAGTCCTCAAAGGATTCATTCTTCAACCTTTTGAGTAGCCATTCACTCTGTGTGTGTGTGTGTGTGTGTGTGTGTGTGTGTGTGTGTGTGTGCGTGTGTATGTGAGTGTGTATGTGTTATTTGTTATATATTTGTATGTTTTATAATACATATGTATATGTGTATAGGTAGATGATATATGGATATTTATATATGTGTGTGTATATATAGATAGATAGACAGATAAAATTTAATATGATGTATAATGTATGGTCTGAAAGTTAGTATTAATAGATATGACCGGCAAAAAAATGAAACTGTATTTGCCAGTGAGTGGTTATTAAATGGAATTGAGAGTGCTTTGAGAAGTGTTGACAGTAAGTCCAATACAGTTTGTAGAAAAGCATGAATCTGCGCATCTGGCATATTGCACATATAACAGCTTTCTTCTTGGAGAATGATAACTCAGGAGGCATTAAGTAAAATCAGCAGGAATTTGAAAACGTAATTGTCATGAGAAATCCCCTTTGTCTTAGTTTTGAATTAGTGTCTTGCACTTCATGGACAGTTCGTGATATGAAATTCTAGTTTAATAGGCACATGCTTTGAGATGAGGATATAGTTAGTGAAGTTGCTGGTGTTAAAGAGATTTTTCTGTCCTCTAAATAACTTTTAAGGGGCCAAGGATATAACAATGAAAACACAAAACATTGCATACAAATAGTTCTCAATGCATATGTGCAAAGCCGTTTACCTGTTCTGATTCGTATTAAGAAGTCTAGAAGAAAATTATCAGATTTTCCAACATGCTGGATAGAGGATTCTGGAGGATCATCTGTGGCAATCCATTTTGCACTTCAAAACTTATGGAAAGGTTAAGTGACAGTGTGGTGTGGGCCACTATTGGAAAATGGAATGCAGACAAAACAAAACAATGTAAAATATAGCTTCGTCTGCCTCTGAAACATTTTCCCTTCTTCCTTGAGTCACTGTGACATAGGCATTGACAGAAGCACGGGAGAACAGTAGAACAAGAAGAAAATACCACCCAAAGAAAGCTGAGGTCTGAGTACAACAGATGGAGAACTGTCGAGGTACTTTTAAGAGAGAAAGAGGAGACAGTGACTGGAACAAAGCACTCCTCAAATGTGATACACTGCTTTAACATTTCTTCAGCCTTATCATGGTCTGAAATGATATGCAGTCAGCAAGACTTTAAAATTTTAGTATTTTCTTACACAAGTGATATTAGATAATATTTTTTAAAGATGCTCCCAATTCATGCACTCCCCAATTTAACCACTTCTCTAATGTGCAATGAGTTAGCATCTTAAATCTATTGCCATTTGTTCAGTGCCTTTCCTGATAGTAACACTATGAGTCATATTCACAGCAGTCTTCTGACAACAGAGACAGCACATGTTCTTGCAGTCTCCTCAAAACATCACTGTCACCAACTCATTGCCTTCTACATGACACTAAGACCACAAATTCCATCTTTCACCACATGCACTATGCCACACTTCTCTTCATGTAATCTCTGACATGCACGCTTGTCTCTCTTTCAGTCATCCCTTTCTAGCTAGTTCATGATAATTCTCGGGTCTCTGGCTGTAGAGCACAACAAGTCAAAACAACTTTCCTAATCTTCGGGTTCGATTGGCAGCACTCATCACGAAGCTCACGTGCAGTGTTGGAGCTGGTCTCCACTGAGCTCCCAGCCACTATCCCCTTAGCACATGGCACAAGCAGTGAGTGCTGCTGTGGGAGGTGTCAGAACAAAATTACAATAAATACGTTAAAATAAAGCCAAACCCTGTCAAATCAACAAATAATGGTCTCTGTCTGAGTTTCTTTTCAATTCTGTGTGAAAATATTGTGACCAATGCAACTTACAAAACAAAGTGTTTAATTTCGCTTACAAAGACTTAAGATCTCTGCTCTCATGGATAGTCAGTCCCTGGAGTCCACCAGAGCAGTGGAAACAAATGTATCAAACGGGGTTTGGAAGTCCTGTGAGTACATATGGTGAATGAACCACACTGGGACCAGCTGTAAGTAAGCAGATCAACTTTACTTAGGATGATTAAAAGCTTATAAAGTTTTGGGTGACTGAGGTGAGGGACATCCAGGATGAGCAAATGTCACTGGCTGGGGGTTTAGGGTATGTAGAATGCCTCATTAACATGGGGGAAGCACTTCAGGAATCTCTGGTGCTGGCTGGACATGTTTTCTCAGAAGAAAGGAACCTGGTCCTATAAACTAACTGAAGTGAGTATGGGGCTTAGAATTCCCTAGTCAAAGGAGAAGGAGAAACTGCTAATGAAGGGAGTCCTCCCTTACACACCAAGTCCCAGAAGGCTAGTATGGTCAATGGAAGATTTCAACCTTAATTAGCAGAGTTTTCTCACACTTAGAGTCCATAATGGCATAGTGAAAAATATAGGGCTGATAAATCACATATTCATATGCAAGTAGGAAACACAGAGAGGGCTCACTGAGAATGGTATAAGTCTTTTGAAACTTACAAGCCTTCGCTCTTCCAACAAGGCCACCAGGAACACACACACTTAGTCCTTCCCAAATAGTTCCAGTAACAGGAGATTAAATACTCAAATATATGAATCTACAGGAATTGTTCTCACTCATACACAGTTACCTCTGCACTCTGAGTCATCAAGTGACAAGACATGCCAGGAAGGTGGGGCTAGCCTGGCAAATAAGGAAAGGCCTGTTAATATTTTTCATACACAAAAGACTGTGCCTAAAAACTTGTGGGCTGTGTTACTTAAGCTTTAAATGTTTATAGCAACTAACATTTGTAAAGTACCCTGACTATTCACAACTCCTTTCAGGATGAAAAATATCTGAATATATATATATACAGATACATACATATATTCAGATATATATATGTATGTGTGTGTGCATATATATATATGAATTTTACTTTCACTGCTTTTAAATTCATCTGCTTGAACTCCAACTCTGTCATATTTTGTCTCTATTTTAGAACATGTTAATATTATTTTAGATAATTTATTATAACTCATGTTTGAGATAAATAAGAAGCATGTCCATGTTTTGGAGCTAATACATTACATTTAGCCACTGCTTCATGGACACTGCTGTGGGTTGTCTATAGCTCTGCTTATGTACTTCACAATCCATGCGGGAAATACTCACAGTTTGAATTTAATTCTCCACCAAAACCAAAAACAAGTGGTGCCAAATTGAAACAGAAATAAACAATATATCTTATGTCAGTAACACGTGTGAAAAGAGCAAAGTACAAAGTAAAATTATATACTTATCACAGTTAATAACAAACTTTACAACAGGGAAAGTAACAAGACCACTAATACCATTGCACAGTGCAACTGGGAAACAGCTGTTTGCTCTGAATACGTGCTGTGGCTAAATGAGCTAATCCTATGAATGTTCAAACACACTCAAGCTTACTGCTGATGGCTTTTCCAGATTCTGCAGAGACCATTGCTATAGATAGCTGTCTTTGTGACTCAGAACATAAATATTCAACAATTCCAATGTATATTAGGAGAGATTAGAGATGACTCTGACTGATATGCAAACACTAGGTAGGCAATTGATAGCATGTGCTAGTAGATAAAACACTCAACTACACTTAGTCTAGGCTACATTTGAAGCCATCTCCGACCATACTGGGCAGATGGAATTTTTCTTTTCCTCTTCTTCTTTATTTGTTTTTTTTTTTTTCAACATACTCTTGTCAGATGTTTGGGAATTCTTTAGGTCTGTTTGTTATACTGAAATTTTAGCTTGCATATGGGAAACCACAAATTAAATTATTATGCTATAATTCAATTTAGAAAACACAAAGCACTTGCCAGTACATTTTTCAGTCATTGTCCTTCAGCCATTCCACAGAAAATATCTGAAGACTGGTATGGCTTGGGAAGAAGTGTTGTTAGCAAGCTCCCTGGAAACATCTGTTCCCGTTGTTCCACTGCATTAGGGACTCCACATCTGTACACACTGAGACAGCCAACTAAAGACAGATGTCCTGAGTGCTAAGATTTGACAGACTTAACCCTGAAGGACTTTTATTGATGAATTTGCCTCTTATTTAGCAATCTCCCTATCAGAGAATGATTTTTTTTTTTTTATTTCAAAATGCTGAAAATAAGAAAATGGAGGGGAGCTGTCAGTGTCGAAGAAATACATCAAATAAACAAAGTATTTGCTAAAATTGTGCATTTCAACAGAGTTAGTGTGTTGGTCAGGATACTTGTTTGTTACACAAGCAGGGCGGGGAAGAGGGAAAAACTCCACATTTCTGGAGGAAGTTCTGAAGAGATTATGAAGAGCTTAATCCCCAGCCTATAATCATGAGGTTTGCTTAGCATTTCTCTCAGGACAAACTGGAACCTGCATGTATTACAGATGTGCCTGTGGTTGCAGGAATCTTGTTTGGGAAGCTAGGTCTCAAAGGCAGAGATAAATCAGACTCATTGTCTTGTTTATGCACAGGGCATCTCTTAACTCAAAAAAGACCAGAGCAGTCCCTCTCTGTTATCACCTTGGTACCTTTGCAGTCACTCTGTCTCACTCTGTGACTTACTGACTTTGTCATCTCATGACCAGTTTAAGCAGGTTGACAAAGTTTAAAGAGATTCCTGGGAGCTGTTACTACCTTGTATTCACTGACAATAATTTAATGTTCTATGCCCCAAACTGGAGAAAGGTAAACTTGAACCCAAATCTTTCCTTTCACATTTAAATTAGAAATGGTTTTGGCTTTAGTTTGTATTTTAGCTATCTCTATGTACTTCTGTTTATACTTTTAAATGTTTCATACTTTAAAAGTAATTCATTAGCCAGACATATTGGCTAGCTACTGTCATCACTCAAGAGCTGGAGGATTGTTGTGATTCTGAGACAGGCCTGAACTAGTGAGTTTCAGATCAGCCTAGACTACAGTGTAAGACTCCCAAGAATTAATTAAAAAGTTAAAGTAGTTTGATAATGAAGTTTCAAACCAGGCTATTAATTTTTGAGATTTGTTTTTATTTTATCTGCATGAGTGTTTTGTGTAGATGTATGTATGTGAGTCACTTGTGTGTTCTGGTGGCCAGGGAGGCCAGAAGAGTGTACCAGGTACCATAGAATTAAAGACAAAGGTACTTGTGAGCTGCCATGTGCGTGCTGGGAACTAAACCCAGCTCATCTGCAAGAGCAGCAAATGTCCTGACTAGCTACTGTAATCACTCAAGAGCTGGAGGCTTGCTGTGATTCTGAGACAGGCCTGAACTAGTGAGTTTCAGATCAGCCTAGACTACAGTGTAAGACTCCCAAGTTATCGCTGAGTTATCTTTCCAGCCCCTCAAACTAGGTTGTTAAAGATGATAATTCCTGCCAGTTTATAGCTTTATTGTCATTTTATATACTTTATTCTGATTGCATTTCTTATAAAAAAAAGTTGCAAAGAGATGAAATATGTAAGTACCTTCACATGATTTATGTCACATACAAACTGAATGAATGATATTGTAGTCACCAGATAGGAGGTCTGAAATTTAATGTAAGTACACTAGAGACTTGATAACTTAAACCAGTCTAGCATCTTGCCTGTCTTCAAAGGAGAACTCTGAGCTCTAAGCAATCTCAGCACCTGCAGTTTTTAAAAGTGTGCAAATCAGTTTAGGGAAGGCAATCCTTTCCTTCCAGCTACTTTAGATGTAACACGGATTTAGGCTAGGAATAAAATGGGGAAGAGAACAGAAGAAGACAAGCAGAAAATGTCCATGGCCTCATGAAACTATGTCTTACTGTGGAAGGCAGGTGACAAAAATCGTGTAGGTAATATCATTTCAAAGAAAGGCATTTGAATTAAATAAACTGGGGCAGAGGCATAAAAATGGACTGCTTTGGAAAGACTGCACAAAGGAAAGGTACAGACTCCTGTGAAAGGGACGGCATCTTATCCTCCCGTGAAAGGGATGGCGTCTTATTCTCCCGTGAAAGGGACGGCGTCTTATCCACACTGAATTAGTGTGGATATCCACACCGAGTCAGTGTGGACCTAAAGAGCTGGGGAAGGCTAAACAATGAAGATCAAGGCTTTGGAAGGGCAAGATGGGAATGAGGCAGGAGACTGACAAGGCAAGAAACTAATGGCCAGAAGTAGAAAGTATGGGTTCCATGGCACACCGACTTTCCCGAACATACTGTTGGTGTTACCATCTGACAGCGAGGCTACTTTTTTGGAATGGTCTTCTGTGAAAGGTTCTGCAGTGAATGAAAGCTGCTAAAGGTATTGAGAGGTTGTGAAAAATGGCTTTCTTTCCTTTTAAAAAATGTTCTTCTCTCTCACATTACAATCTGATGACAGTTTTCCTCCACTTCCATTAAAAACAACAAAAAAAAAACCTAAAAAAGAGAGAATAGACCTCCCAGCAACGTCCACAAAGTATGGCTTACAGAGCGCAATAAGAGTAGGCACAAGGCACAAACCCTCGCATCAAGGCCAGATGAGGCAACCTAGGAAAAGACAAGCACAGACAAGAGTCAATGGCAAGCCCCATTGTGGTGACAGTTCCACTGTTGTGAGTCTCACAAGAATAGCAAGCTATGCAACCATAAGGTATGTGCAGAGGACCAAACTCAAACCCTTAAAGGGTCTATGATTGTTGATGTAGTCTCTGTGAGCCCATATGAGCCCAGCAGGGTCGATTCTGTGGGCCGTGTTCTCATGATGTCCTTGACTCTCCTCTGTCCTACAGTTCTTCTTCTCTCTCCACCACAATGTTCCCGAGGCCTGCCTAATGTTTGGCTGTGGGACTCTGCATCTGTTTCTACAAGTTACTGGAGGACACCTCTCTGATAATAACTGGGCTAGGCACGGATCTATGAGTATAGAATAATTATTTTATTAACTTTTTCCCTTTTTTGCCAGTCATGTTTGGTTCTATCCTGCATCTCAGGGCTGTCCTACCTATGATTTCTGACCATGCACACAGTGTCAGGCATAGGCCTTCAGTCATTGGTTGGCCATTCTCACAAGTTTTGCCCCACCAGTACCCTAGCACATCTTGCAGGCAGGACAGATTGTAGACCAAAGCTTTTATAACACAGTTGATGTCCCAGTCTCAGTGCTGAGAGCCTTGCCTGGTTATAGGACATGGTCAGTTCAGGCTACATATCCCCCATTACGAGAATACTTCATTGAGGTCATTCCCATAGATTCCTGGGGGTCTACACTATATTAAATTTCTACATCGCTCCCTCAGTTCCAGTTGTTTCTCCTAATACTCTCTCCCTCCATCTCTCCCACTCCCCGTCTGATCCCTCCCGTTCTCATCCCTGTTCACCCCCTCTACTCACAAAACCTACCCTACTTCCTCTTCTCAAGGAGATCCATGTGTCCTCCCAACCCCCTTGAGTCCTTTTAGTCACTCAATCTCTCTAGGTCTAATTGCTTTCTTGTATATGTTTAATTCAAAGACTGCCACCAAAATTCACCCAGTTCTGTCTTACCAGTTTATCTTTTATATATCATTTTTTTATGTTTGTGTGCATCTACATATGTATATATGATCAACCAAAGCTGGGAAAAAGTATATGTTGGCAAGAACATGAGGAAGAGGCTGGGGGTCTTCCTCAATCTGTTTTCCACAGTTTCCTTTTGGAATATGTCTGCCATTGTCTCTGGAGCTCTCTGATTCAGCCAACACATCCCAGTCTCTGCTTCTTTAGCTAGGATCACAGGTGCTTTACCCATTGGAGGCTTTACCTCCAGTCCTCATGTTTACATGTCAAGCACTTTACTGTCTGAGCCATCCCCTCCACTCCCTTTACACAAATTTCTTTTTGTGTACCCTTAAGAAATACTTCAATGGAAGAGCTAGGCGAAGGACTGAAGGAGCTGAAGGGGATTACAACACCATAAGGAGAATAACAAATAACTGGACTACCCAGAGCTCCCAGGGACTAAACCACCAACCAAATAGTATACATGAAGGGAACCAGCTCCAATTAAATGTTGTACTATCAGAGTTCCCTTGGTCTTGGTGTCTGTTCACAGCAGTAAAACCACATATACATACCAACAATGGCTAAAGTAAAGGAGGTCATAATGGTCATAATGGTGTCCAAGGGCAGGCATGAGACGAGTAAGAGGGAGAAGAAGTAGAAAATGATGTGATTGTGTTTTAATTACATTTTTTAAAAAAGAAATAGAGACCAAAAACTGAATTCTCACTGATTAAAAAAATTATTTGGAACATGCTTAAAAGTCTTTTATTTTTTTAAGAGAGAAATGTCAGAAATCTACACTTTACAGTGAGCATGCCCATCGAATGCTTATCTGAGAGTTGGTTTTTAGAGGAGAGCACTGTCTGTCAGGAGATGAAGAGAAACACATTTTCCACCTACAAAGTCATATCTCACCTCTTAAAAGGTCTTCTTTGGAGTACAATGTATTTAGGTAAGCTAACAGGTGTTTGAATCGATTGAACTCAGCAGGAAACTCCCCAGCATTCTGTGTAGTTGCTTAGCACTGTGGAGTACTGTGAAGCCTGGTTCCTCAGCAACTTTTCTAGTGAAAATGGATTTCAGCCTTTATACAGCTGAACTGAACCCCCCCCCCTTCACACCCAACATGAATGCTACCCATTTAGACAGTATTGTTCAAGAGTTTTATTAGGTTACGTAATTTTTTAACCACTAAGTTTGTCGAAAACAAATCGGTTTTCAATGTCTTGAGGTATGAAAGCCAATTGGAAGTTGGGATGAGTTATTCTGAAGGTATCCCCCACCCTTTTGTCCCAAAACTGACCTGATTAGCTTACCAAACACTCATCTTACATGAATTGTGATTTTGAAAGACATACAGTTTAGAAACTTAAGTTATGAACTAGTAGATGCACACCTATGATAGCAGAGTCAAAAGCTCCACAAGCAGGACGTCTTCATTTGCCCTAAAAATACCATGTTTGTCAATTTCAGTTTCACTGATGTGAAAAGGAAAAAGGAAAAACTTGTGACCATTATTAATTAATAATGGTTAATTGCCATTATTAGCTTCACAGGATTTGGAATATTTGTGAGGGTCTTACCAGACAAGATTGAGGAAGAAAGACTGACCCTGAATGTGGCCGGCATGTGGCTGGCATATCCTATGGGCTAGAGGCTTAGACAGAGTAGAAAGGGAGAAGCAGGAAGCATGCCGGCTGAGTAACAGTGTTTGCCTCTCTTTGCTTCCTGACTGCAGACAGGTGTGAGCAGCTGTCCCAAGCCCCTGCTAACCACAGCTGCAACTGCTCTCACTACCACACCTTCCCTGCCATGATCCTGGACCCCAAAATCACGAACCAAATCAATCCTCTTCACTTTTAAGCCACTTTTGAAGGGCATTTTGTTACAGAACAAAGTGACGATTCCAGGGCTATTAAAATAAGCAAAACTGTATAAAAGAATGTTAGTGTAACTCCTAAAGCTGACAGCATATACTCCTAAATCCAGTGAGCATATAAACCTGCCGCCTATTGCTAGCATTTCGACCTAATTCTTTCAGTGGAAAAGTCTTCATGACGCACCTTTATTTGCTTCTTGCTTTCATACCTTCTTTGTTATTTTGGGAAAACAAATTGCAACATAAAAGCATTGTTTTATTTCCTTAATTCTTCACTGTCTGTACATATTTAATGAAATTCCCACTCAATGCATTCTTATTTGTTTGTTTGTTTGTTTGCTTTTCGAGACAGGGTTTCTCTGTGTAGCCCTGGCTGTCCTGGAACTCACTTTGTAGACCAGGCTGGCCTCAAACTCAGAAATCCGCCTGTCTCTGCCTCCCAAGTGCTGGGATTAAAAGCATGCGCCACCACTGCCCAGCCCTCTCAATGCATTCTTACATATTTTACATGCTCAGCCATTACCTAAGCAAATTCCTCCTACTTCCGCTTCCGTTTCCTCTTTGTCTTATGAATTTATTATTGCTGAAGCTATATAGTATTTTATTATGTATTTCTTGAATCTAAATGTGCCTTGTCTAGTGATTTAAGTTCTTATTTTATTGTTTCAGTAATTTTATTTTTAGCCATTAAAAATACAAGACAGAAAATTGACAAAAATGCCTGACTCCAGTAGTATTGTCTTAAAATGTATATTCCCCATTGATAGTACCTACAGTGGCAGTTTCTTCCCATTTCCATATTGCTACTACTGAGTACCATTCAGCTTATTGCCTGTCATTAAATAAAAACTTGTGAATGAGTATTTGGGAAATACTTGGTAGACATGATGGCCTGAGTCATATACTGAGACCTATATATAGTTAAGCATGGTCATACAGGTTATAGGTTGCTATATATCCCATATATCAAATAGAGTCTCCCAGATTCTCCAACTAATGCACCTATTATCAACTCCAGATATTTGTAGAGTTTTAGAAACTAAACCAAGTTTAAAAATTAAGAGTCAATGATCCTACCTATAAAATAAGAACTTTTTTACTTCCTTGTGTCCATGTTCTCTAGTACCCATTAGTTAAAGTCACTGTAATCAAGGTAGAATTAGTATTTCACACTTATTATGGCCATACATTCATATGGATGGGGTATGGGCCATACGCCACACACATGTATGTACTAATACATAAATGACTGTGTGTGTGTCTGAGATCAACTGTTTAATAACATGAAGAACAACTGTTATCAACTGCTTGGCTTGATTGAATTACATTGGATTGGCCATATGTGCTTCCTTTTCTTCCCCCCATGTTTTTCATGTGCCACTCTCAAAGTAGTCTAACCAAAGAGAGTGACATTCCGTGGTACAACAGAACCCTGTTTCTCTGTCTACTATGCACTTATAAATTCCACACAAGAACCTCAGAGGAATATCATGAAGCAATATGGCAAAAAAGAGAAGACATTAGTGAGATGAGGAAACAGAAGACAACACAAGAAATCCGTTTAACACATTTTTAACTTGAAAAATCCAACTTTGTGGATATACATGGAAAGAAGCTATCTAATTGGAAAGCTGAATTGGAAAATCGTGGGAAGTTTGAGCTCTAAATTAGGGAATCATGGGATTACAAATATGGCCTTTAAAGATGATGGATTCTGTGTTTCCAGTGTATATCTAGAAAGAAGTCTGAATGTCAAACCATGAATGTGCTGGCAGTTCTACAGCTGTGTGGTTGACATAAGAAATGGTTACTTCATAAATAGAAAGTAGATGTGGTAAGAGAAACAGTTGACTAGATCAAAAGAGAAATATTCTTGAGTGATAAAAGTGTTATGAGTATGGATCCCATAAGTACATACATAAGACTATGTCCATTTAAGAGCTATGCATCTCATAGTGTGTAAACTCTTTCTCATTTTTGAAAATAAACTTAACCATATTTTAATCCTGTTTCTCCTCCAGCTACTACTACCTACTTTTTGGAACCCCTTTAGAAAGGAACTCTTGAATTTTATTCACATTCTTATTTTATTCCAATTTCCTGTCTCCTTTTTCTTGAGCATATTCTCCAATTATACTTTCACCTTGATCCCACAGCATTTTTAATATGAATTAACAAATTAACATGAATATAATACAGAGAATATTCCACCTTATATGTGCCCTGATTCAGCATGCTTTTGAGATTCATACATGTTGCTGTATATCTCAATAGTTTGTCTAGTTTTAATAAGTTAGTAGTATTCTACTTGATGACTATATCACACATAATTTGTACATCATTTCAACCCATTGAAGTGAACTTTTTATGCTCCCAAGAAACCAATTCTATTACTCTAAAAGTCCCAAGTAGTAGATGTTAAGCTTTAGCCTAAAAATAAAATCTCTCTATAATTTCTAATTACTCATCCTACTCATATGGCCTGAACTAAAATGGAAAGTGTTTTATTGAGTTTTCCCACCTGGTGTAAAGTCCCTTCACGCCTTCAAATGGCATATTCCTCAAAATACCTTGCTGATTTTATCAAGAGGGGGATGATTTATGTTCTCTAAATGATATAATTTAAACAAATCATGTAACTACCCTGATGTTGTTTTACTAATACAATGAAACTCCTACCACTTAAAAATTGTTTTTGTAGATAATTAACTATATTTTAATTTTCATATTTTGTATCTTTTACATCTTAACTATTGTTTAATTTTTCATACAATATATTTCAATTACGTTCTTTCCCCTAACTCACTGTTTACCAGATCCTTCTGAATCCCTCCCTCTCTGCACCAAACTTCATGATCATTTTCTCTTTTAAAACACACGCATGCACATGATATAAACTACGACACGCCACTGAAGAAAAACTTATCTTTCCTCTCCCAGAAGCTATCAACTGCAAATAGCTTCTTGGTTACAGGTAGGACTTTGTGCCCACTTCTCTTTCTCCAAGTTGAAACTATTTTTTCCACTTTATATCCCAACAGCTGATAGGTACTCCCTCTTGGTCTGTCCCCCAACAGTCCACCCTCCTCCTCAATCTCCTTCTCCTCTGAGAGGTTGGAGTACCCTTCTGCCCCCTACTCCACCCCATAATCCTAGAACTTCAAGTCTCTGCAGGGCAAGATGCATCCTCTCCCACTGAGGCCATGGCTGTCCTCTGAGAGCCTCCAGCCAGCAACTGACTCAGAAAGATGCAGAGATCCACAGCTGAACATTTGATGGAGCTTAAGAAGTCTTATGGAATAGTTTGGGAAAGAATTGAGGGCCCCAAAGGGGATTGGAACTCCATGGAAAAACAAACAAGAGCTAACTAAGCAATCCCTTAGGTGCTCTCAGAGACTGAACCACCAACCAAAGAGCATACACAGGCTGGACCTAGGCGGCCTCCCCATTCTCCTGCACATATGTAGTAAATGTGAAGCTCAGTCTTCATGTGTGTGGGTACCAGACAACTGGATCAAAGACTATCCCTGAAGCTGTTGCCTCTCTGTGGAAATACATTCTTCTAGCTAGGATGCCTTGTCTGGCCACCAAAGAAGCTAAAGAAGACGGAAGGCCTAAGAGACCCTAGGATTTTGGCTGTGATGTTTATTATATTACAGAGCTGGGGATTGAGGCTAAAAATACTCACACATGTTACATCCACACACAAGTACACACTCAGTTTTAGACATCTAAAAATGAAAAAGCACATTGGAAACATTCTAACTTGAATCCCTTATCTCAATAGGATATAAAATCATTACAGCTTCCAATTTGTGTCAGGATCATTCTTCCTGTTGTCACAAAGCCACTTGGTATCTCTAAGAAGAGTCTCAATGACCAACAAAGACAAGAGCTAGGATGCTTCCTTCTTACCACCACTACCTGAATGCTCACCATCTTTCAGTTGGGGTGTCAGGAGCCTCTGGCTGATGGGGAAGGATCCACGTCCCTCATTACTACTTTGTTTGGAAGGAGAGCCCTTGATGAACTCCCCTGGCTGTTTCTTCTGCTCTTGGTGGGATGTAGAGAGGGTTCTACTTCAGAAGAGGATCAACTTACCTGTTTTCTGTTGCTAGGTTGCAAGTTGTTAGAAAAAAACCTATTCCTGGAAAGGCTTCTTTTTTAGGATCAAGTGTTATAAGATGTCCTTCCTCCAATCTCCTGTCTCTAACCAGATGCTCTTCCTATTTTTGAGACTTCTTCGTTGATCATTTCAGTATGTGTAATTCTGTAATTGTATTTAACAGCACAGACATAACCCTATACCATGCTGTCTGTATTCAGCCTATTATAAATCAAATGAGAAAATTTTGTATTATTAAAAATATATGTGAATTTTCATAATAAGCTTCAAAATATCTAAAACCTTTCTATAGGAATGAAAATATTCTGATTTATAAAAAAGAAAAAATTCTCATATTTATGTCTCATCACGGTCTTGAGAACATAAAAAGCTCTAAGATTGAATCAATTTTAACTAATCAGGATGCAGAAGAGAGAGAGAGGGAGGGAGAGAGAGAGAGAGACAGACAGAGACAGAGAGAGAGAGAGAGAGAGAGAGAGAGAGAGAGAGAGAAGGAAAAAGAGAAAACACACCATGGTTAAGAACTCTGGCTGCTCTTTCAGAGGTCCCAGTTTGATTTTCAGCACCATATGATGGTTCAAAACCATCTGTAACTCTAGTTTCAAGAAATCTGCCCTCTGAAGATACCAGGCTTGCACACTGTATACAAACATGCATGCAGGCAAAATCCTGGCTGCACTTACATTATGGTCATTCTTGCCATGGTGGACAGAACTCATCTCCTTTTGGTCATCAGATGATATAGGAGAATGAGTTCTAAGTACTTTAAATCAGTCATCTTTCTAGACAGTTCCCTTTGTTTTCTAAGCATCTGAGTTTTTCTCATATCTATTCATTAAATCCTAACAGCCCCGAATACTCAACTGAAGAGAATACAAATGTCTGAATATGAACTCTGCATATAATTTTGCTGATAAAATGTAAAGTAACCTAATCATTTGGGAAAATATTGCAAAAGAAAATTCCTATCACTTTTAAGTAGGAATATATACCACTTTGGTTTTTTTTATTAATAGTTAGCCTTGCTTCTCCTCATTTTGATCATAGGAATATGACAGGTATTACCGAAGACTGTACTAACCCACCAAACCTCAGAAGCCTATACAAGACTTTGTTACATAGCAAAAAAAAAAAAACCTTAACAGGTCTTCAGTGAACTCTCTCCTTGTTTTCATTTTTCCTCTACGTGAAATTTATTGAAGACTGCTGCATCTCACCTCTACCTATTATCGTTGTCATAGCAACGCTACATTTGCATAATGAAAGTGTGATTGTAGAACCAGGGAATATGCTGCACATCAGATTCATTGGGGAAGACTGCCAAGGCATGCTGGGTAGAACTTCTTCAGATACTGTGGAGCTTTTCTTTATGAAAGTAAAACATCATTATGATGCTCAGAACAATTGCATGGCAAATGACAATGATGTCAAGTGCACTTGAGTAGACAGACTTATAAGAGTGATATATAAACATTAAGTGAGATTAGAAGGAAAATATACTAAGTGCCCCTAACTTTAAATGCTATTCTTGATAGACAACAAATTAATGATTTTAGCATGTTTATAATTTATAAAAAAAAAAAGCCTAGAGCAAGTTGATTAATTTAATTGTTAAAAATATCTATGGACTAATTCTCAAAAAGTCAGATCATTAAAATTCAAAACAAATAATTAAAGTAAAATAGTTTTCTATGTTATCTATGTGTCATTGTGGTTCTAGCAAAACTTGTTTGAATGAAAAGTAAGGTCACGTGTCTCTAGATGCACGCTGTCAAGCACAACCCATCATGAAGACTTTTAATCTATAAGCATCTTATTTTGTAAGACTTAGCTGCTGTCTCTAAGCCCCCTTTAAAGACTAGGGAAGAGAATCCTTCTCTCTCCAGAGGCATTATGGATTTTGTCATCATCATACTTTTATAAGAATAGAGACAGACTTTATTCTTAAAATCCAGACATTATAAGTAAGTAGAAGAAATGATGGTGACCCACTAAACCTCAGTATATCCCAGAAGATACAGTTTGGGGAGTTTCTGGGCAGAAATACTGCTGGTTAAACATTCTTATCCAGGGGGAATTGTAAATCACATTATTGTTCTAAATGTCTGAAGGTTAGGAAAGTTCCAGATTCAGAGCATATTTCCAGGGAAGATGTGGATAGTAACTGAGGGGCTATATCCAGGAATACTGAGCCGCACTGGTACAAGTGATTGATCAGGTATATCTAAATCAGTTGACATGCTTTCTGGTCAATAAGCACTCTGGTCTTCATCTAGAACTATTAGAGGCTTGAAATATCAATCTGTACTTATAGGGCTTCCAGAATGTTGTATGTGCCTTTTCTTTTAGTAATTATATGTGGGATGTGCATGTATGTGAGTCTCACAGGTATGGTAGTATACATGTACATGTATGTACATGTTAATAGAGGTTAACATAGAATGTCTTCCTTTATTGCTTCCCTCTTTATTTACCAAGGCAAGTTATTTCATTGAAAATGGATCTCATCAATTCTAGGAATCTAGCCAGCTTTCCCAGCTATTTTGTGATTACTGGGGATTTGAACACTAGGCTTTCCACTTGTAGGCCATGTACTTTATTTGATGAGACATCTCAACTTTATTATATTATTTTTGTTTACCTATCAAATTCTATAACAATGGCCTTCCTTGTAAGATTAGATTACAAAACTTCAAATTTCCATTGTCTGTTCTTGGTTCCTTCATATAAAAACATAAAACTTCACTTAACAAAAGTGGGGTTTCTGTCTGTCCTCTCCTTTTGACAGTCAAGCCTTCCCGATGGTTCATGACAAGATAGAGATGCTCCATATACTTAGACTCTGTGTCGCCATCTACTTAAGGTCACTATATCAAAACAGTAAAGATGAATATAAACACCAAAGTAATATATAAGTAACAAAAATCTGTCTTTCACAATTCTGGAAGCTGGGAGGTTTAAGATCAATACAGCGTCATGAAGTTCATGAAGGCTGCTTCCTGATTCTAAGGCAGTACCTTGATGCCATCTCTCCTGGAGGGGAGGATACTGTGTAATGGACAAATGACATGGCCTTTATAGAGAGTATGAAACTCTCCTGACTCAATCACTTTCCAAAGGCCAGAACTCTCACGAGTGGCATAGTGAGGCTTGAGTTTCAACAGGAATTATTAGAGAGGAGAAGTGCACTAAAAGAACTGCCTGGTTCCCTAAAGTGCACATTCTTTTTTTATTTATTTAAGTTTTATTGTACTATGATGAGAAAAGATACATGATTTCAATTTATCTGAATGTGTTAACATTTAAAGACACATTTTAAGTAAATATAATTAAATAACATTCTTGTTTTCCCTCTGTACCCCAACTTCTCCCAGAGACCCCCCTTCAATACCTATAACACCTTTTTTGGTCATATTCTTTAAAATTTATAAAATATTATAATAATAAAATGAGAATTATAAAAGTTGTTGATATAAAGCAACAATCAATTTAACAGTCTTATGTAGATGCTTGTCTACAGCAATATTGAAAATACTTACGTTTTTCTCAATATAAATTTTAAATACCTCCAAACATATTAACTGTATATTTAAAAAAATACATTACTACGAGTATTTTCTTAAATGAACATAAATATATAAAGTCTTTTTGTTTGTTTGTTTATTTTGTATTTAGTAGAGTTTAAAATCTTGGCTCTTACTGTGGTACAAGCCCAAAATAAGAACAATTTTTAGACATTGGATTTCATTGTAATAAGGCTGTACTTCAATGACCCTCACATCACCAAAGGATTTTACCTCCATCATAGCTAAGCTAAGAGTTGACAGTTCTGCTGCAACAAGGAATGAATTGTAGGCATGAATTTTGGATACAAATTTACTGCTTTGGTATTGAGTGATCTGACTATTTGACTTGAGTGATTGTGATCATTCTCAGCCCACAGAGAACAGGTTACATTCATTTAAGAAATGGTGTATGTATTAAGATGGTCTATCTATGAAGTCATTCACCAACTGTTTCAAGGAACAATGGTTCTGCTTGGAGGGTAGCACAGACATTAGGTGAATGTAAGAGTCTGATTCATTGGCTGTGATAATTTGGAAAAGCATTCATCTCAGAGAAAAAGTAATTTATAAAGTCCTCTTCTTCAAACTTAATACAATAATTAAAAACATCAAGGAAAGCATTCAGTCACATTCTTTGTTGTTCTCTTACAAGCCACCTCCCAAGTTAATTGTCTACATTTCCTTTGGGTGTATAAATACTTTTGAAATATGTAAGCTGTTCTGAAACCATACTATAGTATAAAGACATAAAATAAACAATACTACTAATAGATAGTATCTCCTATCTCCTAAGATAGGAGAAGGATGATTTCAAGACCATTAGGTGGTACACAGCAAGATATTATGTGTTTGTCATGTTCAAACAAGTAGAAAGTGTATATGGATTATACAATATTAGACCTATTTCTCCAATTACCAGATTAGAGAGACCATTGGATGATAGTCAACAAATTTCTAATTCCTCATATTTTTGAATCTCAATCGATTAGGATATATTGGTAATATTAATTTTCATATTAAGATATTAAAAAAATAATTGTTACTTCCTGTTGTTTTTGTTGTAAGAGGTGGAATTAGGTTTGTATGGGTTTATTGAAAGATTACTTTCTTGCTTCTTTTTTGCTAGTTTTGCTCCTTATGTTGGTGTTTTCCATCTATTATCCTTTGTAGGACTGGATGTGTGGAAAGATATTGTGTAAATTTTGTTTTGTCATGGAATATCTTGTTTTCTCCATCTATGGTAATTGAGAGCTTTGCTGGGCATAGTAGCCTGGGCTGGCGTTTGTGTTCTTGTAGGGTCTGTATGACATCTGCCCAGGATCTTCTAGCTTTCATAGTCTCTGTGAGAATCTGCCATAATTTTGATAGGCCTGCCTTTATATGTTATTTGACCTTTTTCCCTTACTGCTTTTAAAATTCTTTCTTTGTTTAGTGTATTTGGTGTTTTTATTATTATGTGATGGGAGGAAATTCTCTGCTGGCCCTGTCTATTTGGAGTTCTGTAGGCTTCTTGTATGTTCATAGGCATCTCTTTCTTTAGGTTAGGGAAGTTTTCTTCTATAATTTTGTTGAAGATATTTACTGGCCCATTACATTGGAAGTCTTCACTCTCTTCTATACCTATTATCCTTAGGTTTGGTCTTCTCATTGCGTCCTGGATTTCCTAGATGTTTGGGTTTAGTAGCTTTTTACTTTTTGCATTTTCTTTAACTGTTGTGTCAATGTTTTCTATGGTGTCTTCTGCCTCTGAGATTCTATTCTGTTGGTGATGCTTGCATCTATGACTCCTGATTTCTATTCTAGATTTTTCTATCTCCAGGGTTTTCTCTCTTTCTGATTTCTTTATTGTTTCTAGTTCTATTTTTAGATTCTGGATGGTTTTGTTCATTTCCTTCACCTGTTTGATTGTATTTTCCTGTAGTTCTTTAAGGGATTTTTGTATTTCCTTTTGAAGGGCTTCTAGCTGTTTACCTTTGTCCTCCTGTATTTCTTTGAGGGAGTTATTTGTCTTTCTTAAAGTCCTATATCATCATTGTGAGAAGTGATTTTAGATCTGAATCATTCTTTTCCAGTGTGATGTTGTGTCCTGGACTAGCTATGATGGGAGAATTGTGTTCTGATGATGCCAAGTAACCTTGGTTTGTGTTGCTTATATTCTTATGCTTGCCCCGCACCATCTGGTTATCTCTAGTACTACCTGCCCTTGTTAAATCTGACTGAAGCCTGTCCTTCCTGTGATCTTGGTTGTGTCAGAACTCCTCAGAGTCAAGCTGTCTCTGTGATCCTATGATTCTGGGATCCTATGATACTGGGCTTGCTAGAGCACCTGGAAGTGGAGCTTCCTCTGGTTTTTGTGGGTCTAGCTGCAGAGTTTGCACCCAAAGTCTGTTCAGGGCACTGGCCCAGATAGACAGGAAGCAACCTGAGCGACTGGGCTGACAGAGTTCCTGTGTGCCTGGGTTCAGCAGGTCCCAGCAGTCCCCAATGTTGGGACAGATGTTGTGTCCTCCTCACCTCTGATCCTTGGCATGTTAGAGCACATGGGAATGGAGTTTCCTCTGGGTGTTGTGGGATGGGCTGTGCAGTTTGCGCCCAAGGTCTGCTCAGGGCACTGGCCCAGAAAGACCAGAAGGAACCAGTGCCATGCACATTCTTTGTATATGAAGAGAGCATTTGTTCTAGCTCATTAGCTTTTTGGATCTTTTCTTGTGTTTTTGTTTGTTTGTTTGTTTTTGGTTTGTTTGTTTGTTTGTTTGTTTTTACATCATCTGAGAACCATGGAACCCAAGGCTCAGATACAAGTGAGACTCAAGATTCCATTCATCATGAGGCAAATGCCTCTCAGACTATGACCCTGGAAAGCACACAAGTTCTATGCTTTCAAATTACAGTCGTAGTCTAAGTAAAGGATACACATTCTCGTTTCAAAAGGAAAAAATCGGCAAGAAGGGGGTAATGTGTCCCAGACACATTTTTATATGAAGGAACCAAGAACAGTTTAAAATACAAGAGGCCACGAAATATTAAATCTTATGACATTAGATATCATAAGCAAGCTATGTCCACTCAATAGACAGGAAGACAGGTTCCCTTAAATCAGTTAGTTCACAGAATATGTAAATGAATATTCATAATGTCACATAGTACGCATCACCACTGTCACAAACATATTCAATTCCTATCTTGATTGTTATTATTAATCCTCATATCACAACATAATAT
Source organism: Mastomys coucha (assembly GCF_008632895.1). NCBI lineage: Eukaryota > Metazoa > Chordata > Mammalia > Rodentia > Muridae > Mastomys > Mastomys coucha. The sequence goes on from NW_022196909.1 coordinate 4,460,852, forward strand.
GTTACACAAAGACCTGGGTAACAGGTCTACCCAGAAAGGGGTAAAAGGACCACAGTGATTTTAAAGGACTTCTATAGGTATAATGGCTATTCCTTGTTGTCAACTTGACAATCTAGAAATGGAGGGTTCACCTGTGATCCAGATGTTGAGGCTGGAAGACACAAATTTCTGACCTGGATTTTGGCATGGAGATCTTGAGGCATAGTGGCCATGAAAAGCTTAGGCCCAGGCAAGGGAGTATAGGCCTTTAATCCCAGGAGACTGAGGAAAGGAGATCTCTGAGTTCAAGATCAGCCTAGAACAAACAAGTTCCAGATCTAAGCATGGTGGTAACCACCTTTAATCTAGCCACACTTTCTGCTGGAGGTCTACATAAAGCCATTGGAAGAAGAAACATCCACTCTTCTCAATAACTTGCATTTACTTGCCAGCACATCTTCAGGATTCCAGCTTATACAGAATACTAGCTGAAACAACCAGCCTTGTGAGACTGAGAAACTATTAGATTCTTAGTCTTCTTATCCTCTGCTGCCTACTATTAGGTTAGTTGGACTACAGACTGTAAGTTATAACAACAAATTTCCTTAATATATAGACTCTCCATAAATTCTGTGACTCTAGAGAGCCCTGGCTAATACAATAGGCAAGAAGAGAAAGTCAGTGTGTGTGAAAGGCAGCCATTGCAAGCGCTTACATACTGTGTTCGGAATATTATTAATCAGCATACACACTACTGAGCTTTATTTTGCATGTTCACAAAAACGTGCTCTTGTTGACTCCTTTCCTGCTCCCCTTTTGAGTCAATGACACATGACAAAAGAGACGGATTGACTAAATGGACCAAACCTTGTCAAGCCCCTTCGTAAAGAAGGCCTCATCCCATTTGTGAGAGTAGAGCACTCCTAACTCAATTACCATCTAACACTGTTGTGTAGGCAAATAAGTTTGAACACAAATTTGGGAAGGACAAAAACTTTCAAATCATATGACTCCATATTCATAATTCACTTGGCAAGAGATCAGCCATGTTTGTTATTAAACCACAAGGAGATGGAATTGACTGATAGCCTTGGAATTAGCAATTAGCAGGAGAACACAGACAAGACTGGGAAAGCAAAGTGAAGCCATACTTTAGTTAAGAGGTGATTAATATTATTATATACTCCTGAGACCATACCAGGGGTAATCTTTTTGCATCACAGATTTAAATACTGCTAAAGTATATGGCAGAAATAGGTGTCTAAACACCATCTAGTTTTAAAATAAACTTTTGATTTATCTGAGAACATTTAAATAGCATGATACTCAAGACAAAATAGCTAAAATGACTAAAACAAATAACAACACATGCTGGCAAGGATGTGGAGAAAGTGGAATCACTTATTCACTGTTGGCAGGAGTGAAAAAATGGTCCTGCCATTATGAAAATGAGAGTGGAAAGTCCTCAAAAATGCCAGGTATAGATCTGCTACATGATACAGCTATGCCAGTGATTGGCATATACCCAAAAGATACTTGTTCATTCATCTATATTGCTTCTCTATTTACAACAGACAGAAACTGGAAATAGCTTAGATGTCACCAGTCCATGGATGGATAATGAAGATGTATCACATGCACAGAATGGAATGTTAATAAGTTGTAGAGAAAAATGAAATCATAAAATTCACAGTTGAATGGATGGTGCTGGGAATAATCATTCTGAATGAGGCAACACAGACCCAGAAATACAAGACAAAAAGCCACATCATCTTCCTCATAGGTGAATGCCATCAATGAATCTTTAGATATGTGTGTTTAAGTTTGAGTTCCTATGGAAGTGACAAACTAGTAGGGAGTGTGGGGTAGATTTAAAGGGTAGGGGAACAGAAGATCTGTAATTCAGGGAGAAAGAGAAAGAATGGAACTGTATATTACGGTTTTCAAGAGTCAGAGAATTTATGAAACGTCTCCATATATTAAGAGAATTTATCGTAATGACTAACAGTCTGCAGTCCAACTAACCCAACAATGGATAGCTGTGAATTTGAAGTCCAAGAAACTAGTAGTTTCTCAGTCCCATGAAGCTAGTTGTTTCAGATGGTCTTCTGTATAAACTGGAATCCTGAAGAACTAGGTTCTAACAGATGTGCTAGCAAATGCAAGCAGACAAAGAAGAGTGAATCTTTCTACTTCCAATGTCCTTCTGTAGGCCTCCAGCAGAAGGTGTGGTCCAGATTAAAGGTGTGTACCACCAAACCTGGATCTAGAACATAGCTGTCCCAGGCTGACCTTAAACTCAGAGATCTCTTTGCCTCAGTCTCCTGGGATTAAAGACATATACTACCTTGCCTGGGCCTAAGATTTTCATGGCCTCTATGCCTCAAGACCTCCATGTCAAGATTAGGGTCAGAAACATGTGTCTTCCAGCCTCAAGATCTAGAATACAGGTGTGTTCTCCATTTCTGGATTGTAGTTCATTCCAGACATAGTCAAGTTGACTTCCAGGAAAAGCCTTCACAAACTGGAAGGCTTAAATGGGTAGGGATAAGGTAGGGTAGAGAACAGAATACAGGGAAAGATAACTAACAATAAAGAACTTTGAAAAATCCATAGTAAATCTATTGTATGTACACATATACACATAGGTTAAATGCTGGCACCAAATAAAAAGGGAAACAATACCTCTCCAAAATACCATAGACTATCAAGTAAAACACCCAGCACAAGGAATTGGTTACCCCTCTTAATGGTCAGAGGGACTCTGTAGACCCATCAAAACATCATAGGCTATTGCCTTTACTCTTTATTACCCTCCAGAAATTGATGGTAATGACTTGTTGTTGAAAAATACCATATACTTAAGTCATAGGATATTAAAAAAAAATCAACTGGAAGCTTTTTCTCTATCTGCTAGCTTGCATAGTACTAGAAGACTCTGGGTATGATGCTAGGATGAAGAAAGTCTATAACTAAAACTAACTGGCTTGGTAAAGCATGCCAACTGGTGAAAAAGTAACACAAGTGCTCTGGGAATAACTGACAACATTCTGGTTGAACTTAAAGCCATTTCCACAACTGGAATTCATGCCTGGTATTGTTGAATATCAAACCTGTGGTGTGATAGGTGATAGGTCCTAGAATGGAACATAATACTATTATTCTGCTAAATGGACATATTGAAAAACTGTCTTCTAGGTTCTTCTCTTCATATGCAATGATTAATGCATCTCTCAGTCCTCATCAGAGACTGGTGCCTCTGGATTTCCTATGCCAAGAGCCACACGCATAATGTATATTGAATAAAGGTACATCTATAACACACTTGTTCTTGCCCCTCCCCCTTGCTCAAAAATCATCATAGAAGAGGAGGCTGTGCGATTGCATGAGCCAGAAGTACTGGTCATCTGCAGTAAAGCAGTTTTGTTGAACATGACAGGACTAGTACACGTTTGAACTCAGAGAAGCTCTGACTGCATGCACAAGACTTATACTGAGTAAGCCAGCCAAAGCCCCAGTGTGGATGGGGACGTGCCCCATTAGGTTCCATCCTTAGTTGAGGAGCAAATACAATTGATGGTTGAGGATCAAGGTTTATTCATAGGTGAAAGCCCTAAAAGGCTAGACATGTTGCCATCATAATAGCTTATCCTATACCTATACACATGCAAGTCACACTGAGTGGACTTGATGGGTTGAACCATAAAGGAAGATAAACATATAATATTATATTGGATATGTGGGAATGAAAAAGATAGGGGCAGAATGGAAGAAGACAAAATCAGTGACGGGTTCAACCAAAATATACTATATGCATGTTTAAAATTATCAAACAATCTAACTAAAATTTAGGTCTTAGCACTCAAGTATATCAGAACTAAATCAAGGTATATAGAAAATATATAGAAAGCAAAATATGTTACTTAAACTATCATTTTTCATTCATAAAACTACAATTTATGGCAAAACTATGAGAATAATTATACTTGAAACCTTAAAAGATACACTTCCTTGATTATGTTGTGAAATTTTAAGTAAGTTATAATTTTTTTCTATTTAATTTTATTCAGCCAATCAGTGAAGTTAAACATAACCTATACTAATTACATTTCACTGTGGTTCCATTTACTCAAAATATCTAATTAGATTTAAGAGAAAAATAACTTTCCCTGACATCTCACAAAATCTTGGCAGTGGGTAATATAAAGAGACAATGATTTTAAGTTTTCCAGTTGGGCTCACATTTAATTTAATGATATTAAAATGTGGCTTCAGTGATCCAAATCTTGTGACAGCATATATTCTTTGCAATCTCAAGCAGAAACAATGAATCTCAATTTTTCTTTTTTGAGACAGGTCTCACAATATAACCTAGACTAGCCTTAAATTAATCTTGCTTTAACCTCTCAAATGTTTATTATTATAAATGGGAGCCAACTGTAAATGTCATACTTTGAAAGAATATGACTTATGTATTTCATGTTATATATCAGATTTTACCATTCTAGTTATTAATTTATTATATTTGATGACAACTTCTTAAAAAAACTTTTTAAGTCAATCAGAGGAGGGAAAAAGAATCTTGAACATAAATAATAATAGTTCATACTGACAACTTAAGTCTTTGCCTAACCCTGGTTTCAAATGCTGTATTTGAAGTTTCAACTAGTTATCTTTTTTTCTCTTGATGCCACTTGTGATTATAAGTACTTCAAGTAGCTGGGGATAGACATGATGCTGCCCACTTTCTCATACAGAGCATGATGAACTTCTGAGGATGTGGGATAGTGCAAAGATAGTGGATGTGGAGTTGGGTGGTTCTAAGTGCATGCCATTGAATTTTCTGTAACATTGTCTAAACCACTGGTGTGTGTGTGTGAGTGTGTGTGTGTGTGTGTGTGTGTGTGTGTGTGTCTATGTGTGTACCTAGGTCTCTCTGTGTGTCTGTGTTAGTCTCCATCCATTTTGTCTATCCATCTGTCTGTATATGTGTGTCTGTGTACTTGCACAGCTTCTTGTTGCTGGTGTTCCTTCCCCTCGATTTCAAATGAAGTCACTGCTGTTAAAAGAAGGAGACAAAGATGCCACAAAGAAATGAAGGCCAGTGCCATCTTCTTAAGGATCCTCAGTCTCGATAAATGATTATCTTGGATCTACCCCTAGCTTAGCTTAATGCTCAAGATCTACTTCAAAGATGGCACCACCTCCTGCCCCAGTTAATATAGTAGAAGTAGGGATTGATTTACTGTGTCCTTTATAGTGTAATGGGAAAGTGACATCCTTTAATATCATTATAAAGAAACTAATTAATTAATAACCCTTGATACTTAACAATGTCCCAAAGAGTTACACCGCCACACTGCTACATTCCAACACGGGACACCAACACTCAGAAAACGCTCAATTTCCTCATGTTCCTTTGTTCTTTGTCTGTGGTGAGATGTAGGCTTTGGATCTGCAGATGGGCTTGTCTCTGTGAGTATTCTGATTTTTCATAACCTAGAAACCTGTGCACTCTTTAAATATCCTGAAAAAAAAGTCTTCTAAATTACAATTTTTCAATGTGAAATTTCCCTGAAGATAAAGTCTAAAAGCTAATTCTGTAATCTCCAAGGTTTCCTGAAGATGGAAATTTGAAATCTAAGATGCTTTGGAACAGCGGTGTGTATGGTCAGGTCCTTTCTGAACAGCAGTGTGTATGGTCAGATACTTTGGAACAGCGATGTGTATGGTCAGGTACTGAGTTCTGTCTTATATTTATGCCTTACTTACAGCTCTTCTTAAATATGATCTTCCTATCATTCTTGATCACATAGTCAATGGAAAGAATTAAAATCAGCTTATGATAGAGATACATGCACACTCATGTTACATAATTTTTCTAAGTTATAGAATTAGTCTAGATAGACAGATAAAATTATATATATATACATATGTATATATATATATATAT
>NW_022196909.1:4466793-4489671 GCF_008632895.1 Mastomys coucha
ATATATATATATATATATACACCCCATTGAGCATTATTCAGCCACAAAGTCATTACTTTCGAGTAATAGATCAAGGAATCATTATATTAGATAAAATAACCCAGAGTCAGAAAGACAAATGTCTTATGTTTTCTCTAATATGCAGAAGACAGATTTTATTTTAAAGAAAAACATGAAAATAGAAGGTATACTATTTTGGAAGAAGAGAGGACCGGTAAGATGGGCAAGGAGGCCCAAGAGCAGGTATCAGTAGTGGATATGGTCAAAGTACATCATACACACACACACACACACACACACACGTCTTGATGAAATCCATTGTTTGTACAACTGATATTTGCTAATTAAACTGTTGTGCATTTTTGCTAGTTACAAATGGCATTACCCCTGCTTCTTTGTTCAGTTATCTCAAGCACAGATGACGTATATTAATGACACTTTTAAAGTGTCAGGATTTGGAGAAACATTTTTTTCATTATGACTTTGTTTTTCAGTTACTTATGTTATAATATCATGTTCCTTTATGAATTTCAATTGATATTTTTCTTTTAACTGTATGTGTAATTTAGATTTATTCTGACATTGAACTGAGTTTTATCAAAGTTACTCCATAGAAGATAAGACTTGTACAGGATGTGGTATTGACACAGCTTGCTGGAAGATGAACTCATAGAAGTCATGGTCTACATCAACATTCATTTTAACCACACTTTCAGAATATTCACAGGTGTTTTGAAGGGGTAACAGGTGTTTATAGTGCAACTTGTAAATGGACATGTGGTAACAAAAGAACAGTTTTGAATTTACTAACATCTGAATAAACTCTACTAAAAACAGAAAAAAAAATGGAAGAAAATCTTAACAGATTAAATATGCATGCATCTTAAAGCCAGGTGCAATCAGGGAGCCTCTACTCACCTTTGCAGTATGAGCACTCTAAATCTAATCTCTTTTCATTATCAAGTAACCACTAACCAAAAAACAATTAAACAATCATGTCTTTACTTTATAGTATTTTGAATTATGAGGGTTTTTCTAAGGCAGCATAAAATGTTGTTCTGAAAAATTAACAGTTGCATATATATCATTATATACTACATGTACACACCTGACACACACACACACTCCAACCTTTCTCTACATTTCCATATTTGCATAAGAAAATAAACTTGTTGAATGTTCTAGATTTTTGCCCTCCCCACAATGTTTTCTTTTCTATTGTTGACCACGTAATTAACAATGATTAACACCAAACAATTACCACTCTACTGTTGACCAACACATAAATGACAAAGAGCAGATTTCTAATTTAAAATGTGGATGCATCATGTTACTGAAGATGTTCAATATAAATAAAAACATTTCACCTCAGCATAATGTTAATTTACCTTTGGGGGATGATATCCAATTTTAATAAATATTAACAAATAAAAGCAACAATGAAAAATATTCATTCAATAAAAATTTTTGAATGGTTATTGTGATGGCAATTCTTGGTTGTCAACTTCACTATATCTGGAATGAATTACAATCCAGAAATTGAAGGCACAGCTGTGAGAGATTTTCTGCTTGGTTTGAAGTAGGTGATTCCACTTCAAGTCCAGACCTTTGAGGTTTCAGAAGCTCAGGCATGGCCCAGTGTTTCCTGCCAATCTGGATACAGGGCTCTCAGCTACCTTTCCAGAACTATGTCTGCCTTCCTAAAGCCATGTTTCCTGCCAGATGGTTATGGACTATACTTCTGAACTATAAGCAAGCTCCAATTAAATGTTTTTCTTTACAAGAGTTGCATTGGTCATGGTGTCTCTTCACAGCAATAGAAACCCTAACTATGACAGTTACTCTATTTATTAGGATTTTACTTACTTCTGAAAATAAAAATGTTAAAAATATAAACGATTGTTTTTCAGTTGGTAGTATACTAGGGAACAGATGACCAGATATTATCATGATAGACTAGCAAATGAGAGTAGCACTTAACCCATGCTTAAGAAAAGTTTTCCTGAAAAATGTAAAACATATAGGAATAAACATATCCAAGGATGTGAAAGACCATAGGAACAACTTTTAAATATCTGAAGAAAATAAGGTAGACAATAGAAAATAAAAATATTTCTAATGTTCATAAATTAATAGGCTTAATATTGTGAACATGATCATTTTACCAAAATTATATTACAGACCTAACACAACCACAGTGAAAAATCCGTTCTGTTCTCAGAAACAAAATAAGAATCCAAAAGTTCATAGGAGCCTCAAAAGACTCTGAATAGTCAAAGCAATCATGAGAAAAAGCAATAATGCTAGATGAATTAACATGCCTATTTTCAAGTAATATCATATTAATTATCTGGATTTTACTTACTTCTGAACACTGTTCGAAGAAACCAACGGTTGGACCCTACAGGATATTAAGATGGGATTGTCTGAATGGAACTCTATTTACTCAGAAATTAAAGGCAGCCTTGATACATGACACCTCATACAACTAAACTGGAAGCCATTACATAAGCAAAGAGGACCTTGTGCAAACCTGTTCATGCCATGTGCATGCTGCTTCAGTTTCTGTGAGTCAATGAGAGGTTTCCCTATATTGATTTAGAGGGCTTTGTTTGCTTCTGGCTTTTACATTCTTTCCATCTCTTCCACCAGGTTACCCAGATCACCTAAGGGAGGGATTTGATGGAGACATCCCATTTAGGGATAGGTGTCTTAATGTCTCTCACTTTCTGTGTAAGATCCTGTTGTGGTTCTCTATGTTTATTGTCATCTACCACAGGAGGAAGCTTCTCTAAGGATACTAAGCTAGGCACAATCTATTATTATATAGAATATCACTTGGATACATTTTATCACTACATTTCTTCCTTCCTTTCTTTCTTTAGATTAATATTGTTTGGTTCTTACCTTAGATCCCTGAGCTATCTAGTCTCAAGTTTTTGGTTATGCAAGCAGTGTCAGGTATCTGTGGAATGGGTCTTAAGTAAAATGACTTATTAGATTAATTATTAGCTGATTATTCCCACAAGTTTTGTGCCACAATTGCCCTAGCACATCTTGCAGGCAGAATGCCACTGTAGATAAGGGTTTTGTGTCTGTCTTAGAGTTTGTGTTTCTCTTTTGATAGCACACAGAATATGTTCTTATACCAAAAACAATAGAACACAAGGATGAAGACTCTCTGTATGTAATGAACTTGACATCCCCATGTTCAATGAGTTTTGTGTATGTTGACTTCAGCAAGGGGCTCTTGCTGTCATTTTGTGGAGAGCAACTTATTGACTTAGCAACAGCCTAAGTTGTTTGGAGAACTCTTCAGAGTCCCTTTGCTGACAATTCAATTAGATGTACCCCAGTCCTGTTATAGAAAGCTTCATTGGGTGACAGAAAATGGCCAGTTGGGACTTGGTCTCCCTAATTTTTTGGTAATTTCATTTATATTACCTTCATGTGTGTGTGTGTGTGTGTGTGTGTGTATGTATGTGTGTATGTGTGTGTCTATGAGTTTCTACTGTATTAGGTTTCCATACTATCCTTCAAATGCCCCTTAATTTTAGCTGTCTCTCCACATGTCACTTCCCACAAAACCTTTTCTGCTCCCCTGTCCCACTTAATCTCCCCCATCCATTTCCATCCATATCTATCTATTTCCCTTTCCTAATAAAGTCTACATATTCTCTCTAGGCCTCTACATTGCAAAATATTTTTATAAAGGTGTTTAACATCCTTATTAAATCAATGCAAATTAAACCTACTTTGAGTTTTCCCCTTATCCTAGCAAGAATGGCTAAGGTCACAACTGACAAAAACTGCTGGTGAGGATGTGGTAAAGAGGTTCAATCATTGTGGAAATCAGTGTGAGTTCTCAAAACACTAAAAGGGGGCCTACTGTATGACACTGCTATTCCACTTTATCAGTTACCTTTCTGTTGTTGTGATAAAACAGCCACGACCAAGTGAACTTATTAAAGCAAGGGTTTAGATTAGCTTCTGGTTCCAGAAAGGAAAGGGTGCATCATAGCCGATTGGTATGGCAGCAGAAGCAGGAAGCAGAAAGCTCACGGAGTGAGCTACAGGCACGAAGCAGAGAGAACAAACTGGACATAGGTAAGGCCCTTTTATCTTAAGACCTACCCCTAGTGATGCAGTTCCTCCATTAAGGCCGCACCAACTAAACCTCCCAAATGGCACCACCAACTACATTCCAAGTGTTCAAAGGCCAGAGCCTATGAGCACTTTGTATTCAAATCACCACAGCAATCCTTGGCACATGCCCAAAGGTCTTGACATCCTACTTCATAGATACTCACTCAGCTATGATTATTGTTTCTTCATTCACAATAGCTAGGAAATGGAAACAATCTAAATGTCCAACTTCCAACTAATAAATTGATAGTGAAAATGTGGTACATATATGCAAGTGATACATACACGCAAAAGAATATTATTGATCTCCAAAGAAAACTGAAACCATGAAATGTGCTGTTAAATAGATGGATCTAGATGGATCTAGAGTCTATTATACTAAGTGGGCTACCTTAGACCCGGAAAGACAAATACCATGTGTTGTCTCTCATTTGTGGTCCCCAGCTCTGAATCTTTAGGTGTGAGTATTTAACGTGGAGTAATCACAGAAACCAGAAAAGGAGAAAGACAATGGGACAAAGGAATTGTGGAGAGGGGAGAGTAGGAGACAGGTGCTGTGAGGAGGGAAGTGGAAAGAGGGGTGGCTTTCTCTGTGTAGGAAGAAGGGAAAAATAATACAGAGACAGAAACAGAAACAGAAAGGAGAAATAAAAAAAATACTAAGAATGCTGGGCAACTACCTATGGCCACATACATTCAAGCAATACTAAATGAACTCACTAACACATATACATATGAGAAGTACTAAAGAGACACAGAAAACTGTATTTATACATACACATATATGCATATACAAAAAAGAATAGTTTATGAAGTTGAGAGGAAGTTGAAAGATGAGGGAGATGTTAGAAGAAGGGAGAATCTGGGGTGGAAATACAGTAAATATAGAACTTATGTATGAATGCTAAAAGTTAATAATTAAATTAAATAGTTTCCTGAAAACTGACCCTGTGAGGATGGATGGACAGGCAAAATACAGGAAGATCTGAGGATCCTGTGATGTCAGGTAGCTACCCAGCATGCACAAGGCCATGGGATTGAAACCTAGTAACATAAACAGAAAACAAGAGGGAAAGAGGCAAAGACGTGATGACCTTCGCCAGGCATGCATTAGTGCTGGGCATGAAATAGGCATGAATACAGTCACACTTTATTTTCTCTTTAGTTGAAGAACAGAGAAGAGTTGTGGAGGCCACTCCAGTAGATACATCTACAAAACAGTCTGGCACCAAAGGTTCAGGGTACATTTTAGAAAAGAAAGGAGAAAAATAGTAGAAGGGGGGAAAGCTAGAAGATCAGGGAGTTTGCTATGCTGTTGTTTCTCTTAGTTACATCAGAAGCCACACCTGTAGCCTCACCAACATCATGGACCACACATGTGCTGAACAAGGAAAACACCAAAAACACATTAAACTGCATAGAGAAAAGTCCACAGGCCTCTTCTCTACAAAAAGAACCATAATCAACTAAGTAAAGCTGGAATCAGGAGAGGTGGTCCTCCCCAGGAAAATGCTCACCAATTCGCTGTCTAGTGACAAATGGTCAGCCATGAAAATACTTGTTACAGACACCATTATCTGGACTCAATAGGTTATACTTAGGAATATAAACAGGAAGTAGGGATAAAGAAAATTAATAATGCCTGTTCAACTACCTATGTGTATGTGTTTGTGTATGTGCATGCACATGAATATATATGCAATACTAAATAGACTATTATATACATTTACATGTATATACATTATATGTATAGATTTATACTAAATGTATAGATATTATACATGCAATAAACAATCAATAAAAAACAGACCATGAATTTGAAGGAGAGTGGGGAAGAGTTTGGGGAACATTTAGAGGAAAGAAGGAAGAGGAAGAACACATTGTAATTGAATTAAAAACTCAAAAGTAAACATAAAATAGTTAAAATAAAAATAATTATCAAGAAAAATAACAAGTAGGGAAACACTGGAGATGATATTGCTGCTGGAGCTGGTCAAAAGAATCATAGTACTTCATGAAAGATAAACTGGCCAAATTAGGGACATGTATACAGAAGATGTGAATGTGAATACCCGGAGCCTATCACCTCGCCAAGTCATGTCAACTCTCCTTAACTGCATAATCAAAGCAGACAGATGCATTTAAGGCATTTGCCCAAAGTAGTCCTTGACCTTATTTAAAGATTGAAGATGGAGCTAGGCAAAACATTGCATACAAATTAAAGCAAAAATAACTACAGAAAATATCCTCCAAGGAAATTATATTCTGTTCTATAAATATAAAAAAATAATTATTATGGATTTTTACTTTGGGTATTAATTTTAAAAAGGAGTATTATGTACTATAATAAAGGTCATGGTGCTGAAGAAGTCTAATGTAAGCAGTGTCAACTAGGAAAATAATACAATTTATTTTCTTTTCTATTGAAAATGTATTTTTAAAAGAAATGAAGACATCAAACCCAAAATACATTTGGGTTATATGTAAAATGCTTCATCTCTTATGGAAAACAATACATATGTACCTGAAAAACCTAAAAGTATTGTACGTTCAAACAGGTCTTCACCTGGGTATGTTTCTAAAGTAGAGAAGAAGAACCTTGACAAGGTTTTGGTAGACTCACATTCATTGTACCCAATACTCATAATACCCAATATCTAAAACAACATAAATGCCCATCAGAATGTTAATAGATATTACAATTGTGATATGCATACTCAATGAGACAACACACTGCCTTTCAAAAAGAAAAAGGATATCTTTCCATGCACAATAATATGGGTAGATCTTAAAGGTATGATGTTAATAAAACAAGCCTGTCACATAACCACAGGGTTAGGGGCTGCCTGGTTCCATTTGTCTGAGAGTCATAAAGGCATCAGATTCTTGGTGAGTATAACATGGTGGTTACTGGGGCTGAAGTATAAGAGAAAGGCCAAGTGCAATTCAATACATATAATGTATCAGCTCTTTGAGATAATTAAATTCTAGAGATTCTTATTCAAAATTGTGCATCACATTAATAATTTTGTTGTATACACATCAAAATTGACAGTTATTTTATCTATTAGAATCTATCTCAAGAAATAACACAAGAGAGAGTTAAATCACATCTGAAGTAACACTCAATGTATATAGACTGCATTCAGACAGTACTATTGGATTTCCCTCCCCCCCCCCAATGTCAGCTTTGCCTCTCATAGCTAAGCACCAGCGCTTTCACGTGCGGTGCCTTATCCCTCCACAAGGGAAGGTCACCCTATGAGCTAACCTTCTTTCCTAGCTCCCACATTAGCACAAAAGAGCTTTTTTGCTATCAGTAACCACAGATAAAGTTCCAAAAGATTCTAAGTGGTTTAACTTTTGTGTGAGGTAAAACAATTATTTGGCAGAAGTAACCAGGGTACAATGCTATGATGGCTTGACAGAGTTGTTTAGTATGTATCAGCTTTCCTGAAGGAAGTGAGAGCATGGTGTCTGTAATCCAACAAGCGGGAAGCAGAGAACAGGGTAGAATAGAATACCACCAGGAGTCCACATTGCAGTTGAGTACAGGAGAAGAACTTCTCCAATGTGAGCTGTAAATGTCCAAGCTAATGGGTCATGTCATTTACATAACCTGGTGGTGGGTCAAGTTAATGCCATTCTACTAGGACCAAAAAAAAAAAAAAAATGGCAACTAGGAAAAATTGTTCCTTTGCATTGGTTAAATTATTACATGCTATAATTTTTTAAAGAAAATTGTTCAGCAGATACATGATACTATGTAACTTTGCTGCAGGCACTGTAAAAATTTAATCAGTTGTATGTTCTGCTAGAAAATGACATCATTCAGTTATGTCTTTTGCCTGTTTTCAAAGCATGAGTGATCTCTACTCTTTCTCTCTATCTCTCAACATAAACTTAAGAATGTGAATCCTGCCGGGCGGTGGTGGCGCACGCCTTTAATCCCAGCACTTGGGAGGCAGAGGCAGGTGGATTTCTGAGTTCGAGGCCAGCCTGGTCTACAGAGTGAGTTCCAGGACAGCCAGGGCTACACAGAGAAACCCTGTCTCGAAAAACCACAAAAAAAAAAAAAAAGAATGTGAATCCCATACTGTTATCTTCACAGCAGCTATAGAGAGATAACTACAACCATGCTATGGAGTAAAAATGAAAATGCAGTCTTGGTTATTTTTCCTTTCCTGCCAGACTTGACTTGTTTGTTACATCAAAGAAGACTCCAAAAACTAGAAAAACCCAATAAAGGCATGTGTGTGTGTTTGTGTGTATGTGGTGTATGTGTGGTGTGTGTGTGTGTGTGTGTGTATGTGTGGGTGTGTGGTATGTGTGTGTATGTGTGGTGTGTGTGGTGTGTGTGTGTGTGTGTGTGTGTGTGTATATGTGTGGTGTGTGTGGTGTGTGTGTGTGTGTGTGTGTGTGTGTGTGTGTGTGTTTGCTTTTATACTATGATAGGTTCAAATTACCCTGGACGTTCTAATACTAATTAATTGTCCAATACTCATTTGTTTATGTAAAGGAGAAGATGTGTATACTTTTCTTTTAAAGCTCTTTTCTTGCCTCTACCCCACCAAATAGTTATTTTGTTTAACTTATTTTCATAATCTAAGATTTGACTGATTTTGGAGGAAATCAGTTTTTCATATAGCAAATTTAATGGGAAAAACTTTTACCCAATTCAACTAAATCTTAAATTGGGAAGTTCTGGTTGTTCTACTGTAATCTTGCCTACCATGTATGTGGGGCACACATATTTTACATTATATAAACAACATTTAAGAGGACTAATTTACACTAAATGCTTTTATTGCTGGAGACTTCACATACTTGAGGGTAATTCAAGCTTATATATAAACTTCATCTCTACTGGCTCGTTGTTGCACACTGCCACAGGAGAAATGTAATCGTCAATATCATCCAGCTGTGAATCCTACAAGTTACAATAATTTCTGACCTGACAAGGTATAGTCTCTAATGAAGTGGTAGCAGGAGTGCTCTGAGAGTAATCAAAGTACTTTATGATCAAAACGTTCACTCCATGAGATGGAAAGTCAGACCTAGCACCACCATTAACAGGTCCAGGAGCCTGGGGCTAGTTGGCTCATGAGTCCTAGGGAGAACCTACTACTAATTATTCTGCTAAATGTTCGTAGTATCAAAGCAACTCTCAATGACTTATGCTATATCCATAGATCAGTGTATCTCTCAATGTTCATCAGAGAAGAGTCTTGTGATAGATGCCAATTAACACAGAAACCCTCAAGCACACAATGTGCAAAAAATAAGAGATTGTAGATGGTTTACCTCCAAATGAGACTTAATTACCAAATCACTACCCAAGGCTTGGGGATCTTCTTGGAAGAGGGACAGGAAGATTCTAAAAGTCAAAAGTAGTAGACAGCTTCGTGGAAACTGCATTTTCTAAATGAACAGACCATTACATATATCAACTCACAGTGGTTGTGGTTTTATCCAAAGGTTTGCATGAACTCAAACGAGAGAGAATCCCAGCATAGAGTATAAGGGGTGAGCATGAGGAGTCATTGGTATGTGATAGCTTCTGGAAGATTTCACTTCATTGTGTAACATCTGGCAACTCAATCACACTCCAGGGCAGACATGAGTGGTTTGGCAACACAATTTAACTTAATGGGAAAAAAACAAAATAAATAAATAAGTAAGTAAATAAATAAATAAATAAAACTCAAAGTTGGGTGAGGAGGGAGCTGAGGGTGGGGAGGGTAGACCTGTGAGGAACTGGGGTGGTAATTATAATCAAAATGGCTTGTATAAAACTCTCAAAGAATTAATAAAACATTATCTGAAACTGAGCTAACTAAACATATATGCATATTTATATCATTTTGTG
Source organism: Mastomys coucha (assembly GCF_008632895.1). Classification (NCBI taxonomy): domain Eukaryota; kingdom Metazoa; phylum Chordata; class Mammalia; order Rodentia; family Muridae; genus Mastomys; species Mastomys coucha. The sequence continues at coordinate 4,476,809 of NW_022196909.1, forward strand.
CTTTATTATTGTTCCAAAATTATTTCCCTAGGGGGAAGAAAAGTGTTAGCAGATCATTGAAACCAAAATATTCATACCTTGTGATTTTTTTAAAACAAAATTTTATCTAGATCATTTATTGTTGAATTATCCTAGCTTTTCTTAAACTTATTACTTGACGAATAGCTCCCATGTTTGTCTAGTTTGCTAGCCTACTGCACATTGCCTTGACAACTCAAGGGCAGACAGTTTTATTGCTATGGAAACAAGCCACATAGTCACAGTTTATTTATAGACTAGGTAATGTTAAGGGTACTGTGTACACTTGATATGATTTGAACAAAGTGTGGTAGGTATTCCTTGGTTTTAATTAATAAGATCAATAGTGACATTGACATGCACCCAGAAGGGATAAAGATGCAATTGTCACTTTATTTTATGTGTTATTTTTTAACAAGCATTTTTTTTTTCATTAGTCAATGTTAACTTCTAGATCCTGCACAGGAAACCTAAAAGATGACACTGATACAAAAACGAAGCTTATGAACACTTCAATCACAGATGTGAGTCCTCAAAGCTACCTAAAGATTGCCACCACAACCTTACACTCACATGTCTTGAATTGAAAGAGGCAAAAATCAATTCATTCCCTTATAGATTTCATTTTAAGATATAGAACATAAAATGTGAGCCAAATGCCAAGTAGACAAAAGATATATGGAAATCATTTCACTTGATTACATCTTCTCTATAAAATGAATAAAAATATTTATCCAGATTACAATAAGTATTAAGAGTAATAAAAAGGATGAAATGTTTAGACAAGTGTCTAATTGCATGCAAACCAAACAGGAATTAAAACTGTGATTGTGCATATCTTTTAAAACATTTAAATGTTTTTTTTTACTTCCTTCCTATCTAGTAGTCATATTTGCAATGCTCTGTAGGCAATGTAAGAAATTCTTGGGTAAGATAGAGACAGAGAGGTAATCTATTCAGCTTTTTAATTTTTGGTCTGTATATGAAATTTTTCCTGTATGTATGTGAGTGTACCACACATGTGCCTGGTGCCCAAGGAGACCAGAAGAAGATATCTTATCCCTGGAATGAGAGCTACAGATGTTCGAGAGATGGTATGTGGCTGCTGCAAACTGAGACCAGGACCTCTGGAAGGGCAATAAGTGCTCATAACCATTAAGCAATCTCTCTAGCCTTAAGTTCCCATGGGAACAAAATGGAAACTGATCCACTGGAGTCTCAACAATGAAGCTCTACCTCCAGCCCCTTGCTTCACATCTCATTTAAAGTTTTCCTAGTTGAGTCTAGAAAGACAGCTCAACAGTTAAAAGAGTTCTTAGTGTTCTTGCAGACAACCTGAATTCAAGTTCCAGTGCTTGAATTCGCCCAGCCAACTGTGACTCCAGCTCCAAGAGGGTCTGCTACCTACCCTTGACCTCCATGGGAAAGAACATTCTCAGGAACATACTTCCACACACATTCACACACATATTGTACTGGCTGCCATATGTCAATTTGACATAACATGGAGTTATCACAGAGAAAGTAACCTCCCTTGGGAAAATGCCTCCATGAGATACAACTGTAAGGCATTTTCTCAATTAGTGATCAAGGATGGGAGGACCCATTGTGGGTGATTCCATCCCTGGGCTCGTAGTCTTGGGTTCTATGAGAAAGCAAACTAAACAAGCCAGGGAAAGTAACATCCCTTCATGGCCTCTCCATCAGCTCCTGCTTCCTGATCTGCTTGAGTTCCTGTCCTGACTTCCTTTGGTAATGAACAGTAATGTAGAAGTGTAAGCTCTGAATAAACCTTTTCCTCTTGCTTCTTAGTCATGATGTTTTGTGCAGGAATAGAAACCCTGATTAAGATATATATATATACATAATTAAAAATTGAAAATAAACATCAAAAATTCCAAATGCAGTCAAATTGATGACCCCAAGTAAAAGGGTAAGTAATACATTTAAACAATTATTAATCCCATTTTTTTCCAGGAATGAAGTCTTCTCTCAGCCTCTGGAGATGGATGGGGTCTTGCTATGTAGTCCATGTTGGGCATTGTGCTCATAATATTCCTGCCTTGGTCTCCCAAGAACTGGACTTGTTGATGCAGGTTACTGTGCCTGTCTTGGTCAGTGTTCTATTGCTGTGAAGAGACACCAAGACAATAGCAACTCTAATAAGGAAAGCATTTAATTGAGGCTTGCTTACAGTTTCAGGGGTTCAGTCCATTATTCTCATGTGGGGAACATTGTGGTACACAGGCAGACTTGACAGCTGAGAATTCTGCATTAAGCCAAAGGGAAGAGATATTGGGTCTTGAGCACTGGAAACTCTAAAGCCCACCACCATTGATAATACTCTTTCCAAAAGGCCATACCTATTCCAAGGAGAACATACTTCCTAATCCCTATCAAGTAGTGCCACTCCCTAATAAACAAGCATTCAAAAATGAGCCTATGGGGACTATCCTATTCAAACCACAATAAGGGTCTTTTAAACAAGGGCTTTTAAAGAGAAGATGGAAATATCATATATACTTTTGTGACCTCCCCCCAGCCTCAAGTGGACTGAACCAGACCTTGTCCTTGCCACAAAGCAGCTAGTCCACTTGGGTGGAGTTTCCTGAGATAAAGAAAGCCCTTTTGTCCTGCCCTAATGAGCTGCTTCACCTGCCTTCAGAACAACAAGATGCTAATTAGGCCACAAGATCCTGGCTTAATGGGAGATGGGTTTCCCTGCCTAAATATTTTTAGACTCTAAAATACACATTGGAACTTGATCATAACATTTTGACTTAGTCTCATCATTTCTCTCGACCGTCAGATTCCCCTATTCCCAGACCCCTTTCTCTCTTCCAGAGACCCCATTTGTGTAGCTGCTGGTGGCTACTACTGATTTTTCCTTCGATTCATTTACTTTATAACTTTATTTTTTTGGTTCAGTCTGATTCTTATATAACAAATAATGTACTGTTATCCTATATAAGTCCTATTTTTGTGTGTTTGTATGTATGTGCATTTGGAGAGAGAGTGTGTGTGTGTGTGTGTGTGTGTGTGTGTGTGTGTGTAGACCAGTAATTTGTTAGGCATGGTTCAATTCCTTAGTTTTCTGTGGATTAAATTACATTTTGGGGGACACGGTCATTGACTGGCTTGGAACTCATCAAATAGGCTAGCCTTTTAGGTCGCCAAGTCCCCAAGATCTACTTGTCTCTGAATCCCTAAGTTGGGGGATTACAATTGTACACTACCACACTCAGATCTTTGTTTATATGAGCTCTAGACATTAAACTCAGATGTCCATGTTTGCAAAGTTACATGATACCAGTTGACTATGAATGCCTCCCAAACCCTGTCATAATTCTTTATAGCAGATTTCTTTTAAATATTGAATTAACTGATTCCATTTCAGAGTTCAGATTATCAGCTATAACATGTAATATCATGTCAGGGATGTCTTCTAAGGTCCTCTCTGTGTCAATGCTGGTGCAGTGCCCTCTCTGTGTCAATGCTGGTGCAGTGCCCTATCTCCCCTCCGCGGTGGCAGCACATCTCACGGGACTCCTCAGCTCAGAGCTAGCAGAAAGCTTTGTTGACTATTTCTTTTCAAGATTCTTTTCTCTTACCTTTCTCACTTTAAGTTTAAGAGTATTCTCTAGTGTTTTTGAATCTTTCACATTTTTTGCTTATTTCAAAGGTTCTTAACTTTTAATTTATTTGTTTTAGTTTTAAAATCCTATGATTATTTTTAGTTTTAGTTTGTAACAATACATAAAGGATTTGAAGTGATACATAAATTATAAACCAGTAGTGACTGAATGAAAGTAGCACTATCTGACCATTTATACCCTTGGGCATTCAATAACTACTCAAATGGAAAAGTCTAGTGTAAGAGACTCTCCATTTTCTCTTTGCTTCACCTTGTCCCTGACACAAGCAGCCGAGAGGAGGGAACTTACTTGGTTCACAGTTTCAGGGAATTGTCCCGCTATAGTGGAAAAAGTGTGGCAGCAGGAGAATATATAAATAGCTGTGTTCATATCTTAGTGAATCTGGAAGTAGAGTGCTTGTGACAGAACTAAAAAGAAACAGCCTTTCTCTTCCAAGGCCACCCCTAGTGACCTGTTTCTGCTAGCTAAACCTTAATCCTAGATTCCACCATCTCTCAAAGCAAGGCAACTACCCAAGGACTGAGATTCCAGTTCATATGGGTAACCTCAACATGTTGATGTCCATGGCTCTATTTGTTTTTTATTTTTTTGGGTTGTTTTGCCTTTGGAAGTGTAAAGTATATAGTTACTTGTAGACTACAGTGTGTTGTTCAAATAACTAATCGAGTTTCTATCTCCTAGCTAGATGGATGTATTATATAAGCATATATGTCTCCATGGGGGGGGGGGACATTTCAGACCTAAACCACAACAGGGACTAAGATTGCAACCAGATCAAAGAGTACATGACTCGATGAGAGTGTAATTCTTTGCTCCACTCTAAAATCTTACTTTCTTCGTAGGTTGTTCATTGGTATCATGTCTTCCTTGCTAGCAGCCAAATCTAAAATCATACTTTCTCTCTTTTAGACATCAGTTTGTGTCAGTCACTATGCTCAGTGACAATATTTTAAAATATCTCACTAAGGCCCTTACTTCCTTGTCAGATTATATCTTCATCATGTCTCTGCTCTTATAACTGTCAAATTCCTTTCCTAATATCTCCAGTATGCTTTCATAAGATCCACATGTTCACTTAATGTTAGTAATACCTTTTGAAGAACAAACTGCCCATCCCCCTATTTTATATTTAAAAACTAACTTTCAAGGGAGTCCTCATTAGACACAGAACAAATATAATTTGTTTACCTGGTGAGCAAGGCCTTTTGCAACCTCACTGTATTTTAATGAGCTTAGAGGAGTGATAATCAATATGGCAGGAGCGCAATATGTTTTAGTGAACATTATCACTAATATTTCACTTAAATGTGTATTGCTTTATAATTATATGCTTATATAATACATCCATCTAGCTAGGAGACAGAAACTCGATCAGTTATTCGAACAACACTGCCGTCTGCAAATAACTATATACTTTACACTTCCAAAGGCAAAAAAAAAAAAAAAAAATGGAGCCATTTAAAGTGACATCAACATGTTGAGGTTACCTATATGAACAGGAAGCACCTCCCATGTAGGGATAGAAAGGAAAAGGGGAGTGGGATGAAAGTCATTCAAACCTGGAAACTCAGACAAGAGTGTCTGGTGAGCTGGGGCGCTGCCTGGAAGGTGTGGTATGGTGCTAGGCTCTGGTGAGCTGGGGCGCTGCCTGGAAGGTGTGCTATGGTGCTGGATCTGGTGAGCTGGGGCGCTGCCTGGAAGGTGTGGTATGGTGATAGGCTCTGGTGAGCTGGGGCGCTGCCTGGAAGGTGTGCTATGGTGCTGGATCTGGTGAGCTGAGGTGCTGCCTGGAAGGTGTGGTATGGTGCTAGGCTCTGGTGAGCGGGGGCGCTGCCTGGAAGGTGTGGTATGGTGCTGGATCTGGTGAGCTGAGGTGCTGCCTGGAAGGTGTGGTATGGTGCTGGATCTGGAAAAACTGTCAGCTAATGAGAACCTGCTCTGAGAGTGACCTGCTGCTAGGACCGAGACCATTAAGATCCGAAGCTTAGACAGACAAGCAGCCAGATTACAAATGAAGCATCTGCTTCCTTGTGCTTCAGTATTCCTGCGCCCTTAGGCCACCTGCTTTTGGCAGAGCTTACCATTGGCCCTGGCTGACAAAGTAGAAGGGGCCTTTACAGGCTATGGTTCCAAAACAAAGCTAGGATAGATGGGTGGGCTGACACTAAGGAACAAACAACCGCTAATTGGCAGTCTTCTTCTTCAGCTACACATCTATCCTCCTGAGTCTCCTAGACTAAACTTTCACACACACACACACACACACACACACACACACAAATCTGCTTGCTCCTCATAATTTGCAGCTATTAATCTTTTCTTGTTTTTTCGAGACAGGGTTTCTCTGTATAGCCCTGGCTGTCCTGGAACTCACTCTGTACACCAGGCTAGCCTCGAACCTAGAAATCCTCCTGCCTCTGCCTCCCAAGTGCTGGGATTAAAGGCGTGTGCCACCATTGCCATGTGTGCAGCTATGACTCATACACATGAAGATGTTCTCATCTTTTCCAGAAGTGAAAAGATGCATAATCTGGTAGTCATTTTAATCATCTCTGAGTTCTGTTAATTACTACTCAGCTATGGGGCCATCTTAGGATATTGTTACCAAACTAAGTTGTAAACTTAATCTTCAACAAATTATATATAATTCATCAAGAGTTGCATAGGAGTCACACATGATAAAAAATGGAATATACATGTGTACTGTATAGTCGCTACTCTCCTAACTGGTCATTAATTATATCCCTTTTCTACTATCCATATGATATTTTCATTATTCTGAGCTGGCCACAGTTCTCTCTCTCATGTAGTAACCAAATACTTCCCCCTTCAAGAGCTGACTCATTGAGGAATGTGACTTATTTTGCTGTATTTTTAAAAATTAATCTTTGCTTTTGGACATGGAAGAACAATGAGAAACCCTTAGAGAGAATCCCTGAGTTCCAGGTGCTATCATCATGAAAGCGGAAAGCATTTCCTTTTGACAAACAGGACCAGTCACCCCAATCAGAATGACCTTGTTCAGTTAGTTGTTCACTGCTACAACCTGTGCTGGGCTTGGTTCTGCAACCCTTTATATTCATGACAGTGAAGAAAAGACATGTGCACAGACACATATACCAAAAAGCTGAGGTCACAAGTGTCTTTCCCACTCTGAGGGAGTGGTACCAACCACTACAACAACCCAGAACTTCAGCATGTTTATTGTATCCAGAATGAGATTAAGGGTTAGCTAGTCTTTAGTAGCAAGTGTCCATAGGTGAATGGTCTTGGATGGCATCTGGGAAGAGGGAGTTGCAGTTGCTGGTTTCTGTACATGTTGATAAACCACCCATAAACCTTGTACTCAGACAGAGGAAGGCTTTGCTTGCCAAGGCTGTCCCTGGAAAAAGATATTTTCAATTTCTCATGCAGCAAATTCTTTCATCCTTGTCAAAGCTCCCTCAGTGCCCCACAGTTCACTGACATGAGGAACTCAGAACTACCATATGACAGCATCGTACTCCTTTAGGAAACAAGACCTCCACACCAGAAAAGTTTAGTATCAAGGAAACAAATTCCCCAACTATGAATTTTCATCATGAAGGGACCCATATTTTCACTCTTAATTACTGGGCTGTTTATTAATACTAGGGACACTGATTTTTCATCATTTATTCAGTGCATTCTACAAAACAGAATCCAACTGGAACTGAAACAAGGTTATCTCACCTTTCCAACAAGCCAGTTGCTTTTGGAGAGTCACATCAATCCTATGATCAGATTGAACACTGTGTTTAATGTCAAGAAAGTACAAAATGAGTACTGCATGAGTCTACAGATACAGCTGTGTTAGGGGAGGGAGTGTTTTAGTACCCAAAGTCTTCTTTATTTCAGTGGATTTTTTAACTTACATTTTCTTGATACCAGGAGTACACTGTGATTAGGAGTGTTTTATTTTCACTTTTCTCCCTTTGGGACACATGTCGTTTGGAATCAGTATTGCTCTCATCCATCTCTTCTGTTTACAGTTTGGGTATTCAGCAATAATGCTATCCATGAACTGAAATTCCAAGAAAAAAAAAGTCTTACTTATGTTGTATAGTCTATAAGACTGGTTAAATGATTAAAACTTCAGTGGTTGTAATGAGATGGTGTGTTGTATGTCAGACCAAAATTACCTTGGACTGATTTGTCCCCAAATACCAAATAGCCTTTATTGCGTACCTCTGTATATGACTTGTGTAATAATATTATTGTGACTATTAGTGAACTTTAGTACTTTATTTACCAAATATATTAGAAAGTACATACTGAACTAGCTACTGCCAATCTAAAGTCTAAAGATGTTGTTAAATAACACCTGAGACCAACAGCAGAGATTTCCATGATTTGCTAAGCCTAGCCTCTTATGCCCTGTTAGTGTATTATAAAAATACTACAATTTATGATTTTACTTGTTTTATTCCTATGTAAACTTTAGGAAATCACTATCATATTGGAACATGGTATTTAGAGTAACATGAATCCATGTTCCTTTTCTAGGGCCAATGATATCTGCCTTGAGAATAAACTCTCTTATTTCCTCTAAGGTAGTAACTTTTGCATTGACACAGGCATCCAAGAGCTTATTTCCCATGTGTTTTTTTTCCTAAGAGACACAACATGGCTTCATGATCCAGATATGTGAACACATTCTCAAATGAGAACTTAAATGAGAACATTGTTTTTTGGGAGGATCTTGAAAGAAAGTTCTTGGTGGAAAAGAAACACTTTTCTAGTAGACTCTGCAACTAAGATCTACTGTTTGATGAGATTATCTTCCAAGCAAGACTTCAATCCCAACAAGAATATATATGTATTTATACACACACACACACACACACACACACACACACACACACACACACACACACATACATGTATATATTTTTATATATGTACATACACATATGTTCCTCCTCTTATGTATACCTAGCTATAAATATCACTATAAATGTACCATACTGGTAATTGTCTATATTGAAATAGATTTCTAGTTCTAGGGTAGAGTATGTGTGTGTATTCAAACTGACCCTAGACTTAGTGGACCCCTGGGATTTGGGAAGCAATCCCAAATGAATGTTAGAGTCTCTCTACTGCTGAAAATTGAACTCCTGATCTGGGCACTGTAAGGCTTGCTATCATACTATTGGAGTGGGTTACTTGAAATTTGGAAAAGTTCAAGAAACTGAGTGAGTTGATTTGGCAGAAGGCAATAAGTAATAGAGTTACAAAACATTACTCAATTTGCATTGTTAAATGAATAAGATAAGGAGCAAATACAGTATTTCTACATCCATATTAGTCAAAGACCTTGAAAAATATTTAATGAATGTATTCTATTTTGTTTTCAACTACTTTATTGAAAGTATTTATCAGTTCTGGAAAGTTCCCTGGTGGAATTTTTAGAGTCATTTATGTATACTATCATATCATCTGCAAATAAAGAGGCTTTGACTTCTTCCTTTCTGATTTTAATCCCCTCAATCTCCTTTAGGTGTCTTATTGCTCTGGCTAAGACGTCAAGTATTATATTGAACAGATACCAAAAGAGTGGACAAACTTGGGCGGTGGTGGTGCACGCCTTTAATCCCAGCACTTGGGAGGCAGAGGCAGGTGGATTTCTGAGTTCAAGGCCAGCCTGGTCTACAGAGTGAGTTCCAGGACAGCCAAGGCTACACAGAGAAACCCTGTCTCGAAAACAAACAAACAAACAAAAAGAGTGGACAAACTTGTCTCGTTCCTGATTTGAGTTTCTCTCCATTAATGGCAATGTTGGCTGTATGTTTCCTGTAAACTGCTTTTATTATGTTTAGGTATGTCCCTTGTATCCCTAATTTGATGGGAACTTATATCATGAAAGCATGCTGGATTTAGTCAAAGGTCTTTTCTGCATCTAATGGGATGATCATGTTTTATCTTTCAGTTTGTTTATGTGGTAAACTATAGTTATTAATTTTCATATCTTCAACTATCTGTATCTCTAGGATGAAGTTTACTTGCTCATAATAGATGATCTTTTTTATTTCCTTGGATTTGGTTTGCAAGTAGTTTATTGAAAATTTTTGCATCTATGTTCATAATGAAAATTGTTCTGTAATTCTTTTTCTTTGTTGGGTTCTTATGTGGTTTGAGTATCAGGACAACTATGAACTCTGGCCTCATAAAATGTGATAAGCAATGTCTCTTCCCTTTATATTTTGAGGAATAATTTGAGGAATATTTATATTAATTCTTCTTTGAAAGTTTGGTAGAATTCTGTGCTAAAACCATCTAGCCCTGAACTTTTTTTTTCTTTCTTTGGTTGGGAGATTTTAATGACTAATTCTATTTCACTGGAGGTTATACATCTGTTTAAATTGCTTATCTATTTTTGACTTAGCTTTGGTAAGTAGTACATATCAAGAAAAATACCCATTTCTTTTATATTTTGCACTTTTAGATTTTTCATTCTTTTAGATTGGTGACATATAGGTTTTTAAAGTGTGTCCTTATGAGTCTTCACACTTCCTTGGTGTCTATTTTTATGTCCTCATTCTTATTTCTGACTATGTTAATTTGGTTATTTTTCCCTCTCCCTTTTAGTTAGTTTACATAAGGGGTTATCTACCTTGTTGATTTTCTCACAGAACCCAGCTCTTTGATTTACTGGTTCTTTGTATTGTTCTCTTTGTTTCTATTTTATTGGTTTCATCTCTGTGTTTAATGGTTTGATGGTAAATATGGTTATTAGTTTTTGGAAATGACTGTGCAATAAGTAATTCCTACCCTAGTTGTTAATTCTACTTCAATAAACCTTAATAAATAACCTTTGAGACAAAACCATACAAGGAGCATAGGTTTCAAATGTTACGTGTCTCTTGCCCAATTGAAGTCAATGTTGCTCCAGTATAGCAGTTTGTGTTTTATGGTTATTTGGAATTCATTTCCCTACTGGATTTCTGTACAGTTCTCACTCTTCACTGAGAATATAGCCTACCCAAGCTGGGAGGAAAGCTTGGGTAGAGTAGCTTTATGTTTATCTTGAATACAAAGCAACCCAGTTAAACTTCTATCCCATGTCATAGAGCCAGAGCCCTCTACAGAGAATGGAGTGGCATTCAAACAGTGTAGATCCAAATTGAATTCATATTACAGTTCAAAACCACACTGGGAATGGAGATTAAGAGGATGCAGGATGCTGGAAGACACAGAATGGGAGGAGAGGTAAGTGGAAGAATAGCAGCTTCCTAAGGTCTGTCCCCTGGTGCAATACTTGGTCTGAGACATTGCAAATATCTAGATGTGTTTAGCTTCAAGCATAAATGTGAAAAAAATCTCAAATTTAAGTAAAATTGAAGGACTCACAAATCAAAACTTCTCTTTATTCTTTTCTGTTTCCACATTTGTGTGACTCAGTCCCTCTGTTCCTCAAGTTTATACTGAATGTCACCCACAGAAAAGCTTTCCCCAGCTAGCCGTTGGGTGTCATCTCCTGGTACTGCTCACCTCTTGTATAATTTTCAACTAGAGCTAACACCACTAACATCAGATGGCATGCTATGCTCTGTTTGTCAGCTTCCACCTGTCTCCTCCATGGGATAGGCAGGGACTGCATAATTCATGGCTACGTTCCTGGCCCCCAAAGGCATACTGTACTTGGAAGGAGGCACTTGCATATTTGTTGAATAAATCAACAACATTTTCCACAAACCAAAACCTTTGAGTCTGAGACTAATTCTAGAGGAAAATGCTTTGCCATATGCTAAAACAAAGACAAGCTCAAAAAATAAAAATGCACTGTATACTCACCCTGTTTGGAGACCAGTGTGGGACTACAGGAGCACATTCATTTTAAGATTGTCTTCAAACTCAGTAAAGGATTCAGCAATTCCATGTCCAGAATGTGTGTACATTTTGCTCTTTGGTTTTTTTCCATGATAAACTGGACTACAGCCAGTTCTTCTCATATTTCTTATGGTCCCAAAACCTTATGGAAAGGACAATTGAAGGCATTAGTTAAACCAAGTCTTCCCCCTTTTGATCCTCTTCTTTCAGGAGAATAATGAGGGTTTTCTAAGTTTTTCAGAGAACTGTTTTATTTTATTTTATTTTATATTGAAATAGTATTCTTGCAGCTACTAAGTGTTGGTTGAAAAATTTACAAAGTGTGGTACTTATTTAAGGTCAATCTGTATTATTATTGAAGTGCTGCACCAAATGAGTGCATTTTAACAGCAAATACCATGTGTATTCTTTTATTTTTCTTGCATAACTATGAAACTTAAAAAAGAATCTGCTATTGAAATATAATAAAGGTCTGGGGATAAAGTCCAACCATGAAACCCTGAGTTCCATTTCCAAGCACTTGTGTAAAGGACAGACATCAGTGCATGCCTGTAACCCCAGTATTGTAAGGTAGAGAATCAGATCCCAGGAGCTTAATGGCCCTGAATTCAGCCCAGTTAAAATGGTGAGCTTCCGGAGTGGTTGTACCAGCTTGCAATCCCACCAGCAATGAAGGAATGTTCCTCTTTCTCCACATCTGCTGTCACCTGAGATTTTCTATCCTAGCTATTCTGACTAGTGTGAGGTAGAATCTCAGGGTTGTTTTGATTTGCATTTCCCTGAAAACGAAGGATGTTGAGCATTTCTTTAGGTGCTTCTCAGCTATTCAGTATTTGTCAGTTGAGAATTCTTTGTTTAGCACTGTACCCCATTTTTAATAGGGTTATTTGGTTCTCTGGAGTCTAACTTCTTGAGTTCTTTGTATATATTGGATATTAGCCCTCTATCAGATATAGGATTGATAAAGATCTTTTCCCAATTTGTTGGTTGCCATTTTGTCCTGTTGACAATGTCTTTTGCCTTACAGAAGCTTTGCAACTTTATGAGGTCCCATTTGTCAATTCTTGGTCTTAGGAAACAACACAGATGTCCCTCAACAGAGGAATGGATAAAGAAATTGTGGTACATCTACAAAATGGAGTACTACTCAGCTATTAAAAACAATGAATTTATGAAATTCTTAGGGAAGTGAATGGATCTGGAGAATATCATCCTGAGTGAGGTAACCCAATTACAAAAGAACACACATGATATGCACTCTCTGATAAGTGGATATTAGCCCAGAAGATCGAAATACACAAAGAACAATCCACAAACCACAAGAAACTCAAGAAGAAGGAA
>NW_022196909.1:4489845-4490425 GCF_008632895.1 Mastomys coucha
TGGAAAGGAAACTGGGAAAGGAGCTATTGTAAGACATGTAAATAAAGAAAATATCTAAGGAAAAAAATGGTGATCTTCAGGTTCAGTTAGAGACCCTGGCTCAAGAGAAGAACAGATATTAATAGACAAAGGTATCCATCTTCCTCCCTTATCTTATTGATGTATGGGTTTGTACACACATACATGGGTATATGTGCACATGTATATCACATACTATACCACACACACACAAACACACATTTAAAATATAAAGTTAATAACTAAATTGATTGAAATATCTTTTCTGTGATCAGTTCCTTCCTCTGAACAAGAATTCTCACACTGAAAATTTTAGTTCAATATCTCTATACACACTCTCCCTTGACAATCTCCCTCACATTTTGTCACACACAAAACCTTGTCAGCAAATATTTCCTTGTCAGCATCTCTCTTAGGCTTGCCTATACATTCATGTGTGTATACGTATATGTGTTTATATATGTGTGTGTATACAGATGCGTGCATACATATACATACACAGGTGTGTGTGTGTGTGTGTGTGTGTATGTGTGTGTGTGTGTGTGTGTGTGTATGTGTGTGT
>NW_022196909.1:4492038-4498103 GCF_008632895.1 Mastomys coucha
CACTTGCTGCTTCTTTTGCAAATTCCTGCCATAGTATCAGATGGCATCAGCCTTTGATCTTGTTGTCCATCAGTCAAATTCCTTCTCAAGTCTATGCATGAGGGAATTTAAGTATTACTTAAGATTATAAATCTCCACCTAAGAAGTGACATTGTGTGATTACCATGGAGCTCCATTTCAGAGGTGGGGAGTTCGTTAAAAGACAACTGTATGCTTTGCTTCTTTTTGTTCTAGAAATTTCATGTGTGCTGTTAAGTTGCTAGTGTAGAGAACCAATTTCTTTACGAGGGCACTTAGTGCTATGAATTTTCCTCTAAGCATTGCTTGCATTGTGTCTCATAAGTTTGGGTATGCTGTGTCTTTATTTTCATTGAATTCTAGAAAGTCTTTAATTTCTATGTTTAGTTCTTCTCTGACCAAGTTATTGAGAAGAGAATTGTTCATTTTCCATGAGTATGTAAGCTTTCTGGTTTTGCTGTTATTTGTGTGGGTTTTTTTTGTTGTTGTTGTTTTCTTTTTTGTTTTCTTTTTTGTTTGTTTGCTTTTTGTCAAATCCAGCCTTAGTCCACGGTAATCTGATAGGTTGCATGGATTATTTCAATTTTGTTGTATCTGTTGAAGCTCATTTTGTGACAGAGTATATGGCTAGTTTTGTAGAAGTTTTGGAGGTGCTGAGAAGAAGGTATATTCTTTTGTTTTAGGGTAAAATGTTCTGTATATATCTGTTAAATCCATTTGGCTCATAACTTCTGTTAGTTTCACTGTGTCTTTTTTTAGTTTCTGTTTCCATAATCTGTACATTGATGAGAATGGGGTGTTAAAGTCCCCTACTATTGTCTAAGGTTCAATATGTGTTTTGAGCTTTGGAAAATTTGTTTTATGAATGTCGGTGCTCTTGCACTTGGGGCATAGATGTTCAGAATTGGGACTCCATCGTGTTGAATTTATCCCTTGATGAGTACGAAGTATCCCTCCCTATCTCTTTTGAGAACTTTTGATTGAAAGTCTATTTTATTGGATATTAAAATGGCTACTTCAGCTTGGTTTTTGAGACAATTTGCTTGGAAAATTGTTTTCCAGCCTATTACTCTGAGGTAGTGTCTGTGTCAGTAAGGTATGTTTCTTGTATGCAGCAAAATCCTAGGTCCTGCTTGTATATCCAGTCTGTTAGCCTATGGGTTTTTATTGAGGATTTTAGTCCATTGATGTTGAAAGATATTAAAGACCAGTGATTATTGGTTCCAGTTATTTTTGTTGTTGGAGGTGGTATTATGTGTATGTGATTCTCTTCTCTTGGGTTTGTGGCGGGATGATTAATATCCTGTTTCCTTAGGTGTAGATATCCTCCTTGTATTGGAGTTTTCCTTCTAGTATCCTCAGTTGGGCTGGATTGGCAGATAGATAGTGTTTAAGTTTGGTTTTGTCATAGAATACCTTCTTTATCTATGATAATTGAGAGTTAGCTGGGTATAGTAGCCTGAGCTGGCATTTGTGTTCTCTTAGGGTCTGTATGACATCTGTCTACGATCTTCTGATATTTAGAGTTTCTATTGAGAAGTGTTTTCCTGGACATCTAGGCTGCTTCTGAAGGAAACCGGCCCGCAGTTTCACTTCTTAACGTGGGTGATTCACGAACTGGGGAAGTAGAGATTCTGTGAAAATAAGCGGGTTAGGAGAGACAAGGAACGACACCAAGTAGATGCTTATCAAGGCGTGATCTTTACTTAGTGAATCGGGTTATTTATACCCAAGGCAAAACAATCATGTCTTTTAGCATATAAGTGAGAACAGGGAAAAAACATATCAGTACATATCAGTCTGTAAACAAGCCCCTGCAAGCGAGGGCTCCAGGCAGGAAAGCTGATTAAAGGTTTAGTTCCTTTTGAATTCTGGGCTACCAGTTCTGTCTTTGATCCCTGGAGCTGTCTCCGGTCCCAAACACCTGATGGGCCGAGCCAGGCTGCTGCCTCAGGAGTCCAATTGAGGAATCCCGTTGAGCTCAACAGGAACAGTACATGCTTCCATTCCATAGTTATTATAAACAGTGACATAATAAACATAGAGTTGAAAGTACCTTCATGATGTTGCCTTAAAGTCCTTTGACTAGGTGGTACAGTGGGCAATATGGCAGTTCTGTTTTAATTTATTTTTTAGGAACCTTTACACTTATTCTTACACTGGCTATCCAAATTTATATCCATACCAAGAGTGAATAAGCATTTCTCTTCCCCATATTCTTGTCCACATCTGTTCTTGCTCCCTTTCCTTTTCTATTCTGATTAGAATGAGATAAATTATCAAAGCAGTCTTAATTTTAGTTTCACCAAGGCTAAGACATTGAATGCTTTTTCAAGTACTTATTGACCATTTGTGCTGCTTCTTTTGAAAACTGTTATTTGCCTACTTATTGATTAGGTGATGTGTTATTTGGGCTCTTAATTTTCACAGTTCTTAGTGTGTTTTAGAACTTCTGATGTGCATCTGGTGATTTTTTTTTCCATTCTGTAGGCTGTTTCTTCACGGTGGTAATTGCTTTGCTTACTATGCTAAAGTTTCTATTTTTGTCTAATTTTATTGGTTAAGTCTCAGGAGTACTTCTTGTGCTGCTTAAGAATGCTTCAGAAAATCCTTGCCTAGGCCTACATTTGAAATGTTTTACCTAGAGACAAGAAAATGCTCATAAAGTCAAAGATACAAGGGCCTGCATTTAACATGATTGATAAGATCTACAACTTCACCTAGTGCTCCTGAATCTCTTTCTGGGATTCTCAAGAACGAAACATTCATCTAAACATACAAATATCCATATAGATTCAGTCCTGCCTGCCTGAGATCCAACACCATTTCTGGCCCTTGGGAAATAAGGAGAAATGTGATATCCCATCACTGATTCTTTGTTTTTTACTTAATATACCCCAAGTAGATTGATCCAAGCAGATTGATGTTACTTCTAGTCAAAAGAATCACTTCTAAGATAATTAAACACAAATCTTTGCATTTGCATATGTATATATATATACCTAGGACAAATTAGATATGTTCTGTATACATAAAACATGAGGCTTTTAGGAACTTTGAGATGAGACAACAAAATCTTCACTGATGAAACATTTTAAGACAGGTGACAAGACCCTGTCTCATCATCATCTTAAAAGTCAAAACTAATGGGAAGGTAAAGAATGTTTTTCACATTTTATAGGAATTTCAGCAAAGTGTTCACTGAGAAAGCAGAACCAGCAGTTCTATATTCAGGACACCTGAAATCTCTGCAAGGTTTCTCAAGTGACCTCTGGTAACTTTAAAAGATTATTGTACACTGACTGCATAAAAATCATAAAATCAAAAGAAAATTAAAAGCCAGAGGCATTGGTTTGTACACTAGACACAGTATTTCTCCACAAACTTCAGGAAGTTCTACCAGACTATAACTGCCTGTGACATCCTTCTGCCTGTCCAAGAGAATGGGATGGAATCGGGTGCGGTGGGGAGGGGTGGGAGGGAATGGGCTGGGATGGAATTGAATGGAATGGGATGGGATGGGATGGGATAGGATGAGGTGGGGTGGGGTAGGGTGGAGTGGGGTGGGATAGATGATTATATAAGCATGGTCTATAACACACCCAGGCCTGGATGGCTTTTTTTGGAAACATATCATTAACCACTGGATATGCTCTTTGTTTTCTTTCTTTTTAAATCACAGCATATGCCCTGCTACAAGGAGAAATTTCTAAACTAATACAGAGTTTATTTAATTTCAGCAAAGCCAAAGAAAACACAACTAGCATAAGGCTAGCCTTATTAGCATATATGTGCAGATATAAATGGCTCTCTTTCATTCCCAGATCTAATAATGAAATTATATAATACTTCTGCACTAAATAAAATGTTCTCAAATTACCTGTACATCTTATGATCAAGCAAACATTGCTTTGTTTATTTGTTGGTTTTTTTTTACCTATATAACATAACCTTTGGTAGAAAAAGCAGTAAAATTATTTAGAACAAGATTTTTCACTTTGAAAAATATACCTAAATAGAAAAGCTAACAAAATAAATAAATGAAAACTCAAACACACTGTAACTTTGTAATTAAGTCTCTCTTAAAATAATCAGATTACTTTAATCTTACACCAATGTTTAGTCTTATCTATTACCATATTTATGAAATTTGAACTTACTCTAAGCTTCTAGGTAAGACTGTGAATCTTGGTAATTATCTTTATTTGGATTAATCTCTCTAAGATCTGTACCCTTAGGTATTACTTACTCAAATTATGATAATCTGTGGTTATGATTTTAAGTGTTTTGAACCACAACTAGATGACATACATGAAGTTATACTTGTTATAATAGTGTGACTTTGGGCAAAGCTTGGTCTGTGTATATGGGAAATGTTCTTGGGTGTTGAAATACTCAATCTCTGACATGTTTGCTATTGTGGAGAAGTTGCACATTTGAAATAAGCCCTTCCTTGCATCCCAGGAACAGAGGTGAATGGGATGAGGTTTACTTCAGTCAAGAATTCACTACAGTATGAAAATAATTTAGATTATAGAGTCCAGACCTGGGGGAGATAGAGATTATAATGACCCCATAAACACTTTAAAGCAATACCATTGCTGATTTAAAAATATATTATATTCACTAGTTATATGAAAAAGATTGGGGTTCTAGCTGATAATAAAAGAAATTAGACCAATGATGTACATGTTTAAGATGCACAAAGCTCAAGGACAGTTCCCATAACACAAGAAACATTTGTAAAGCAATACTAAGAATTTTGAGATACCCTTTTTGTTTTATTTACATTTTTATTTTGTATTTTTCAGGACAGATTTACCTCAGTATCCTACCATAGCAAGGATGTATGAGTCACTGAGGATAGTGCATATCCAAAGAATATCCTGATTGCTGATGTGCAGCACTAGCTTGAATGAGAGCCGTGTAGACTAGATTAATTCAATTTTATGTCCAATACAATACAATGCAATGTAAATAGAAAGTTTGAGTGCTGAAAGTATTCCTGAGCTAAAAGTAAGGCCATGCTGTCATTTCAGGTGGCCTTCTTCTGGCTGTCTTAGATGTTTGGATGTCTTAGAAGCACTACAAAACAGAGCCATGAGATTCTTGAAGAACTTAGTTTGTATCTATTCATTATCTAAGAACAGATTCTTTGCTAGGCACATGGCTCTAAAAGAGCCCTTAAAGCTGAAATAGCAATAGCAATTGACATATTACCACCACAAACCCATTTGTTTTATCAAGTTATTTATGAAACAGTAAGCAAATGTATTGTTACTTTTCGCTAATAAGGGAACTCAGAAATAAGAGCTAAGAGACTTACTTGCCCTTGGCATTTGAATTACATTAAAATAACATGCCCTGTCTCAAACTTACAATGCTTCCCAAAGAAGAGCTATCCTTTGCTCTAATCATAAGACATTATTTCAAGCCCTAGTATGTGGTTGAAGGCACACTTCACAGAGGTTGGCAAACATCTCCATTAAGAATGGATACTTCATTCCCTCTTAAAAGGGGGAATAAAATACCCCTGGGAGGAGTTGTAGAGATTAACTATGGAGCAGAGACTGGAGGAAGGACAATCCAGAGACTGCTCCACCTGGGAACCCTTCCCATATTCAATCATCAAATCTAGACACTATTGTGGATGCAAGCAAGTGCTGGCTGACAGGTGCCTGATATAGCTGTCTCCTGAGAGGCTCTGCCAGCACTCCACTAAAACAGAAGTAGAGGCTCACAGTCACCCATTGAACTGAGCACAGGATCCCCAGTGAAGGAGCTAGAGAAAGGACCCAAGGAGCTGAAGGGTTTGCAGCCCCAGAGGACAAACAGCAATATGAACTAACTAGTACCCTGAGAGCTCCCAGGGACTAAATCACCAACCAAAGAGTACACATGGTGGGACTAATGGCTCTAGCAGCATATGTAGCAGAGGATGGCCATGTTGGTCATCAATGAGAGGAGAAACACTTGGCCCTGTGAAGGTTCTATGCCCCAGTGTAGGGGAATGCCAGGGCCAGGAAGTGGGAGAGTATGGGTTGGTG
>NW_022196909.1:4498221-4509491 GCF_008632895.1 Mastomys coucha
TTTCAGAGGGGAAACTGGGAAAGGAGATATCATATGACATGTAAATAAAGAAAATATCTAATAAAATAAATAAATAAATTTTAAAAAACTGCCACTTTAAACTTTGAAAAAAAAAATCAGTAGGCTTCATCTATACCAAAGACAAGCTTACTGAAAAAGAAATTATAAAAAAAATTCCATTAAAAATAGTCTCAAAAAAAAATCTTGGAATATATCCAGCCAAGAAATGAAAGTCTTAGACAATGAAATCTTTAAAACAGAAAAAAAAAAAAATGAAGAAGCGATCAGAACATGGAGCAACTTTCCATACTTAGGGATTTTTAGAATTAACATGGTCAAATATCCATCCTAACAAAGCCACCTATAGAACTAATGTATTTCCTGCCAAAATTTCAAAACAATTCTTCATAGAAATATAAAATATGGAAACACAAAAGGCCTTGGCTACCCAAAACATTGTTGGAAAAAATACATTTCAGAGATAATAGTATTAAAATGAAATTATTATGAAATTCAGGCAAATGGCTTGAGCTAGGAACAAGCACTTTGAGTACCTCAGCCTTGAATGTTTACATATAAGTATGAATGTTTACATATATTTGAAATACCCACAGAGATCAGGACATTTAAAGGGAGCCATGGGGTGGGACTTTCAAACAAAGGAAGAGAAAGCAAAGGGGAATAATAGAACAGAATGTGTTAAATGGGTTGGGGGCTGAAGACAAGAGATCCTGAGTGCCACGGACTGGGATTTCTTATGGGGTTCCTTGTACCGCCGGACGATGGGTTCTGGCCAGGTGTGTATGGGATTCGGCTCACTTAGGAGGCAGAGACAGGCAGATTTCTGAGTTCGAGGCTAGCCTGGTCTACAAAGTGACTCAAAAAACTAAAAAAAAAAAAAAAAATCCGGCAGCTCAGTAGTCAAGGTACCTCTTAGGCCATCTAAAACACACTGAGTCTAAAAACATCAGCCATCTCCTCTGAACTGGTGCAGCACCCCCTGGCTCCAAGCACGCTTAGGCCCTATGGGCCAGGCTGGAA
Source organism: Mastomys coucha (assembly GCF_008632895.1). Taxonomy (NCBI): domain Eukaryota; kingdom Metazoa; phylum Chordata; class Mammalia; order Rodentia; family Muridae; genus Mastomys; species Mastomys coucha. Next base: position 4,499,263 of record NW_022196909.1, read on the forward strand.
TCCTGGGAGGCTGCAGGTGCGCCAGCCAGGAGGACAGAGGCTCGAATCTCGAATCCTCAATGCTGAATGCTCGAGTCATGAATGCTCAGTCTCTTGAATCTCAACTGGTTCTGCACCCCCCACCCCCGGGCCCAAGCGCTCTGGGCCCAGGGGGCTATGGACTGCATGAATCTAAGTCCTAGTCCACCTAAATTCTGGTTCTAGTCCAAGTGTGAGCGAGTCCGAATGCTGAGACTGTGGAATGCTGTCTCTCTCTCTCTCTCTCTCTCTCTCTCTCTCTCTCTCTCTCTCTCTCTCACACACACACACACACACACACACACACACACACACACACTCGGCTCTAGGAGTGGTTCAGCTGCAGTACGTGACTGAGAATGAGGATTTTACTTGACCTTGCCCTGGGATAAGCCTTCCATTTTGTAAACTTCAACGTCCTACCTACAATTCCAGAAGCAATTAGTTCTGGGTGGGTAACACTCTTTACGGAATTCCAGGCCAGGGTTTGGATAAGTTGTTGGAACATTGGTGAAGGTCAGAGAGCAATGTCTGATTTTGTCAAGCTGTAAATAAATCATATTTTGGTGGGCACTTAGCACACAAGTATGAGGACATATATGGGCTGCCTCTGAGTTAGGGGTGCCAGGCGACAATGCGGGAGCAGGAGACTGACTTTCCTTGAAGTTTTCGCTTCAAACTGTTGTCACATAAAGTGTGCCTGGAACCTGAGGAGGGTTAAGTAAGACTAAAGACCTTCTGAAGAAGTAATATGAGCTATTGCTGCCAAAGTTTCCCGAAATATAAACATTTACATATTTAAATAGGTTAAATGTTGCAGTAAAGCAACAATATTACAACCAGATGCTATAGATTGACAAACAAAAATACCAATTCCAGGAAGGGAATGAGTTACCCTTTTCTAGAACTGTTGGCTAGTGAGGTCCCTTAAACCACCACACATTACAGATTATTTTGACTGTTCTGGGCTACCTTCCAGAACTTGACCGCAAGTAAGGGCATGGTTCAAGACTCTACGTATGTGAGTCATAGGGTATGCATAAAACAGCCTGGTACTGACTTAGGAGACGCATCCCTTTCGGCTAGCTTTCATGGTCCTAGAACATAAAAACATTTATTATTTCTATATTTTTTAATTTATGTATATAATTAACAGTTTGCCCCAATTCATGGGAGATGTATTATAACATCCACACGAACATTTTAAACTATAGAATAGTTATAAACCTTGTCAATCTTGTGTAGTAAATAATGAAATATCACAATTGTAATGTTCTGCTCAAATAAATGTTATCTGAATGCATGTATCCTCCCTCTTCCAGTGATGTGGGACAAGACAATGCTTTTGAGATGAAACACTCTGGAGGGAACAACTTAGTCCTGTCATGTTCTCTCCCATAGCTTTGCAGCATGTGGCACCCATTCTAGAACACTCATGATTTTGCTCTCTAATTTCATAAAGAAATTATGAAATTTTTCCTCCTTTCTTTTAATTGCTTCAATACTTCATTCATATACTAAAATAATTCTTGAGTGCCACCGTATGCCAAGAACTACTCTTAAATCTTGTTTGTAATTTTCTACAGATTATGAGACAAAAGGATCCCAGGCTTTCCAAGATCAAGTAATAAGAGAAAATTGTAAAGTAAATGATCTGTCCATCATACCCTGTGACAACTTGCCCCTTTGAATGAGTCTGTATCACACTTTCAAAGAAGAGCCAAGAGCAGTGTGTGGATTCCTAAAAGTTCCTTTTAGAAAACTTAGAAGGGGACAAAACTGAAGCTTTTATATACAATTCTCCCATAGGAAAACTCTTAAATGTGAACTTCCCACTGTAGGGGGAAATGTTTCATAACTCAGGAAGTTTTTGTTTACTCATAATATTGATGCCCGCTCAAACTGGCTTAAAAGTAGAGAATTTTCTGGCTTGTGAAATTAGAAGTGTAGGGAGAAAAAAGTTTTTGGAGTTGGGTGAACTATATGATTTCTCAGTTCCTTTGTGTTCTCCCAGCTAGGTCTTACTCTGTGTAGGTCATTCCCAGGAAGAAGGAACATATGCCAAGTGCTATATCTAGAATGTGAAGCAGAAAAGAAAGTCTCTCTCCCAGTGCCTCTCTTTTAGATTGAAGTAACCTACTTCCAAGAAACTCCTCAAACTATCCCTTCTTCCAGTTGGCCCAAGCTAAGCTACATGCTTGATTATGAATCTCTTTTTGTTTATATATTATATTTTGTTGTTGTTCAGAACATGTATTTTCTGAATTTCCAAAGCTTTCCTTTCTGAATTACTGACTTGTGGAAAATACCAGCATTGAACTAAAATTTAGTTCACCTCTAAAGCCAGAGAAGGAACCCAATTCCCCTGAGCCCCTGTGCTATGAAGGCAAGGCGTAAATTTCTGGTGAGCATTAAATACTGCTCTAAGTGGAGCTAACGGAATAGACAGTTGAGAGGCAGATGTCTACGATAGAAACTTCGCACCCACAGAGATGGCTCCAGCGGAAGAACAGTGGAAGAGCCTGTCAGCAGCCTCTCACTACATTTGTCCTCATAGATATCCTACTTACTTTGACTGTAAGTATACACTCCATAAGTTCAAAGTGTCTGTGCTTCCCACTGCAGTTGTATCCATGCAGCTCAGTGGCCAGCATGCAGCTCAGTGGCCAGCATGCAGCTCAGTGGCCAGCATGCAGCTCAGTGGCCAGCATGCAGCTCAGTGGCCAGCATGCAGCTCAGTGGCCAGCATGCAGCTCAGTGGCCAGCATGCAGCTCAGTGGCCAGCATGCAGCTCAGTGGCCAGCATGCAGCTCAGTGGCCAGCATGCAGCTCAGTGGCCAGCATGCAGCTCAGTGGTCAGCATGCAGCTCAGTGGCCAGCTTGCTAGCTGCTTTCCCTCTGACAACAAGGAAGTGGCAGGTCACATTCCTCCCTTTCCATTTCCTAGCAGAAAAAAAGCACACAAGGATTATACAATATATTAATTATTCAGGAAAATTTTGGTAACTTTCCTGAGGAATAAAATATATCAGTCTTGGGCTTGGGAAACGGTTGGTAAAGGTTCCTGACATGAAGCCTCATGATACGGGTTTAATGCCCAGGACCCACACAGGGGAGAGAACTGGCTCCTATAAGCTTTACTCTGACCATACTCAAACCAGAGCAAATGCCATATACATACGTACACACACACACACACACACACACACAATTAAAATTAACATACCAGTTCTTTCAAGGGACTTTCTAGTGTCATGCCTCTGCTCCTAAAAGTTTCCCCTACTCCCCTGTGCAGAAAAGCCACTCATTAAATTTAGAGAAAGTCATCCTGTCCATTATATAGGTTCAAGTGACAAACATTTGCAGATAGAATACCCATAAATCTGTTCACAATGTATGCTTTCGGGCTGTCTACAATTCCATGGTGTTTGTTTCCCCATAGTTATTTTGTGCAGGATAATATATCATACCCTTGAAGTAAGTATTTCCCTAAAAACTGATTTGTGGTATGAATTACCAAGTATTTTATAGGCACTGGCAATTCTGTGGTATGAGATGCTTTTCCTTTAAGTATCTGCTTTACATGAATTGAGAATGGATTCTGGGGCCTGAGTTATCTCATTCAGGATCCTATTGTTCATTAAATTTAAGAATTAGAATACTGTGCCATTTGTATTTTAATATACTGAGTGAGGATACCCAGGCAACAAAGTCCAATACTGTATATTCCCTCTCATATGTAAATTTTAGCTTAGCATTGTTAAATTCCTGTGCTTAAGTATAGTATCTGTAGATGCCAGGAACAAATAAAGAAGTCATGGGAAAGCAGGTTTAGGGTAGAGAGTAAAATGCATGTCATATAAAAGTGAGGGAAGGGATACCATGTGGGGTTTGGAAAGTTTACACCGGGTCTAAGAAAAGGCTGGAGAGAAAAACTTGAGGATATGTAAAAAAACCATATAAAAGTAAAAGAACTATTCTTTTGCTAAATTTAAAATATACTTTTTAAAAATAGTTTAAATAGAATTCTGAATTGATAGATAGTGATATGTAAAAAACCATATAAGAGTAAAAGAACTATTCTTATGCTAAATTTAAAATATACTTTTTAAAAATAGTTTAAATTTGTTTTTGTTTGAGACAAAAGGATACTAGTAGCACAAGCTAACTTGGAGCTCGCCATGTAGACCAGGCTGTCCTCAAACTCATAGCTGTTCCACCTGCCTCTGCCTCCTAAGTGTTGAGATTAAAGATGCACACCACTATGCCCAGCAGAAACAAGTTTCTAAATGAAAATGCCAATACCACATACATGGTATCTCCCTACATACATGGTATCTCCCTACATACATGGTATCTCCCTACATACAAGGTATCTCCCTCTGAGCTGCTGAGCAGATAGCTCCCAGAGGTTCCCAGGACGATATGGGATATGGTTCCTGTTCTTGGCCCCACGTCAGAACTAGATGATCACATCCTATGGCTAAAGACGCTATAGCCTTTGGATCAAGACATAGATAAATCAAGCTGGAAATGAGCTGGAAGACTTCTCCTCCTCACTAGGTGCCATTCATAATGCCAGATGTGGTGTGCAGACTGCTAGGGGAGAAAAGCTACCAAAGGGGCTAGATTGCCCTGACATCCTGAGACTGGAAGCAGACACCTGCTGGGCTTAAACAATGGCCCACTACACCGCAGTTTCCCCTTTGAGGATTCAGGAGGAAGCTACACCTGGTTGCTGACACACCTACTGCCTGAGGACATGCTGAATGTAAACAAACCTGACTGCCTGAGAACTGAGGTTGAGAGATCTTGGCATCTCCATGCCTGAGACTGTATTTACGTTATGTGTATATTTTATTTCTGGAGTTTTGGTTTCATTTCTTACTTACCTATATAAGTTCAAAATACCCCCAAGTAAATGGATGCTACATTACTTGTTGTCCGTGTCTCTTTGTTCTCTCAACCCGATTATTTTGCAGGTCCTGTCTAACCTCCGGCTGAAGAGACCCACAGACCCAAGTGGAACAGCGGGATGGTTTCACTCAATATACCATGTATGTGAGACTGCATGCTACTTTGTGGATCTACCAGGCAAGATGTTGCCAGTAGTGCAGTGGTATGACTGTTTTGTGGTGGGGAGGAGAGAATAACCAACCATTTTCTGATTACATTTGGCATTGCTCTGTAGGAAAGAATACATACGAAAGCCTAGAGTTGATATGGCCACAGGTTTAGTTGCATACTTATTAGTAATATTATAGTACATAGACATGTAGCCAAACTGCTTTCCAAATATCCATGGTTTTGCCCTTAAAATGGTTCTGCTCTCAGTCTCGGCCAAAACAGCTTCATTTTTGCAATAAGTAATGATTAATGCAGAGAATTATAACCAATCAAAGTGTTGAGAAAACTGACTTTTGAGTGCTCAGCCATAAATAGTACAACTATGTAATCTGCCTCCCTTTAAGGCCCAAGGAATACAATGGAAGAAGAGGCAAGAGTGTAAGAGCCAGAGGATGGGGACAATGCTACAAACACTGTCTTTTGGGAAGGCCGCAGCCATTTTCATCAGCACACAGTACATCATACACACAGCTATGTCCACTTGCACAATAGTTGCACAGAAGAAAGAGACATGAACGAAGGAGATGACCTCGTTGTGATGAAGAGGGAGTCATTCTGAGTGGAAAGGGGATAAGAAGGAAGAACAGGTCAAATATGATCACTAATTCTATATATGTATGAAACTTTTGAAAAGCACACTAAAATGTATTTTCTTATTCAACAATATTCACAAAATATCCTAATCACAATATTCCAATTGACTATGTAAATAGAAGCAAATTTGGGAAAATCAAGTATTTATTGATTGGTCCCTTTTTTCTTATTTAGCCAATCCCTAGTTATGAGAAATTGATGCTTAGTTTCAGTGGGGCTTTCCTCACGAGTACTTTCACAAATTCTTCAGAATTCTTCTCCTTTTATTTATATGTATTTTGAAATATATACATATATAGATAAGTATAAAGACAAATGTATTCAGGGAATATACACAATTCCTATTCTTTACTCTCATTAAATGCAACTGTTGGTAAGTTGTCTTTGATCTCCTTGCTCAGTGTGGGGTTTGTGGTAAGTTCTAACTAATCAGCCATTGTTTTCAGACATTTTAGCAATCTGTATTTTAAGCATATTGCTAACAAAAGGAAAAACTCTGGTTAATACTATGTAGGCCTCAAACAACAAGTAAACTTGATTTCCAGGCATGTCACTGGATCAAAAATGAGACCTTTGAGTGACCATGCTTGACTGTTTTAAAAATAGCATTTGTCAGTCAAAAGAAATAAAATGTACTAATAAACACAGTAATGAAATCCATTACTTTGTATACTAATTTTAAAATAAATGAAAATAACATTTGCTAAAAGTAATTATGGGAGAGCCATGGAGAGAAACAAAGAAGGTCTTGCGATAGAGGTTCATAGCTATGCCTGTAGAACCATAGAAAATGTAGGCATTTTCAGGAAAAGTAATAAACTGTAAATATGGTCCCCTAGGTCTAAACACACACAGTTTGCATAAGATTTTGATAATAACCTTTATCCTGCTTAAAATAACTATTATTATGTTTCACATATTTTTTTAATTTTTCTGAATGTTACAAAACAACATACATTAATGTTCATTCTATAAAAGTACAATTTTGTTTTTATTTTTAGGTATAATTAAGAGCTCCTAGAAGGAAACACAAAGTTATTAGGATAAAGTCGTTAGAAACTCAGTCATGTGCCTTTATCTTTCTCTTAATCTAATTTCCTCTTTCAATTTATCTGCAGATTCTGCCTTACTACCAAGATGATGATTCTGATAGCAATCTTATAGCATCCAGCAGTGTGCTTGTAATCCCTTTAGCCTTCCATTAAAACACTACTGGTTACTTCCAAACAGCCTTTTACACTAATCAATATGTTCTTTATCTGTTTTCCCCCTCAGATGGATAGCATTGTCTAGAGCAGCTCAGTCTCCACTTTGTTTCCCAGGAAGCCCAGTCCTTTGGTCCTTCTCCTTCAGAGGTGATCTAACTTCCTCCGCAGGAGGGAAATCAGCCCGATGTCCTTCAACTTCTCATCTTCTAGATGTCCTGGTTTCAATTTTTTCTTTCTGACTTTTATTTCTGCTTGGGCCACATATGCGCCACCAGCATCTGGCACCTGCTTGTAAGTTATAAAACACCCATGGTGAATCCAGGCCTAGTGCTACTGTTGAGGGAAAAAGGAATGCTTTGCACATTTTTCTAGTTAGATAAAACATCAGTTTTCAATATTTCATATCTGTTCTTTCATTTACACTTTTCATTTTTTTTTGTTTTTGTTTTGTTTTGTTTTTTTGTTTTTCAAGACAGGGTTTCTCTGTGTAGCCCTGACTGTCCTGAAACTCACTCTGTAGACCAGGCTGGTCTGGAACTCAGAAATCTGCCTGCCTCTGCCTCCCAAGTGCTGGGATTAAAGGCATGTGCCACCACCGCCTGACTCATTTATGCTTTTTAACTAGGAATTAGAAGCATCATGTGCCTGACAAGACAGAGCAGCTTAGCTCTGTGAAAACAAATTATAATTTGCAACACACAGCTCAGTTGAGCCAGGTGATTGTCACAACATTCCAAAAACCACTGATATCCAGACCGCTCCTCCATTGAATCATTTCTTTTGGCTCATCCTACTTTGTATCAAAGACAAACAAACAAAACAAAAGACAGCAACAACAAAGAACAAAAAACAAAACTCCCATCATAAGAGGTAAGAGGGAAAGTTCTGTCAGTCATTTTACCCAGCTCTAGCTGGAGTCAAAATCACACTGCAGAGAGAAAGCTCTGGTTGCTACTGAGTGATTCTTGTGCCACAGTCAATCTTCTAATGCTGAGAAGAGACATTATGACCAAAGAAACTCTTCTAAAGGAAAGCTTTTAATCAGAGTTTTCCTTAAAATCTCAAAGATGTAGTCCATTATCATCATGGCAAGAAACATGGCGGCAGATAGGCATGGGGCCGAGAACTCACGCTCTGATTCTTAGGCAGACGGACGTACGGAGGAACAACTGGACCTGGCTTTGGCTTTTGAAACCTCAAACCTCACCCCTAGTAACACATTTCCTCCAAGGTCGCACCTCATTATCCTCCCTAAACAGTTCCACTAACTGAGGACCCAGCACTCAAGCATATGAATCTAAGAGGGGACATTCTCATTCAAATCACTACACCTTGTGATTCTTCTCAAGGCAATAATGTTTAAAGGACTTTGTCCTTAAAACACCATCTGACTTTCTCATCTTCTTCTTTCTCCTCCTCCTCTTCTTTTGTCTTGTTCCTGGGCATCTCCTTACCAAAGGACCATTCACAACTTAAAAGTAGCCTCACTAAATTAGGTGACCTAAGTTATTTGCCCATTTACATTACTTACCCCTTTTCATATGCTCAATTATTGTTGCCTCAAAAAGGCCTATCCTTTGTAACTGCCTAAACACTCATGGAACCTCTACATGCGGTATTCCTGAGGACTGGAAAGCAATAACAATTCCCCAATACAGTAATTTTCAACACATTAAATAATATGATATAGATTTGAAAGCCCTAAAAGCACTCTTGCTCCTCTCACTGCAGGCCTAAGGGGAAAGTCAGCAAACTCCTTTCCATGCTCAGAGCAACTGCAGGAAGAACATCTCAGCCCTCCTCCCAACCCTCACAAAAGAAGACTAGAGAACATAACAAGGATGGCAGGAGCTTCCACGGCAGAGTAATGTCTACCCACAGGGCTCGCAGAGTAATGTCTACCCACAGGGCTCATTCAAATTGCTAAAAGAATGCATCCAAGACCATTCTGGGAATGATCATGTAAGCCATCAAAACTATTGACAATCCCCATTCTCACCCTATCCATTTGAATGAGGGTATATATGTTTCCAACTAATAACAGACAAATGGGTAATAACATTGCTTTAATTTTCTTCCGTATTGTGTGCACTGGGTGGTTTTTTGTGTCAACACAAGCTAGACTTATTAGAGAGAAAGGAAGGAGGCTCCGTTGAGAAAATGCCTTCATGAGATCCAACTCGAGGGCATTTTTCAACTACTGATCAATGGATGTGGCCCCAGCTCATGGTCGATGGTGCCATCCCTGGGCTGGTGGTCCTGGGTTCTATAAGAAAGCAGGCTTAGAGAGCCATGAGAAGCTTGCCAGTAAGCAGCACACCTCCATGGCCTCCAGATTCCATCTCTGCTTGAGTTCTTGTCCTGACTTCCTCCAATGATGGAATTGTAAGTTAAATAAACCCTTTCCTCCCCAACTTACTTTTTAATCATGGTGTTTGTCCCAGAAATAGAAATCTTAACTAAGGGACTGGCGAGATGGCTTATGGGGTAAGAGCACTGACTGCTCTACTGAAGGTCCTGAGTTCAGATCCCAGCAACCACATGGTGCCTCACAACCACCCGTAATGAGATCTGACAACCTCTTATGGTGCAACTGAAGACAGCTACAGTGAATTACAACAGAGTGAGCAGGGCCAGAGCGAGTGGGGCCAACAGAGGTCCTGAGTTCAGTTACCAGCAGCCACATACATGATGGCTCACGGCCATCTGTACAGCTACAGTGTACTCATACACATAAAATAAATTTAAAAAAAAGAAATCCTAACTAAGACATTTCATTTTCTCTTTTCTGAATGTTAATAAATGTGTCTGCTTTTTTGCCTACTCAGTCAAAGTCTGTATATTCCTGAGACCCTCCAGGGAACAGAGGAGAAATTTTACAGTGCCAGTGCTAGAGACAGGTCTATCCTTACCCTCATATGCCAAGTCGAATCTCTTGGTTGTCATCACAACATTGAGAAAGGTAAGTAACAGCCAGCTATGACCAGCACAGAAGTCACGTTATTAGATGGTCTCAACTACATTTAAATCACAAGAGTTAGAGCAAAGAATTCCTTGTTCCCTACTAACTCAGCCTCAACCCTTAGATAACCAATTTCACAAAAGCATCAGAAACCCTTCCATCTCCAAGTGTCTGAATTTCTGTCCCTTGAGCCTGTTTTGACACACACAATCCCTAGCCCACATATACCCTTCAGATCTTATGGGGGGAGAAGGGCAGATCCACTGAGCCTCTCACTCACTCAGTCAGGAGAGGGGCAGATCCACTGAGCCTCTCACTCA
>NW_022196909.1:4510928-4559867 GCF_008632895.1 Mastomys coucha
TGAGCCTCTCACTCACTCAGTCAGGAGAGGGGCAGATCCACTGAGCCTCTCACTCACTCAGTCAGGAGGGGGGCAGATCCACTGAGCCTCTCACTCAGTCAGTCAGGAGGGGGCAGATCCACTGAGCCTCTCACTCACTCAGTCAGGAGAGGGGCAGATCCACTGAGCCTCTCACTCAGTCAGGAGAGGGGCAGATCCACTGAGCCTCTCACTCAGTCAGAGGTAACACTAAGTAGCCTTGGCTCCTTCAGGGATGTGTACCTAAAAGATGAATAAATGTACTTGTGATTATTCAAAGTATGACAAGTTGTTAATTGAGTAAAGCCATTGTCTCTGATTCTCTTGCACTACATTATATCCATGGAAAGCAACAAAGGAAAAATAAATCAACAGAGTTGGGGAGGAAAGTGGGCAGGGTGATGTAATGTGAAGTAAACGGTGAGCAGGCAGGGTTCTCACTGCCTCTGCCCTCACCCTCAAAGCTAAAATTTCTCTCACAGAATTTAACAGGATGATCAAAATCCACAAATGCTCTTTTTTCTCATACTTCACTGTCTTTTCTTGATAACAGAAATGAGTAAGTAGTTGCTATGAGGCCACTGGCAAACAACATGACTAGATAAATTTCCGTTCTCCCAGTTAGTCCCACTTCCTGATTATCACAGAGATTTGAGTGGCTCCCAGTGAGCTTGCAGAGGCTCCTCATTAATGTCATTGCTGTTAGTATCCACCTATGAAAAGCAGGATGCTAACCTGCACTCTTATGTGTACAGTTCAGATTAGAACTGTCTCTCAGCTAGACAACACTGAGAAATTGTTCAATCTTTTTCGTCTTTGATGTTCTTATCCATAAAGGAAGGATAATAAATGTTCCTGTGTATGGAGGTTGTTTCAAGTGTCTATTGGAATAATATATAGAGAGTGATGACTACCACATTTGAAGGCTAGGCACTATCATCAGTCACTATGGTGTAGGAAGAATGAATTTAGAAAAGAAATCCCTTTTAATCCAGAACTCATAGGTGTTATATGCACCATCACTGAGCTGTGTAACCATGGTGACGGCGGGTGCCTGCTGAATATGTCGACTCACTTATCAGAGTGACTTTGCTTCTGATTTTTCTGCCTTCCATAAAAATAAGCATGCTTTCTCTCCATCTCTGACGAATCTCCCTGGTTAGGACAGACACCCTTCCTTCTGTTAGTGTGTATCCAGGCACCAGCAGAGGACTGAGTTGTCACAGGGTATCTCTTTCTTCTAGAGTGAGGCTGCTGGTTGTATCATGTATTAAGTGACTGTATAGACAAGTCTACATCCAACCAATGCCACTCTCTCACATACATCAAGTCCAGTGTCCTCTGAATCATGTTCAAATCTGGTTCTATTAGTGGCCTTGGTTACATCTCTAAATATCAGTTATCTTTCAGATACAATAACAACTGCAAATTACACACTTCCTCACCCACAACCCTTGAGGTAGAGTATATTGTGAAATTGGGATTTTCTCAGATTTCAGGAAGGTGGAATCAGGAACCTACTATGTGCTATAAAACATTGCAGCCAGAATTCCTAGCAGTGCATATGGTAAGGCTTCAACAAATATAGGATTATTTTCAGTAATTCGAAATATGAATTATGATCAGCTTCTCAGCAGTTAATTTGAAACAAGGTCAGATTCTGCTTCCATATGATTTTTTAATGTGAAAATGAAACATTATTTTTAGTGAGTTTGGTTGCATTTGGAATTTAGTAGTGTAGGCCTGCGGACATGGACCAGGGAGCCCTGTTTATTAATGCTTATGCCCATGGTACTCGGGAAACCATCACACAGGTTATCCAAGCCATATTCCCTCTATAGAGGCCATAATCTTTGAATTAGGAATGTCTACAGCTCAGGACCACTCACAGTTATAGAAGCAAATGTGGCAGAGTGGCAGATTTTTTTTTTTTTTTTTTTTTTTTTTTTTTTTTTTTTTTTTTTTTTTTTTTTTTTTAGGTTTTTCGAGACAGGGTTTCTCTGTGCAGCCCTGGCTGTCCTGGAACTTACTCTGTAGACCAGGCTGGCCTCAAACTCAGAAATCTGCCTGCCTCTGCCTCCCAAGTGCTGGAATTAAAGGCGTGCACCACCAGGGAGATTTTTTTGATACAGCAAATTCTCGTGAAATTGTCTTTTTCCATCTCCTCCTATAGCATAACTCCCTTGATATCTCATTCTTTTTACTCTGTGTAAATTGTCTGACTCTTCAGTAAAATCACTCCCTTGTATTCTCCAAGCATGTCTGCCCTTCTTTTCACCAGCCAAAAGCTCAGTTCTAGCTAAATCCTACCTCCCATCTCTTTTTGGTTTTCACAGCTGAGCATTACCCATGTAAGAAATATGGTCAGATTGGGGGCCCCATGATGGGTATATGTCCTTAAATTCAATCATGCTCAAAAGTTTGCTGGTTATGTTATTCTAGTTTCTTCATTTTCTCTGTTAATCCTCTTTCCTTCAAGTCTCCTCAAAACTATGCTACTACATCACCTCCTATATCAGACATTGGAAACTGGGTTTGGAGGGAAGCTCTCATAATCTACTAATCTGTTACCCAGTGCGAGTCTAGGCATAAGTAACCTCTTCTAATTAAGAATGAAATATAACATCATTGAGCTTTCTTGAGACATTCATTTTCTATATCTATTCTGTTATAGTCCAATCTTAATGCAAACAAACCCTCAATCTCTCTGCTGGGATATTCAATGGGGACCTCAAACTCAAAACTAGACCCTTCATCCCCTGCCTACAGCAAATCTGCTCCTCCCATGGTTGTCTTCACCATAACAAACAGCACCTTCATTTTTACAACTGCTCACATCTTAAAACCTTACATTAACTTTAATTTCTCTTCTCTCCCCAATATACATCACCATCTAACAGCAAATTCTATTGGTTCTACTTTCAACACAAATTCTGACAATAAATGTTTGCTACCAACTCCAATATAGCCCCTAATCTAAGACAGTATCTCACTCTGTTGCTATAGTTACCTAGCTCTTGTGCATGTCTTCTTTCTTGCCCTTACTACTTAGTTCTAATCAGTCACCAAAGTGATGCTTTCAATGCCTCTTGATCCATAGTCCCTTCTACTCGATGCCTACACAGAAAAAGACAAAGTTCAGGGAAAACCCAGAGACTCGAGTCCCCAGTCCCTCTCTGAGGCTGTTGCTATGACTCTGTTTTCTGTTGTGCAGCCATACTTATCACCTCGACATTCCACAATGCAACTCCCTTTTCAACAGAAACCCCATTCTCAGGATCCCAATGTGCCTTGTTCCAACATTTCTATCAAATCTCAGTGGAGGCCTGCTTTGACCCTCCTGAATAATGTCTTCCCATGGAATTTTCTCACTCCTGTCTGTCTGATTTTTCCCACTCCACTTCCCCTCTCAAACACAGCATGTGTTTTACCTATTTGGCGCTTGTATAATAAATGTTAAAATACAAGATAGTTTAAGAGGGTAGTATTCAAGCAATTTTGCACATTTTTTTCTAAAAGTTAAAAATGTATTGAATAAATTTGACAACAGGAACCATGATGATTTTTTAATATAAGTATGAAGTTATAAAGTATTTTCTGTGTAGGAGGCATCTCGGTGGCTCTCCCTTTTCTAGTCTTCTGGCAACAGGATTCCTTACTTCACAGATTTAAGGTTTTGGGTGGAGCATTAAGCCACAAAGATCATCCTAACTGACTGTGTAGTCTCCTTTGCTCCTTCACAGATAAGAGTCAGCATATGGAGTGGATGTTGACATACTGCTTTAATATGATTACAATGCAAAGCAGTACACTTCATCTGAGAAACAATTACTAATGACTAACACAGAGCTAGTGAACTCTCACCGTACCATCAACTCCTACCATTGTACCACAATGGTGGCATGCTTCTATCGAGCCACATATAACTGCAGACACACCAGTGGTGAAGGAAAAGCTGTCAACATTTTAATTTACTGTTCATATAAACAGATTATCCAAAATGATCCCTAAAACAGACTACTAATGCAAAGTAAAAAATAACCAATGCCCATTGTTTTCATTTAATTTTACAGAAGTTAAGCTCAGAAGATTCTTTGATTCTTGATTCAAAGCCAAACCTTGAAAGTATTTTTTTAAAAATTGTTCTATTTATTCACATTCCAAATGTTGCCCCACTTCCTGGTCCATTGTCCAAGAGTTCTTCACCTCATGTCCCCTCCCCTTTGTCTCTGAGAGGATGCTCCCCTACCCACTCAGCCAACCACCCCCTCTTCCCTAAGGCATCAACTCCCACTGAGGCCAGACAAGGCAGTCCTCTGCTACTTATGTCCTAGGGTCCTCAGACCAGTGTGTATATTCTCTGGTTGGTGGCTTAGTCTCTGGGAGCTCCCAGAGTCCCAGGTTAGTTGATACTGTGGTCTTCCTATGAGGTTGTCATCTCCTTCAGCTCTTTCAATTCTTCCCTTAATCTTCCGTAGGGGTCCCCAACCTCAGGCCCATAGTTAGCTGTAAGTATCTTTCTCAGTCAGCTGCTGGAAGAGCCTCTCAGAGGACAGCAATGCTAGGCTTCTGTCTGCAAGCACAACATGGCATGAGCAATAGTGTTTGGTGTCCGCCCTAGGATAAATCCCGAGTTGGGCCGGTCACTGGTTGGCCTTTCAATCTCTGCTCCATTTTTGTCCATGGTTTTTGTTTGTTTGTTTGTTTGTTTGTTTGTTTGTCCCTTTATATAGGAACAATTCTGGGCCAGAAAATTTGAAGATGGGTGAGTGGCCTCATGCCTCAGCTAGTGGCCCTATCTCTCTATTGGAGGTGGTCTCTTCAGGTTTCATTTCACCACTGTTGGGCATTTCAGCTAAGGTCACCCCCATTGAGTCCTGGGAGCCTCTCACATCCCTGGTATCTGGGACTTTCTAGAGATTCCCCCTCACCTCCCACCCGACATGCCTGCACATTTCCATTCATTCTCCTGGTCCTCTAGGCCTCTCTCCTGTCTCCTCCATGCCTGATCCTCCTCCCATTTCCTGTACCCCTACCTTCTCGTACCCAAGTCCCTCATCTCTGCCTCTGGTGATTATTTTCCTCCCCCTTCTAAGTGGGATTGAAACACCCTCACTTGGACCTTCATTCTTGTTAAACTTCTTATGGTCTGTGGGTTGGATCAGGCATGCTCTGTACTTTTTGGTTAATATTCACTTATTAGTGAGTACATACTAGGCATGTCCTTTTGGGACTGTGTTACCTCGCTCAGGCTGATATTTTCTAGTTACACCCATTTAGCTGCAAAATTCATGATGCCCTCATTTTTAATGGCTGAATAGTATTACATTGTGTAAATGAACCATATTTTCTATATTTATTCTTCAGATGAGATACATCTGGGTTTTTTCCAGCTTCTGGCTACTATGAATAATAGTATAGTATAGTGTGCCATGAACATAGTAGAGCATGTGTCCTTGTGGTAGGGTAGAGCATCTCTTGCATGTATGCTCAGGAGTGATAATTTTGAATATTTTTTAAAATGTGCTTTATTGAGATACAATTCCTGTAAAGGCTGGAGAAGTGGCTCAGTGGGTAAAGCATATATTGAGCAAGTATGATGGTTGAGATCAAATCCCTAAAACCCACATAAAGCCAGGAGTGTAGTAAGCCTCTGTAGTCCTGTGGAGGGCAGAGAGATGGGATCCTGGGAAGCTTCAGGGCCAGCCTGAACACTCAGAGGCAAAACTAGGGGGATCCTGACTCAAGCAAAGAGAATAACTAGAGCCCATACAGTATTTTGTCCTCTGATCTCCATATGCAGGCTGTATGACATGTGTAGTCCTACACTTCCACTCCAACTAAGTGAACACACACAGAAGCACACACACACACACACACATACACATGTGCACATATACCATATACCTTCTCATCTGACCACTTAAAATAGACAATTCATGAGGCTTTAATATATTCTTCCAAAGCATATACTCATTTAACATTCCCAAACTCCCCCAAATCATAGCCACTTTGTAAAAATGGAGCAAAATTGACAAAACATCAGTGAATCTAATAAAGAAAAAAGAAATGTAGATTATTTAAATGGTTTAAATTATCAAAATGAGACTAGAAAGGAGGCCAGGGAAACAAAAGAATCCCAAGACAGCCTTATGGACAATTAACTCCAAGCCAACCAACTGGATAGTTTAGAAGAGCTGGATGCATTCCTAAAACTTGTACTCTAGTAACAGGAAATGAGAAAAAGGCAGAGCACATAAACAGAAAATAATGAATGAGGAATTTAATCAGTAATAAAATGCCTCCCTTAAGGGAGCAGATCAGGATCAGATGGGCTTCTTTTGCTCTCGACGCATTTTCAAAATCAATCCATATAATAGTATATCTCAGTGTTGCTAGGATATAACATATCATGTTGTTGAGGAAGAAAGTTTATGACACTATTCAATATTCAATGAGTATTTGACGAATTCAGACTTAGGGTACTAACTGTGGTCTCTAACGTCATTCCTCACTGAAGAGAAATGGAACTTTTTAGAAAATGAAGCAATTCTGATAATATTTGTGATAGTATCTTCATAATTTTCTGTATAGATACACACAGCAAACTTTGTACAAAGAAAAATTTCTTTCTTTCTGATATGGAAGCCATTTCCCCTTTTGCTCCCTAATTGCTCTGATTAGGACTTCCAATGTGTTGACTAGACGTCGGCGGGGGCGGTTAAGGTTAACCTCTGAGATGGCTAGCCATGGGCTTCTCATACATGGCTGGTTTATACTGAAGCTCATGGCTGTTGTGTCTATTTCTTGCATTTTAAAAACATAATAGGTGTTCAATTTTATTAAATTATTTTTTGCATCTATTGAAATGGTCACACTTTGTGTCCTTCATTTGGTGTTTCAGATTTGTTGAGTTTTGTATGTGAACCAATCTAGACAAAATCCACCTGATCATAGCAAATGATCTCAGTAAACCATTAAATTTGGTTTACTAGTATTTCAGTTCTGTGTTTCAGCATCTTTACTCATCAAGGATTCTGTACTATAGCTGCATTTGTATTTTTCTTGTAGCATTCTTGTATGGATTTGGTACCAAAGTAACCTTGGTTTGTCATATGAGTTTGAAACACTTCATTTTAATCATTACTCTTTTAGACTTTGGGGATTGTTATCAATTCTTCCAGAAAGGGTACATCGTAAGAGTCGGCAGTAAAGCTGCCTGACCCTCAACTTCTCTTTGAAGGGAGATAGTTTATTACTAATCAAATTCCTTATTCACGTTTTTTTCCAGGTTTTTTGTTTCTTTCCCATTTATTCTTACTAGAGAGTACATTTCAGGAACTTACTCAACTCATCTAAATGATCCCATTCATTGGCACGTGGTTAGTTCCTCAACCGATACCCTTGGGGTCTATGGCATCCTGTCTAAGTCTCATTTGGCTGACTTGAATCTGTTCTCTGTGTTTTCATTGAGAGTGTCACTGATGTCTTGTCAACTTTATTTCTCTTTGGAAAAAGAACTTAAAGTTCATAGATCTTGTGTATTGTTTTTATACTTCCTCTTTTGTTTACTTTTGCTTGTTTCCTTGATCTTCAAAGTTTGGCATTTACTTATTTATATATTTATTGATTGATTCATTCATTTATTTATTTTGTGCTTTAAGATATAGCATGATTAGGGTACTTTCTTCTTTTTCTGATATGCACGTCATTATAAATATCATCTTGAAACTGTTCTCTTAGTTCAGTTTGTTTCATTTTCATCCTTTGACTTGCAATTATTTTTAATGTCACCTATGATCTTCTTCTTGGCTTATGAAATGTTAAGTAGCATGACATTTAATTTCCAAATATTTGAGTTTCCAACATTCTATCATTGATTTCTAACTCTATGCCATTGTCATTATAAAAGATAACCTGTATGAATATTTATATTTTTAAATTTTTTAATTTCAGTTTTATGGTCTACCATAGAAACCTATCTCAAGAATGTTCAAAATATGTATTCTGCTGTTGTTGGGTGGAATGATATTAGGTACACTAGAAATAAATTGTGTTTAACTTAAACACTTCCTTATTGATTGCCTGTGGACATGATTTGTCTAAATTAAAAGTGTGACACTGAAGTCTTTCCTGCTGCTTCCAGTCTACCTCTCCACTCATATTGATTAATATTTGTCTTATTTATTTAGTTTTTTAATTGGGTGGATGTTTGTAATTATTACATCTTTTGTATTACTTGAGAGTGCTACATAATAATTTTCTTTATATTTATTTATTTATTACAGTTTTGACTTAAAATCTACTTAATTTTATATAAGTATATCTTTTTTGCTTCCTATTTTCAGGAACTCTCCCTTGTCAACTTTTTCCTTTCTGTCTATGTTTGATTTTTGAAGGAGTTTCATACAAAGGGAGTTAGGAAAGTTTCATTTACAAAACCAAGATATACAACTTAGTAGTATCTTTATAGTAAACATAAGTATTCAAAACAGAAAACAATCCCACTGTAATAGCACAAAAATACTAGGACTAAATTATCAACGTAAAAAATCTAAATGAACAATATCATACATTGTCAAAATAAATTAAAGACAATATTTTTTACAATTATATTCCTTTTTGGGGGGGTGGAGTTTGAGACAGGGTTTCTCTGTGTAGCCCTGGCTGTCCTGCTACTCACTTTGTAGACCAGGCTGGCCTCAAACTCAGAAATCCTCCTGCCTCTGCCTCCCAAGTGTGCTGAGATTAAAGGTGTGCACCACCACCACCCGGCTACAATTATATTCTAAGGCTTGAATAACTAATATTGTTAAGCTACATTACAAAAGCTGATTTGCATATTAATATAAGTTCTATCAAACTCCCAGCGTCATTTCTCACAAAAAAAAAGTAAAGATCCTGAGGAGATCTGAGTAGATAAATTAATCTTAAACAAAATAAACAATATTGAAAGAATCACACTCACTGATCTTTTTTTTTTACCTCAAAAAAAATTTTTATTGTAAATAGACACATACGCTCTAGTGCCCAGGCAAAGCATATTCTCCGTGCTTCCGAGAATCCACAGGGAAGCTTGGCAGTTGCGTTGATGGGTCTCCGTAGATTGGGGTAATGAGGCTGAGACTCCCCGGTTAAAGAACCAGGTTAAAGCAAACCAGCTATGGACATCTGGTGTTGCTTGGACTGCATGCAGCTTACGGCAGAGCAGTTCTGATGAGCCAGTGCAGACAGCTTGCTTGAATGTGAAGCAGATGTTTCTCCAGTGGTGGAGCCTAACAGCAACGGACAGAGGCCCTGCGCCAGGCTGCTGTGGGCCAGGGTAACTTCAGCCTACTGGACCACAAAGGCCAACCTCGATGCAAAGCCGACTTCCGAGGCCAGTGGGTGCTGATGTACTCACTCACTCACTCAGTGAGTGGTTTTACTCACTGCCCTGATATTTGCCCCGATGCACACTCACTGATTTTAAAGCATATCATTAAGCTACTGTTATCAAAGCAGTGTGCTATTGGCATGAAAACATTTTTTTCATTTTTTTGGTCTGGGAAGTGTGCTCAGTTGATAATGTGTCTGCCACACAGTCATGAAGTTTAGCTCACTAACACCATTTAACATAAGTCATGACAGCATACATCCATACCACCACCACTGGGGGCCCACAGACAAGTAAATCTCTAGGGCTTATTGGCTAACCAGCCTCATTGAATTGCTTAATCAGTGAGAGATTCTGTCTCAAAAAATAACTGAGAAAATGACTGGGGAAGACATTGAACATTGATCTTTGGCCTCCAGACATGGCTACGCTGTATTTGCATGAACGTATGTACAAACATACAAACACACTATACACACAAGTGCATGTGCACTAAGCACCATGCTGAACCAAAGGAACAAAAGCAAAGTCAAAAAGTTAATGAAATAAGTATAGTTTTTGATTTCTACCTAGTCTTTTCAATAAATGATGATGAGAATACTTAACATCTACATACATAAGAATAAAAATGGACCCTATGACACAAAAAATTCAGAAATCAACTCAAATTGACTGAAGAGTTGAATGCAAGACCACAAATGATTAAACCACTAGAATAGGTCAAAGGTTAAATCTTCACAACTCACTCTTAGCAATGGTTTCTTAGCCAGGACTCCAGAATCACAGAAAACAAAATAGTAACCAGGAAAAATTCTATCCAAGCAAAAATCATCTAAATTGCAAAGAAGATAGTAAAAAGAATGACAAAACAACCTAAGATCTCATGTTAATACCATAATATAAATATAAAACTTTCAAAAATATTAAACTTGTATTTCTTTAAAAATATCCAAATTATCTTACCTGTGGGTTCTTGTGAAATTGAAAAAGAAAACATATAATAAGGACATATGCTCCACTATGTTCATAGCAGCCACCCACACCAATCTGAGCCTTTCCACATAAATCATTAATCAATAAAATTCCCCACAGACATACACACAGGCAAATATGGTGAAGTAATTCCTCAGTTGAGGACTCCTATTCCCAAGTGACTCTAGTTTGTATAAAGTTGACAAAAACTAACCAGTACAAACTATTTAATTGTAGATGCATGTATGTATTTCAGTATAAGTAAAACAAATAGCAATATTGATACAATAGACAGTAGAAAAGAATTAGGTGGTTTTGCTATTATAAAGTACTTGCACCATTTATGAAATGTTTTCCAGTAATATGAAAGCAGTTTGGACTTACTGGAAACATATATCATAAACTCTTGCATAACCACCAAAACAAAACATTTTAAAGAAAAAGGAGAATCATATAAAGTACTAAACCAAAGGACAAGAGTGACAAATAGCCATAACCAATCATATGGTAAATATCAATCTATATCAAGAGTTGATCTAAATATCAATATTAAAATGACTCATTAAAAGACATTTCTCTTCATATGGCCTGTGAGTGATATCATAGATATTCTGAGCTTTTGGACTAGTATCCACTTATCAGTGAGTACATACCATGTATGTTCTAATGCACTTATCAGTGAATACATACCATGTATGTCCTATTGGGTCAAGATTACCTCACTCAGGATGATATTTTCTTGTTCCAACCATTTGCCTGAAAAATTCATAAAGTCATTGGGTTTTTTTTTCCACTTTTTCAACCATGTTTATTGGTACTGTATTCCTAATAGTCAGAAATTAGACACAACCTACAGTCTAGACATCTATCAACAAAAGAGTGGATAAGAAAATTGTAGTATATTTACATAGTGGAGTATTATTCTCTGTTCCAAAAATTGGGATCATGAAATTTGAAGGCAAATGGATTAGACTACAAAAAGTCATGCTGATGGGGTAAGTAAAAACAGGAAAGATAAATGTGTTACATACTCACTTATATGTGGGTATGATCTCTTAAACACATGCTAACCAAACTATAGATTTTTTTTAGATATTTTCTTTATTTGCATGTCATATGATACCTCCTTTCCCAGTTTCCCCTCTGAAAAAAAAAAAGAAAAAAAAAAAAAAAGAACCCTGTTCCCTCCCCCTCCCCCTGCTCACCAACCTACCCTCTTCTGCTTCCTGGCCCTGGCATTCCCCTACACTGGTGCATAGAACCTTCACAGGGCCAAGGGCTGCTCCTCCCATTGATGACTACTTGGCCCTGCTCTGCTATACGCATGTTGCTGGAGCCATGAGTCCCCCCATTTGTACTCTTTGGTTGGAGTTTTAGTCCCTGGGAGCTCTGAGGGTACTAGTTAGTTCATATTGTTGTTCATCCTAAGGGGCTGCAAACCCTTCAGCTCCTTGGGTCCTCTCTCTAGCTCCTTCCTTGGAGACCCTGTGCTCAGTCCAATGGAGGGCTGTGAGGCTCTACTTCTATATTAGTTTTTAATAGCTGAGTAGTATTCCATTACGTAAATGTACCACATTTTCTGTATCCATTATTCTGTTGAGGGAGTACCCTCTTAGAAGCAAAGGGAGAGGGGATGAGAAGAGGAGACTGAGAAGGGGGGACAACATTTGAAATGTAAATAAATTAAATAATCAATAAAAAAGACATTTTGTTGTTGTTGTTTTTTCAAGACAGGGTTTTTCTGTATACCCTGCCTGTTCTGGAACTCACTCTGTGAACCAGGGTACCCTTGAATTCAGAAATCCGCCTAAGTTCTGGGATTAAAGGCATGCGCCAGCACTGCCCAGCTAAAAGAGACATTTTTCACCCAGGACATCTCTCAAACTGCATTGTCTCTGTGGAGAATACACTTGACTTCATGTTCAAGGTGGTCATAGGGAATAGATTCTAACCAATGACTAGTCTATCAAGAGGAGTGTCAACACAAAGGAATTGTTTTCCTTGATGCTTCCAAGTGAAGTCATTGTCAAACAAGCCTGTTGCTTGTTCTCAAAAGAAAGAACAACTGATGAGAGAGACAGAGAGAGAGAGAGAAAGAGAGAGAGAGAGAGAGGGAGGGAGGGAGGAAGGGAGAAGGAGTGGGAGAGGGAGAGGGAGAGGGAGAGAGAAAGTGAGAAACTAAAAGACATGAAAGACTAAAGGAACCAGTGTCTTCCAAACTTCAAGTGACCATGAAAACTGACTCCTGAATGGCCTGGATAGTAATAAAAACAATAATTTTGGTAATCTGAGTGGTCTCAAACACCCAAGCAGAAAAGTATAAACATGGTTTTATATGATTGGCTTGTTTCTTTGACAATCCAAGGGATCATACTTCTTGGACATTGTCTTAGTCAGGGTTTCTATTCCTGCACAAAACATCATGACCAAGAAGCAAGTTGGGGAGGAAAGGGTTTATTTAGCTTATTTCCACATTGCTGTTGATCACCAGAGGACATCAGGACAGGAACTCAAGCAGGTCAGGAAGCAGGAGCTGATGCAGAGGCCATGGAGGGATGTTCCTTACTGGCTTGTTTCCCCTGGCTTGCTCAGCCTGCTCTCTTATAGAACCCAAGACTTCCAGCCCAGGGATGGCACCACCCACAAGGGACCCTACCCACTTGATCACTAATTGAGAAAATTCCCCACAGCTGGACCTCATGGAGGCACTTCCCCAACTGAAGCTCCCTTCTCTGTGATAACTCCAGCCTGTGTCAAGTTGACACACAAAATCAGCCAGTACAGATATTAATCCTTAATCCTTTGAGATGTTATTAATACATGTATTTCTCACTGATGATTCTCTTTTTATAAGAAAGATGTTGCCAGACATAAGACTCCGAATGTTGGCTCAGTTGACGCCTGCAGTGACTGCCTGCAGCAAGGTAGGAAAGCCTACTGGCCTTGACACCTAAAAACCGAAGAATGGTTAAATTTCTTTTTTCTTCTGTCTCTCTACCTCTCAAGAAACCACCTGGAAAAGACCTCACAGGGATCAAAAAGCCTTAAATCAGATCCTGGGTTTTTCATTCTCTAGTCAAGCCTTAGAAGACAAAGGGAAACTGAGCAACCCAGTGGATAGATACTCCTGTGATCTCATCGAGATGGTAATAGATTTTGATTTAAATATTTTTAATATACTCTGCTTTTCCCACCTTGTGCTTCCAATACCAATAACCCTGGCTATTATGTCTTACTCTCCTGCATTTTTAGTAGCTATTCAAGGACTCCATTTCCTCCCTCCTTCTGGCAGCCATACAAATAAAACTACCAATGAATTCAGGGGCAGGGGTTCTTAGATTAGACCAACTGGAGAGGTACCTTGACTTCCACATGTGATTTCTCATTTAGCTTGAAGAAGCCAGATCATTCCTCATCCCAGTTCTCTCATGGCAGTTACGATTACCTCATCAGAAGGGTCAATTTTGAAAACAGGAGACACTTAGAATTGAAATAAAAAGGGGCTTGAGAGATGGCTCAGAGGCTAAGAGCACTGGCTGTTCTTCCAGAGGACCCAGGTTCAATTCCTAGCACCCACATTGCAGCTCACAACTGCCTATAATTCCTGTTCCAGGGGATCTGACACCCTCATGCAGACATATATGCACACAAAACACTAACTGATATTTAAAAATAGAAAACAAGGAAAGGTTTTGCTTTCAGAAAAGTAGGATGACAGAAAGCAGCAGATGTCATGTCTGTCAGAGCCTTACTAAATAGACATAATTATCCCATGAATGAAATAATATACTTTTCCTTCCCATAATTCCCAACCCCTAGCACAGTCTGGACTTCCACAACAGTGTGGGCTTCACGCTTTCCCTGAATGCCCCTTGCCTCCATGTGGCTTACTGACTGTGTGGCTTCCAGGACAGTGATGTAGCTTTTTCTCATCTCTCTTCCTTTCTCCTTTGTGCAACTGTTGAGAGTCACACCTTTTCTGTCCTCGGGTGTTTTCTTTCAAGCTCTAATAAAACAGTCTTGAGAGAACAGCAGTTCTCCGCCTATGGGTCAGGACCCCTACAGGAGTCATATGTCAGATATCACACATATCAAATACTTATATTACCAATTCATAACAGTAGCAAATTTGTAGTTATAAAGTAGCAATAAAATAATTTTATGGTTGGGATCACCACAACATGAGGAAGTATTAAATTCGGGACATAGCATAAGGAAAGTTGAGATCCACTGAGCTGGAAGAATGAGTAGGAGGAAGAAGAGGAGGAGAAGAAGGAAGAGAAGAAAGAGGAAGAAGGCATTGTCAGAGTTCATCAAGAAACAAGGCCCAAGCTAAGGGTGAACATGCTTTTAATCTCAGTACTCAGGAACCTGAAGGAGGATACTTGATGTAAGTTTGAAGCTAGCCTGAACTACATGTTGAATACCAATCTAACCTAGACCACATGGGACAACTCTTCCCAGAAAATCAAACAATATCAAGATCTATGTTGTCACAAGAAACTCACTTTAAATACAAAGACAAGCAGATTCCAGGAGAGAGGGATCATGCTCTCCAGTAGTCAGTAACCCATCCACAAATCCACCAGACTCCAGTGGTCAGTAACCCATCCACAAATCCACCAGATTCCAGTGGTCAGAAACGCACCCATGAGCCCACCAGACTCCAGTGGTCAGTTACCCACCCATGAGCCCACCAGACTACAGTGGTCAGAAACCCACCCATGAACCCACCAGACTCCAGTGGTCAGTAACCCCACTCATGAGCCCATCAGGGTCCAGTGGTCAGTAACCCACCCATGAGCCCACCAGACTGCAGTAGTCAGTTACCCACCCATGAGCCCACCAGACTCCAGTGGTCAGTAAACCATGAGCCCACCAGACTCCAGTGGTCAGTTACCTACTCATGAGCCCACCAGACTCCAGTGGTCAGAAACCCACCCATGAGCCCACCAGACTCTACTGGTCAGTTACCCCACTCATGAGCCCATCAGGGTCCAGTGGTTAGTAACCTACCCATGAGCCCACCAGACTCTACTGGTGGGTTCCAAATCCATGACCATACAGACTGACTTACTTAAAGAGAAATGGAGGAAAGGAATTTATAGGGAAAGGGGGTAAGAGAAAGAGGAAAAAAGATGGGTAACAACAATCAGAACCATATTTATATATATATGACTAAGATTGTCAAAGAATGAATTTAAGTAAGAAAAACGTAAAAGGTACAAAATGTACACAGTAGATCAAATGAAAGGTCAGATAAAGATGTACCAGGCCAATACTAAGACAAGAAAGCAGGGTGGCTGTACTTGCTTCAGACAGAGATGCCATCTGCGGAGGAAACAGATCAAAGATGAGCAAGGGCATTACATCATCATGAAGGGTCAGTTTTCCAAGGAGACATCACAGTGTTTAATGTGCCTATACCCAACAGCACACATTAAAGAACATGAGCAAATAATGATACAATTTTAAGGACATTATTAACAGCTGTAGGGTTCTGCAACTATTTGCACCAAATAAGCTGATCTGGCAAGTAAAAAAATCAGAAAGGCCGTCATGGAACTCAGCAACATCACCAATGAGCCACTCATAACTGACATCTTTAAACTACTTTATCCAATGGGCACACAAAACAGTTTTCTCAAATTCACCTGAAACATCACCAAGAAACAAAATTGCAAGTCAGAAAATGTACCTGAGCAAACTGAATATACTGTAAGTGATATTTTGTCTAAATGATACTTATATAACAGAATGTAAATATAAATTACAGGAAAAATAATATCTACAAAATGCCACAAGGCTAGATTAGGCAAAACATCTTTAAATAACAAATAGGAGGATTCTGAAGAGAAACCTAACAGTTGTTCTGAAAAGCTAAGCATGTGTTTTCATGACAGTATATTTGCCTGCCATGTATAAGGGCCTGTGTTTGGTGTATAATATTGATAAATAATAACCAACTAATTAAATGACATTGTAAATGAAGCAAAAATAAAAGCAAGTCAATTATCATTTAAAATTGAAAGTCTCAAACATTTAACACTTAAAATTAATATTCTCAAACTCTTAAAAAGTACTTTAAGGAGCATTAAGATATATTAATAATACTATAATGTTTTAAATAAATGCAGCATATACTATAATGAATTCTAATTCTGTGAGAAAATATATCCAAACATAAAAACCCAATAATCTTTAATTTGAGAATGAAAGTTTAAACAAAAGTTATAACCTGAAGAGTTCAACATTTTTCTTTAGAAAAACTAAAGATTATCTGCATCACACTTCAATCTTCAATTATTTACAAAACACTGTAATATAATGAATGGCCCTTCCATATATATAAGCAAAGTTCTTATTTATACTTTCTCATCATTGAACATTAGAACATTAGTAGAAATTGGGATCTATTTATTTATCTTTATCTTTTTGTATGTGTGAATGTGTCATGAGTATGTGGTGTGTGCACATGTATGTGTGCCAGAACATGCACCTGTGCAGGCAGTGCCCAAAGTGTCAGGTGCCCCTCCCTATTGCCTCTACATATCCCTCTGAGACTCCCCCTTCAGCTAGAAGCCAGCCATCCCCACTGATCCAAGTGTCTCTAGCTTCCTAGAATCTAAGTTTACAGGCACACATTGGACTCTTGCCTGACCACCTGGGTGCTATTGGAATCTAAACTATTGTTTCATGGCTGAATAGTTAGCACTCTTGACCCCTCTTCCATCTTTCCAGCACCCATTAACAGACTCTAATTTTCAATTTCCATCAACTATAAAATGGACATAAATATATGTCTTGTACATCTCATTGAACTGAGAGACTATATTCATTGGCTGTATGCATACTTCCCAAAGCACAAATTATATGTATTTTAATTTTTAAAAATTAAAGCAGGCAGGTTTACTATTCTCTTGAATTTGAAGGAAATAATGCTAAAATTCTCATCAAACTATCTGAAGTACATATTCAATAAAAACACTAATTAAATAAGTAATAATTGCAATGATTTGATGCTAATAGTTAAAATTTAAGCTAAAATTTTAATCTGGTTATGAGGTTTAAAAAGTTAATATACCCTACTGTTTCATTCACTTATAGGAAACTTACAATAGAATATGACCCAGTATAAGCCTATACATACTTTAACAACTTAATATCATTTACTAAACAGCTGAAGAAGGGTTTTTCATTTCAATTCAAGGTTCTCTTTTATATTAAGTGAGCTTTTTCTCCCCAAGGCACAGTTTTGAGTGGAGGAGGAGCAAAAGATCCTTAGAGATAAGAATCAAATGACCTTCTTCAAGGGTCATTTGGAATCGGAGGCCAATGTAACAGTTCTTGCTGATGGATTTCCACACACAGTTACTGGCGACTCCCAGTCTATGGTAAATAGAGTCTAGGGAAACACAAACCTGGGTCTGTCTGCCAATTCATTATTAATAGGTGTGTGGCCTGAACCTCTGACCTTTGTGGAGAAGGTCCCCTCTTTGTCCTGTGTTCTCTGTGGCACTGTGGTGGCCACTGGCTTTGCTTTCTTTCTCCCATGCTGTCCCAAGTCACCCCTGCTCCAACATCAAATCATACTTATTTTGTTTTCCACATCTGGTCTTTGCTCAGTTGATAATACTTCCTGGCAGGATGAACTGTAGAAGGAAAATAAACACCACATGTTGCTGGGACTACAAGTGATGCTCTCTTCCTCTGATGTCCCAAAGCATGTTGCTCTTACAGAGTTGCCCCTAAGAGCACCATGAAAACACTGAAGTCACACAGCCATGATGAGCTTGCTCAAGTTGCATACACAAGCACATAGGTAAATCAAATTACGTGACACATTAAAGTCAAGACTTGAGATGAAGGAAAATGTCCTGCTGATGAGTATCTGCTAGGTAAAACCAAACTTACCACCAAGGAGAGCAATCTCAATGTTTTCAGAATTCCCTAGTGCCTTTGCAGTGTTACAACCATTTTAGGGATCCTTCATGTCCTCAAACTCAGTTATCAGCAAAAGTAGCTAAACATTATACCAGCATACAAGTGTGTACATGTGCCATGTGGTCAGTTCATAACCCTTTGAGGAACTTAACTATAAAATTTGAAAAATTCCTACTTATAATTTTTCTTAAAGAATTAACAAAACTTCTTCTGGGCATTTAAACGAGTGGCTTTAATTTTACAATGTATCCTTTTCCTTTAAGCAAACAAATGAAATAATAAAAATAATAGTGGTAATAAATGATTGGCCTCAAGGAGGTTATATTGATTTTTTAAGTTTATTATATAATTGTTAGGCCAGACAGTACCATTCCTTTTCTGTATCTCCTCTCAAAAACTCTAGAAATGGGTTCACAGTTGTGAAAGTGAAAAAACTGTGTATCGCTTCCACAAGTGCTAACTGTGAGCTGGGAGAGAATTAGTCCATTTGCAGGCCTTGGAAAACCAGGGAATCGGTCCATTGTCAAGACAAGAAGCAGCAGCTGCTTTGGACTCCATGTATTACAAGGACAAATCATTCAATGACTCCTTTGACACCCAAAGTATGCCAATAATTCAATGTATTAGTTGGATGCAAATTTCATACAATAAGGTATGGAAAGCAACTGTAATTGGGAGTCCTCCTGTGAATGGGGCTCTGTCCTTCGACAGAGCCCATTGTTGAACAGCAGCCTGAACCCCCGACCCTTTACTTTGCAAGGATACAATAGCCTTTGATATGAGGTGGTGGGAAAAAGACTTAGACACTCATTTCACATTCAATTGCAATTCATCAGTTTGGCGGGGACTTTTAGCAGCTTTAATGACCACAGCAATTGATGGTTAAATCAATTTGTGCCGGTGACAGCATGGCTGGCCTCTAGACTGTAACAATCCAGGATTGCGCCGGGCAGAAAAGACTCTGTTATTCAGATGTGCGGTTCCTACTCTGCTCGGAGAGAGAACAATGAGTCTCTCGCTCAGGCAAGCTGGAAAACGTTCACATTCACTCCACTGCCTGAGCCATGTCGTGGCTTCTCTGTAAAGAGGTGCATTGCATTTCGCCCCCGTAAGGATTGTTGCGAGTAAAAATATACAGTAGAAGACAAGGATTTCTAATGTTTAACTATATCCTGAGAGATAGGAACAAACCCGAAAGAATTTAGCCTTTGATTCCTTGATCAAACTGGGTGGTCTTACTCCCGCCATCACTGAGCACCCCTCCTCCACTAGCCCTCAAAAAAAAAATTAGAAAAAGGGGAGAGAAAAGCAGCAACAGAGATTATGACAGAGAAGGCTTATGCTTAGGAGGGAAAGGTGAGAAAACAACCCCACAGTGTTTTATATCAAAAAGGAGGGAATATTGCTCCCTCTTCTGTTGATCAGAGGTAATTTTTTTTTCTAGTAACGATTTAAAAATACATGTGTTTACAATGAAAATATATAAATGTCAGCATAGTGGGACAACCAGTTCACTGAATTGAACTGACCTGTTCAACTTTCTTAAAATAAAAAGGCAAAGTAAGTATTGTTAAAAGTAAATAGTAAACCTTCGTTTAACAT
Organism: Mastomys coucha; assembly: GCF_008632895.1. Taxonomy (NCBI): domain Eukaryota; kingdom Metazoa; phylum Chordata; class Mammalia; order Rodentia; family Muridae; genus Mastomys; species Mastomys coucha. The sequence continues at coordinate 4,530,841 of NW_022196909.1, forward strand.
TTAGGAATTCCACAGGCATAACTGGCAATTTTTAAATGGGGAGAAGGATAAAATGTCATTCCAACAACATTAATTTTGATTTAGTTTCACCAGCGAACTGCATCATTAAATATATGAATCAAGAATTAAATCATAAGCAAGACTTTTAAACTCTACAGAAAATGTGCAGGCTAAAGCCCACCTGTAAGGTTAGCCAATGTGCTGCCAACACACTACTTATATATCTAAATACTAATGTCTGGCATAACGGAAGATCCACAGATGTACTGTAGCAAATGTGATACCGGAGCCAATTAAAAGGAAAGTCTCTTGTTTTTAAACATGCGTTAACGCTGCATTTGTTAAACAAAAATTTTTTTAAGTACAAAAAAAAAAAAAAAAAAAAAAAAAAAAAAAACCAAAAACCTAGTACACAAAAAGTATTAAATTCTACTCGGGACTGGATAAAATTGACCATAAGGGTGGACTCTGTGACCCTGAGTTGCCGTTTATGTCCTACTGAGAATCAGACCAAATGATACAATTTTATTTTCGAGCTAGGGTGGAGAAAAAGGAAGAGAAACCATGTCCAGAATATGAGTAGATCCATGGGAAATGAATGGTCCCGACTCAGAGCTATGGTGTTGTGGGAAAAATGTAAACAAGGTTTTCCAACAGATTTGTCTAAACATTGAAGGAATATTGAGTCTGTACAGAGGAGGTCTTGGCACTGCGTCCAGAGCTGTGCTTGGTAACTGGGGAGGGGAGAGAAAAGGAGGAGGGTTTCCATGGCAACGCTGGTGCTGAGCATAAATGGAACAGGCATGCATCTTCCCAGGGGAGGACTGGAGGGTGGAAAGTGGAAACGAGGGGGAAGGGCAGAAAGGCCCCCGTGAAGACACTTTATGCTGAATAAGTGTTTTGTGTAAATGTGTGACATGTTGCACATCACTGTGTGCATTCTGAGAGATCTGAGACCCTCTTAAAAACACTGCTGCAGCGATCCAAGACAGTTCTAGGTGGAAATAGATGTCTGCCTCACTATTTCCAGAGTACACACAAATACACTGAACTCATCTTGCTTCCTATTTTGCTATCTCCCTTCGAAGTAGACTAATGAGAGGAGACATGAGTAAAGCTTTTCGCAGATTATTTTTCTTTTTTCTTGGGAGTCATATGGAAATAACCCCATTTCCTTATCTTAGTTGCAAAAGGCATGAAGATATGATTTCTCATCGTTTTGAATGTGAAACTCTGATTCACAACTCTGACGCTGTTTCACCTCTGAAGACTGCATGTTAGTTCAAGGAACGAGATGAAATAAAAGTGAAGATTATTTACCTGACTAAATTACCATTATTAATAATTTTACCTCATTATAAATGCCTCAGTTTCAAGACTCAGTTAGGATGGCATCAAGAAGAGGTGATAGGTTGCAAGCTAAACACTAAGGCATGCTGCCAAGTCAGCTTATGACCATCCTTCCATTAGAAGTAGATTGTGGTGCCAACTTGCAGAGAGCACAATGCTACAGTACCATACAGGCTTAAATGTGTATGAGTTATATGTGTGCCCAATGCATTCAAAGCTCTGAGCTATTATATATGATATATGTGTCTATGAACTTAGTAAGAGTGGTATGCTCCATAACAGAGCCTACATACATATATCAGGTGCTCAATGCATGCTTGTTAACTTCCCAGAGAATCATATACATCATTCTCTGAACACGACTATGGAAGAACACATAAATGCACCAAAGGGGACATTTATTTACTATCATCAATGTAGTCGCCAGCATACAGAGTTGTCTTATTTAAGGCTCACAGATTTCTCAGTATGTCACAATTGTAGTTCTCATCTTACAAGTAATAATGGAGAGTCCCTTCAAAGTTTAAATTATGTTAAATTTATATCTCTGAAGAAACTGGAATTCCAACCTAGTCCTACCTAACTCGTGTATCTTATGACCCTTCAGCTTTCTCATATTTCTTTATACCAAAGAGCACTTTGATATAAAGAAGAGTACCTTGTCCTCATCAGAAGAACTGCAGTCCAAAGGATTCACTCACCATAGTAACGCCACTTCTTAGAGTCCTTCAAATCTCAAAGAATACATCTTAGTTCCCGTTGTGCCTGAGTTTTTGGAAGCCAGTAAAAGCCAGGACCTAGAATTTAAAGTTGAACTATCCAAGTACAAAACTAAGATTTTGACATATGACAAGTGTTAAAACTTTACAAATGTTTCCTGGATATTGTGAGCAGAATAGCAATGAGTATGAATGGGCAAGTTTCTCTTCAGTTAGATGGATAGTCCTTGGTACAAACCTAGGGCAGTACATAGCTGAATGATGTGGTAGATATATTTCTGGCTTTTTCCAGGATCTTTGCACTGATGTCCAGAGCAGCTGCACCAGTCCATGCTATCACCCTAGTGCTTAAGCGCTTCCTTTTCTTTATGTCTATGCCAGCATCTACTGTTACTTGGTTCTGTAATTTGTTTATTTGTCTTGTGTTAAACTTAGCCATTTTTTTTTATGGATTTTTGAGACAGGGTTTCTCTGTGTAGCCCTGGCTGTCCTGGAACTCACTGTGTAGACCAGGCCGGCCTCACTCAGAAATCTGCCTGCCTCTGCCTCCCAAGTGCTGGGATTAAAGGTGTGTGCCACCACCGCCTGGCTAAGCTTAGCCATTCTAACTGGGGCAAAATTAAATCTCAATGTGGTTTTAATTTGCTCTTCCTGATGGATAATGATTGGTGAGTGGTTGGTTTTTTATTGTTGTTGTTGTTTATTTGTTTTTGTAAAATCAGATTTATTTATTTTATTTTATGTGTATGAAAGGTTTTCTTTTCCATGTGCATACAGTGCCTGAGGAGAGCAGAAGATGGCATTCGATCAACTGGAGCTATGGGGTTGTGTCTTAGGGTTTCATTACTGTGAAGAGACACATGACCAAGGCAACTCTTACAATTAAAGCTTGCTTATGGTTTAGGAGTTTTAGTCCATTATCAGCATGGAGAGAGGCACGGCCGCCTACAGGCAGCCATGGTGCTGGAGGAGTCAAGAGTTCTGCATCTTCATCAGCGTGTAGCAAGGATCAAGCACGTGGCTTGAGCTTCAGAGACCTCGAAGCCCATCTCCACAGTGACACACTTCCTCCACAAGGCCACTCCCATGGGCTGCACATTCAAGCGCATGAGTCTGTGGGGGCACAACCTACTCAAACAACAAGATGTAAGCCATTATTTGAGTTTTGACAACCTAAACCAGGTTGTCTGCAAGAGCAGTAAGTGTCTTCAACTCTGAAATGTCTCTCCAACCCCCTGAACATTTTTAAAAATGTTGCTCAGCCATTTGTATTTCAACTTTTGACGACTCTTCTTAGCTCCATGTTGTTAGTTTTTAGTTCAACTGTTATTATTTTTTATTTTTTGCTTTTTTTTCTTTGTTGTTCTTGTTATTCTTTGTTGTTCTAGATATCAGCCCTCTGCCAAATGGAAGCAGCCTATATGTCCATCAGCTGGTCAATGAATAATGAAAATATGGCATATTTACACAATGGAATGTATAATTCACAAGTAAATGGGCAGAACTGGAAACAACCATTCTATGTGAGGTAATCCAGCCCCAGAAAAACAAATAACTCATAATTTCTCTCATGTGAATATTAACTTTTGAATGTTTAGATATGCATGATCCACTTTAAATACTCACAGATGTTAGAAAACTAGTGAGAGACCATGGGGGTAAAGGAGGAGAATCATTCAGAAAATGGGTAATGATGAACCAAGAAGGATTAAATGATATGGGATAGTAAGAGTAGAGCATGGAATATAGATAAGAATAAAAACCACTAAAGACCATTTAAAAAGCCATGCAGAAACCTACTATTGTAAAATATATACATACATGCATATAAAAAATTTTAAATTGGCATACTCTATAGCAGAGGTCAATACCCCAACTAGATACCACATGGTAGCAAATAAAAACCCAGTTTCAGAAACTGGTTACATCATTTTGAGCTGTTGGCCAAAGGTGTTCCATAAACCTTCATACAATTATAGGCCATTTCCAGTGCTCTTGGGTCCCATCCAAGACTCTTTGGGAAGATACTGTTGATGAAGATACACATATTGTGTGAAGTCAGGAAAATCAGGGAGGTACTGTCCTGGAGGCTTCATCCTTACTAGACAGCTTTTGGAATATTGGAAAGTGCCATGCATACGACTGGAGAAAAAAAAATTATCTATCTCACACACAGCCATCCCATCATGAAAGCAACAACAGTATCTAGACGAGCAAGGTATGCTCATAGGTTCGGTAATAACATGAATGTTATGAGAATACCAATCACTTTCTGATTGGATCTAAAAAGACAGAGCCTATACCTAGCACTGATTTCATGTGTATAAGAGCATGTGGCTAGACAAGTCATAGGTTATCCCTAGAAGACAGCCAATTACTATTATTTGCTAAATGGATACAAAAGTGCAATTACTCCTAACGGCTTATTGCTCTAGCCAAAGATTAGTCCATTTCCCAACGATCATCAGAAAAACTCCTCTTGGATTAAACAGTAATAAACACAGAGACCCACAACTGGTCATTGTAAAGAGAACAAGAGGCTAGGGGGCTATCAGCCCCAAATTGAATACTACATCCCTCCTGTCTGGGTGCAGGGAGATTCATGAAAGAAAGGGCAGAAAGACTGTGAGGACCAGAGGTGGTGAATGACTGAAAATAATATATTTTTTCCTGATACAACAAACAGTTGCACATATGAACTAACAATGGTTGTAAAAGCATATGCAAGGCCCACACAGGCTCAAATCAGGCAAAATCCAAGCATGATGAAGTAGAGGGATGGCATGAAGTCCCACCACTAGCTTAAGAACTATTGGAACTTCACACCTGCTAGGAGAATGGGAGTCAGATTTTGTTTTTAATGATGTGACCTCTGGTAGGTAGGTTGATCATACCCTAGAGCGGTCCTCAGCCTCAAGAATGGCTGAGCAGCACAATCTGAACTCAGTGGGTGAGAGAATAGATACTGAGGTGGGGTAAACCTGAGAGTTGAGATTCGTAGTGGATATGATAAATTTCCTTGTATAAATTTCTCAAAAACTTCACCCTCCTCACTTCTCACCACTTGTGACAGTTGGGAGAACTGGCCCTGCCCCTTGCTGGCTGCAATACTCTAGAGATGGCTCTCCACCTCCCCTGGACAGCAGAGTATGGCTAATCCTGGTAGATATGGTGTGGGTGAACTAGCCCTGAGGATAAAAGCAAGGGAGAGCCGGCCCTTCTCTTGTCTGCCATGTGGTGACCTGGGCAGGAGATAGGGGGATGGTCCTCCATCCCTTCATCCCTCACCACCTGAGGTAGTTGGGAGAGCTGACCCTGACTTCATGAGAGCAGGTGAGCTACCCCTCCCTGTCTGTCTCCAGCTGCATCACTCAGGAAAGCAGGCCCTGTACCTTGACTGGGCTGTACAGTGAAGCTGCTTCTGAAGAAATGGGTGCAGATGAGCTGGCCTGAGGCCATGAGAGCAGATGAGTTGGCCTTGCCTCCTGCTAATGGTGGCATTGGGTGGCCTAGCTGAAGCAGTGCTGGAGAGCTTGTCCTGGTGGTGCAGCTAGGGGAGCTCTGATAGGCTGACCAGCTCAGCTACCACCCAGGTCCAGATCCAGGGCTCTGAGATGGCCCACTCCAAAATCTATATTATCTGCAAATGGTTGGGATGTGTGAAATGGCCTTCCCTGCTGTTCCAAAGCTGAAGGAACTCCATGATGCAAGGCAACAATAGGATAACTGAGAAAATCATGATGAGGACCCAATATTGATGATGTAGCAGAAGCCAGAGATCTTGATCCAGACCAGTTACTCATTGCAATGAACACATGCAAGTGAAAATGTGTGGGCAGAGGGACATTGTAGGTCATGTGATTGCCCAACCAGAGCCTACATTTTTCTACATCACTAACCTCTGACACAATGATCATTTTCTAGAGGATCAAGCATCAATAAGCAGAGATAGAGATAGAAATTGAGATAGGTAGGTAGTTAGGTAGGTAGGTAGATAGGTAATAGATAGAGAGGTGGATAGACAGACAGACAAACAGACAGACAGACAGATACATACATACATACATATATTCATATATACATACATAGATGATAGATAAATGATAGGTGATAGGTATATACATAGGTACATAGATAAATACACAGACTATTTAATTCATTCAGAGAATGTTACACAAAAAAGAAAAACATGGAAATGATTTGAGAGTGGTGAAGTTCAGAATGGGATGAAGACAAGTGTAGAGGCTGATAGGAAAAGTATCGGCATTGGATACTCCAAGACCAAGTTCTCAGCCCAGGGGAGATTCATTTGACCCAGAGAGACAAATACCATGGAATAAGAGAAAAAGACACAGGAGATAGAGGACCACTGAGGAGGGGTAGGGAACAAGAAAGGTGAGGAAGGGACCAGCCAGTGAGGGACAAAGGCCTGCCTCTGGACAGATAGGACCCATAGGCAAATGGCAGTGTATAAATGCAAAAGGAAAGCCAGTGTTAGGATGAGGTGTTTTTGATTAGACATCTTAATTAAGGCAATCATTAAGGATATTTTGATTCTTAGAATTCAGTACTTTGATAGCTGACACTTGTTGGTCAGCCTCAGAGGGAAGAAATGGCCAAATAAGGGAATAGACCTTGATGGACAGCTTTAGGAACGTAACTAACAGTTTTCAGCAGAAAGATTAAAAATGAGAAAAAGTCAAGGCCTTCCAGAGCCATGTTTGTCTTGTTTGGGCCCTCTAGAGCCCCTTCAGAAGTGAGAGAGAAGGTTTGAGGAAAGAAGGGAATGTAAACACAGTACTAAGAGAAGAGCCTTCAAAACTGATGAGAAGGGCCTGAGAAGGTGTTCAGTTGGCAACACACTGACTATTCAAGCACAGGAGCCTGGTTGTACCTCCATAGGACACTTATCAGAAGCTGGGTATGGAGGCACATGCCAGTAATTCCAGTGCTGGGAAGATAAAGAAGAGAATCCATGGGGTTTGGTGCCCAGCCAGTGAAGTCAAATGTGTGAGTACCCAATACAGAGAGGACACCTGCCTCAAAAATAAGATGTGAAATGATACATGATATTGACCTTTGTCTTCCAGACACAAACATACATAAGACTTGTGGGGCCAAACAAGGAGAATTGGAACGCATTTGATTATGATCTTAACCACTATCTCATGATTGAAGGGTTCACCCAAACTATAATACTAAACCAGTTAAATACACTGTATTTAGCATTGAAAATGGGAGTCATTTCAGTCAACAAACTGCTTTAAAGTCAACCCATGTTTTTTATAGCTATTATTTTACGTACCAAAAAAATCAGAAAATGAATCAAGGCTTCCATAGAATTTATTTAATAAATAACATAAATGTTAAACATAAAAACAGCAAAAATTGTCGTCAAAAAATTACTAAAACCAGGAGTCATAGATGACAAAGCAAGCCCAGGACACCCTGTGATGTGACCCTCTATGCAGGCCTGGTAAATCTGTATATGAAATTATGAATATAACTAGAGTATGAGAAAATTAAAATTGCTCCAAAATAACAAGTATCTAAGAACTAAAAATTTTTGAACCTGTGGTCAATTCTTCTCAGTGCATTTCCTGTTGAAACCATTAGCAAACCGAAGGCAAGAGCCATAAAAGCTTTCACAGAGCTTTCAAAATGTGCAGGTTCCTCTCTTATAGACAGATTACATTTTTTTTTCCAGAATGGGAGCCTAACAATAGTTTTCCAGGGTACAACTGACACTTTTCCTGCAGAGAAGCAACTAAAATAACTAAGGCAACACTTAAGTCATATTCCCTATCACCCAAATAGGCATACAACATGTCGCTATTGAATGGTTTATAAAACAACCAGTAAGTTAATATTAAGGTAGGTGTGTGTGTGTGCGCATGCGTGTGTGCTAGAAAGAGAGGAATTGAGTAGGACTTACAAATATACTAGTGTCTCCTCTATCATATTAGTGGCATGTAAACTATAAGGGAAATATATATGATATATTTTTATATATGATATATGATATATATGATATAGTTTTGCTTTATGTTTCTACAAATGTCAGTTACACATCCAGCATGAGTTATGTTCTTCTGTGTGGGATATGTATGAGTCAGAAGTACTAGGTATTTGTTTGCTCTGTTTGCTCTGAAATTTTCCACTGAAGGAGGTGTGACTTGAGGACATGATGACTGCTTTGTGAGCTGGATATGGGCTGGCAAAGTTAGCTTGGATCGATAATGACAAATTTACACATGTGTCCAGCAACAGAATATGTTGCTACAGATAAAACTAATTACAGCCACATATAAATCAATATACATTTTGATTCACAAGTAACTATTGATAATGAGCACTATAATTGCTGTTGTTTTCCATATGGTACAGGATGAAACATAAAAGTTTGTGAACATAATTGAGATCAATAAATATGATTTTTTAATACTCAGAGGGGGTAATTATAAAAATTAACTGTGTTTTTAGAAAATATTTGAAAGAAGAAATAAGATATTAAGCACCTCTTAAAGACTAAAATTAGTTATTTCTATTAGAAGTAATGTTCTCAATATTCCATCTTGAATAACCCAAATTTTCATGTAAACATAAAAAAGTCACTTTGGGGGCCTAGAGAGAATGCTCAGTGCATAAAATTCTTGCCACACACAGTGTGTAGAACGTTTGCCATGAAAGTACAAGGTTCAAATCCCCAGAACCCAGGTAATGCTAGACATGAAAGTACAGAAAAGTGCTGTAATCCTCGGGTTTTCGTAACAAGATAGGAGGGGGGGAGCTAAGAGAGTACCTAGAAGCCCCTTGGCCAAGTGTGGCGACTGCAATGGTCAAAAAGAAAGTGTCTTAAACAAGGTGAGAGGTGAGAGAATTTAAGCCACATTTTAATGTACAAATCATTTGGAAAAGACTGAGGTCTCTTATGTAGACAGACGGTGTACTAACAGGTCAGTTGCTAAATGCTTCACATGTTACCAACACTTGATAACTTTTCCCCCCTCCTAGGAGAAGTTGATACCATATTTTTGGGGTTTTTCTCTGCTGTTGTCATCAGGTAAAATAGCATAAGATAAAATTTACCATCAGCAACAACAATAACAAAGAAAACAATTTACTGTGTTGTTTTTACAAGTACTGGTTAATACTCTTAAATACAAAAAATATTACTGTTTCAATTGTTTTTACAAATGCTGTTTAATAGTCTTTAATACATATTGATAATGTTACCCAGGTGATCTTTGGAGCTTTCTAAACTTGGAAAACCCAAACTCTAGCCTCACCAAACACCTACTTCACCCATTCCTCTCTAGACTATGACAACCACAATTCTCCTTTGATCCTTTAAAGTCTCCTAGTACATAAACCTCATATACAGGCAATTACAAATAGCTTATTTTCCTTATTATATTGTACCACACAGATGTTGTAGCGTGTAACAGGATCTCATTTTAAGGCAGAATAATAGTTCTTTACATAGATATATCTCTTTCTTTTTCCACTATCTTTCTTTATCAGCCAGATGTTTCTATCTGTTGGCTCTTCTTGACATTATAATAAACATAAGTATACAAATATCTCTTTGATTTTTTTTACCCATTCTTTTGAGGACATACTCAACAGCAAGATTGCTAAATTATCCCACAATTCTATTTTTAACTTTTTGAGCAAAAGCCAGAATTTATCCATACAGCCATACCATTTTCCTTCCCATAAACAGTGTAGAAGTGCAACTTAACCACATCATCAACACTTGGTATTTTTCTCTTTATTTCATGATGTCCATCTTGGTGGGTGTGAGATGATATCACAGTCTTGATTTTTCATTGATCTCATAGTGTCATTAAGAATGTTGCAGATGCATGATAACAGTCTGCATCTTTCCTTCTGTAAAAGTTTACTCAACTCATGTATTCATACTTGGTTTTGAATACTTTTGCTGCTACTCAGCTATAGAAGTTCTTTATGTGTATGAGACATTAATTCATGGTACCTGTATATTTTGTAAATGTTTCCTGCCATCCCATAGTCTGACTTTTACTCTATTGAATGTTTCCTGTCACATGCAGGAGGTGTTAACTTGATACAATCTCACCTGGCTTTTTTAATTTAATTACCTAGAATTTCATCTCATAATCAAAGAATAATTGATATTCTTTGATATCTAATACCAACAAATCTAACGTCATGAAGTCTTACCCTTATGTTATTTTCTATGAGTTTCAAGTATCAGGCTATTAACATTGAGTTGATTTTGAGTACAGTGTAACATGAGCATATATTACTTATTACCAGTCTGGAATAAATGTTTAACACATTGATCATATACACGTGTGTGGTGTGTGTGTGTGTGTGTGTGTGTGTGTACATTTCCTCTTATAGCACATCTCAGTTTGTAGTATCAAAATGTGATTAGTGATTGCTGCATTTAACAGCAAGATTCAATATCAATCCCTTTTCTCATTCCTGTGGCAATTTTTGAGGACAAAATATTTAAAGAAGCAAGAGTTTATTCTTCCTCATAGTTCTCAGGGCGTACATTCCATCATGTTGGCATCCAGAGCCAACATGAAGGAATTAAAGAGTCCCTCTGGAAATAGGAGTAAGATAAGAAATAGATAGGAAGAGATTGAAAGAGATAAGAAGAGGTAGGCTAGCCATACTGTACCATTCCCACATGGGAAAAGTAAAACATTAGACAGCACGAGGTCTGGTCACTCAGTCATCTTGAATTTAATGGGGATTCCTTTGTTCCCGCAACAGGTAAAATGCTTGGGGCAAAACCCTTCCCCCAAACTACGCCAGTGTCACAGTCCAATCAGTAACTTCCTTCTTGCTCCATGAAGGTGGAGCTTCTGAATGTAGCTGCTTCCGCAGTGCTGTGTTACTGTCCGGGCTTTGGGGAGGGAGTCCACACATCATAGCAAGGAAGGCACAGTGGCAGGAGCAGGAAGTCAGCTGGCCATGTTATCACTGCAGTCAGAGAGAAGAGAGGAAATCAAAGAAGAGCTGGCCTAAGAAACTTCCAGGCCCATCTCCAGTGACCCTTTCTCCTAGTAGGGCTTCACCTCCTAAAGTTCCTACAGCCTCCCCAAGACTGGTTGTGGCCAGGTATAAAAGCACTTGAGCCTAAAGGAGCCATTTCACACCCAACCACAATAAACTCTGTTTCAATTTTTGTCCAGAAACTTGAACATGACTGAAAAAAACGTATATACTCATGCTGGTTGACCCATCTCATGTTCATTTCATTCACCTCTAGGTAGTTTGAGCTGGTTTTCTATTGCATATTAAAACCACTGTATTCATTCTTAGTCACATTCATTGGCTATGCCCTTAGCAATCAATCTGAACCCAAGCCATGCTCCTGAGCCTCATGTTCTTTCATTCCCTTTGATGCTGGAAGAAAGACAGCAAAGATCCCTTTGAGGAGAAAAAATAGAGGTGATGAGCATCCACAACTGATGTTACCTTGCCTGTTCAGGACAAGTCTCAGAATTCTGAGTTCTTCATTCTACTTCTTATTTAAATATACAGAACATGTATGACACCCAAGCTAACCAATGGTGAAAGTTTCAGCTTTGTAAGGACACATACAATTTTCACTTTACTAAGCTATGTAATTTTTATGCAAGCATTTCCAGATTTTGAAAACTATATGAGCTGTGCAAAGTGTTTCAACTTTAGAGATATAAACTGTATAGTTTCAAGCACAACACAAACCAAGGTTTTAACTGATGCCTAGAAACAGAAAAAGGAAAGTTAGTGCAGACAGGACCAGGTGGCATCTGTTCCATTCTGGCTTTGCAATCTCAAATAAAAACTACAACCTCTCCGATTCTATCTCATTTTCGAAGTGAAGTTAATAATTAACTCGTCCAGAGTTGCTCTGAAATTTTAAAGTGACAACACCTGCATACAGACTTCTTTGAGAACAGTATCTATGCCAAAGTGGTAGCTTCATTTCCATCTGCTGTCTCTGGCATGGGCAGACATTTTATTGTCTGTGATTGCTTGCAAGAACATCCTTCCATGTTCTATTCCTCCAGGCCAGGTTTTCCAGGTTCCTTTGCTTTTTGGCAAATGCCTTGAACAGCATTCTGTATAATATCCTGTTCTGTGCCAGATAATATTTATCTTAATGGTCCACAGTCACTAATCACTAGACAATCCTTAGTGTAGGGCTCTGCAAACCACTCCTCTCTGTGTCTTGCTGCTCCTATGTGGAGTAGTATTTTGAGTCTCTTTCCTCTGTTTATAATTTAGTGACTGGTTTTCCAGATACCTCTGAAAGAGAAGATGAAGATTGTAATCCAAAACAAGAGAATTAACCAGTAAGTGTACTTGGTTCAAATGATCAAGTTCCTAGTCTTGGCTAAATACAGTATTTACTATGCTAAAGTCATGTGCTAACATCATGAAAGCTTCAGTCTCTTAAAGGATTGCTAAATTTATAAAATGAGTAACACAGAGAATGTAAAATTTGGTGAGTCCAATGCACCACAGCTGAACTTAACAGTAAAGCCAGGGGATGGGAATCAAATGCAAAGAACTACACAACAGCAGAGCAACTTCATTTTCTGATCCCAGGTCCAATTTTCCCACAGCTAATGGGTTGCATTATTAGAATGCCTCTCCCGCTTGCTGCAGGCATTGTTGTGTTGGAATGTTGAGGTCTCTGAAGCTAATCCTAACCACATTTTCTCCCTCTGTGCCTGATTATAATAGCTCAGAGCAGATGCACACATTAAAAAAATTAACGTTTTCAAGAAATAAAATGCACACTTTTGGGGGCCTTTTTACTGAGTAGAAATCTATTTCTTATGCATCATTTTATATCTCAGAATTGTACTTTGTCTTGAGCTATTAGTGAATCATCTTGCAGTTCTTGTTTCCAAGTCTCTTAGAAACACCTTGTTAGCCACTTCCCCTGATCTCCTCCCTAAACTCCTCTGCTTTCCTAAGGTAATGCCCAACAGAGCATCATTGTAACTATTTGTTTCTTCATTGACAATAGCATACATATATAGACAGATATAGATATATGAAGATATATGTGTTTACAACTAGACACGGCATAGATCTAGAGAATCAGTAACACTGCAGTGTGAGCTAATACTCTAATATAAAACTGTTACCACTGTAAAAAGAATTCATTATTTATTTACAAAAATCTAACATTTTTTCTAAGCATTTAATTTACATTATTCATTCAGTATTCACAATAATATGGAAAGGGAAGATGAAGTGGAAATTTCTGGTTGTGATATGTGATGCAAATTCACATGATGTTTTGCTGAAGCAAGACCCAGGAGAGGGCACATGATAAGAGTACAAGCAGGACTCAATAGACAATGATGGGGCACTTGCATAGATAGCAAGCCAGGCAACACTTCATTGGTCATGCATCTTTGCTGATTGTCACTTCATTGAGAGTCATGGTAGAGAACTTTTCCTAGCTTTCCAGCTGGTTCTGGTCGCTCCTGCTGACTTGTGCTGATTCAGTGGAGGCCTAGCTGTTTCTGCTGGATCGTGATTGCTACTGTTGATTCAAGTTTGGTAACACTTTTGAACTGCACTGTTGGTATCCTGACACTACTGAACTGGACTGCTGTATCCTAATGACAGAGATTGAAGTTTCCCCAAAACACTACTCCAAAACAAGTCCACATCCCTTGTCCTATTTACCATATTTTCTCCCCTAACTTTAGATGGTTCATTATTCTAGATGAATTATTCTAGATGGTTCATTATTCTAGCTAGAAAGGGGATCAAAGCATTTGAGAACTCTTATTTAAGTGAGTTTTGAAAAACTCTAAGCCTACAGGAGGAAGTATTATTTCTCTGCTTTATAGAGAAGATTGAAACACATTTAGTAATTCTTTTAAAAGTTGTCTAGCTAGTGGGTAATGGAGTTGAGATTCAAACCAGAAGTTTTGCTGACACAAACCTGAATTCTCAACCATCACTCATCTGAAATATAAATGAGTTCATTGAGTAGCTATAACTTTTTAACTTTAACTTTTAAACAATTCCAAAGGAAAAATAGGTTTTTTTTAAAAAAAAATAAAAATAAAAAGATAAAATAGTACAATCAATTGCCTTACACTCTTCTTCCAAATTCCTCATAGAAAAATAGTCAAAATCAAGAGATTAACAGCAAGGCCAAACAGGCATCAGATCTACAGCTTGTAGGCACATTTTATTAATTGTCATGCAATGTTCCTCTCCTGATCTAGGTTCAATCCAGTCCAAACAGTACACTTAGTTCCCATGTCTCCTCAAAAATCTGGGACAGTTCTTCAACTTTTATTTCCCATGACCTTGACACTTTGATCCTGTTATTTTGTGGACCATCTACTGGAGTATGCACAATTTTCTTGAGGCTATGGAAGGTAAGGATCAGGCAATGCAGAGTCATCAGTAGAGTACCAACAGCAGAGATGTGCCTGTGTCAGATGGGGCTCAGGAGCTGCCTGAGCAGGAGAACCCATAGGTAGCAGCATTGTGGTGATAGGGTTAGGGTGGCTCTTCCCCCACTCCAAAGCCTCTTTGCTTCATAATGAGTTAAAGAAGTACTTCACTCTGTTTTGTAATCTGTGTAGATGCAAGATGTCATGCATTCTTCGCCGAAATAATTGAGAGGCATACAAATGAATTTAGTTTGCTTCTTTATGCATATTTTTCCTGTTCATTCCAAGCTAATTGGCAACAGATGAATTTCCTGCATGGATAAAAACCATAAATGCCATGCTTCTATTGTGATATGGTATGATATGCTGTGTCTCCATCTTTTATATTCCAAGTTAAACACAGTTATTTGCCAAGCTCAGGCTATTACCCAGTTTGTTTGCTGGATGATCAAAGCAGCATGTCCAGCAGTTGAAGTTCTCTATACTAAATTCAGAGTCAGATATGATTATCAAACTGGAATACATTCCCAGGAGACATTCTGAAAAGAACCCAAGAAGGGTTTTGTTAAGTATTGTGTAAGCTATGACTCTTCAAATAGATATGTTTGAAATTGGTGGATGCTACAGGGTAAGTAATTTCTAGGAGTTAACTAAATGACAATAATAATAATAATAATAATGAAGACATTAGTTTTATCACCAGGATCACTCACTCATAGGTCACACCGTGCCTTCTTAGAGCTTCTCTATTGTGTTTTTATGCAGCTTTAGAGAGCCCCACAGGACTTATCCACACTGATGAATAAGAATACATTCATAAGTTTTTATTAGATATTTTCTTTATATCTCCTTTCCCAGTTTCCCCTCTGAAAAAATAAAAGAAAAAATAAATGAAAACAAACAAACAAAAAACCCTATTCCCTCCCTCCACCCCCTGCTCACCAACCCA
The DNA here is from genome assembly GCF_008632895.1 of Mastomys coucha. Lineage (NCBI taxonomy): Eukaryota > Metazoa > Chordata > Mammalia > Rodentia > Muridae > Mastomys > Mastomys coucha. Next base: position 4,546,278 of record NW_022196909.1, read on the forward strand.
CCCACTCCAGTTTCCTGACCCTGTCATTCCCCTACTGGGACATAGAACCTTCACAGGGCCAAGGGCTGCTCCTCCCATTGGTCTATTTTATTCTTCGTGCTCATATCCCCTACTATGCTTTTTCAAATGGAATATTCATTTATCACCCTGTGCAATTTTGGTTTGCATATAACAAATGTGTTACCAAAATCCATTACAGAAGAAGCTGGAGTGATGGCTGAGTGGTTAAGAATACATACTCCTCCACCGCATCATTGTCTAGTTCCCAGTACGTATAGGGCAGTACACATCACTTAAAATCCAGTTCCAGAGGATCCAATGCTATCTTATGGATTTTCCAGGCATCAGCATGTATTTTGCGTACATACAAATAGGCAGGTGCCTATCTTTAAAAAATGCATCACTAAGACTTCAACTCTAATTTAATCAGTGATTAATACAACAATATTTAATAAGAAACCTAATATACTGTTGCAGAGAATATTAAAAATTAACCTGCAAACTCTCCACAGGTTCGGACCATGCTCCAGCACTCCTGCCGGTCCACCAACTCTCCAACCCCTGCTGGGCCATCTCTCTGGCAGGGGCCCCGAGTTCCTCTCACTTCCATGCAACATCCCACACACCTCACAATCAGCCATCTCAACACCTAATTACCCGGTAGAATCAAAACACTTAAAGCTTAATTAACCAATCAGATTTATATATCAATAAAATCACATTTTACAAGATGCCAATACAGTAATTTCAGTGCCAATGGATAATGATAAAAGCTTTATTCCAATATTTCTAACATTGTGAAATCATAGCGACGTGTGGCTGGAAAACACCACTCTGGCGCACAGCCTTGGTGCTTCTCCCCACCCCCACCCCTGAGAAGCTCTCTCCTCCCAGCCATGGTTCTTCTCCCCACCCCCACCCCTGAGACGCTCTCTCCTTCTCCCTGCAACTCTTAGCTCTGCCTCCCTTTTTCTGTTCAATCATAGGCCTCCTCTGTACTAATGTAATTGGACAGGGAAAATCCTGCGACAACATACCTAGTGAACAAGGAAGAATTAAACAACAATCTGTGATCATGGCATCTTTCTGTGTAGACCAGGGTTTATTTCAGACCTATGAATAGAAGGGAAGTTCAGTTACATGCAAGCCATCATTGCTGTGCAGTAAGGTAAGAATGAACGTCAGGGAGACAGGAGAACTTCAAATAAAAAACGAGAAGAAAAACGCTTGTAAGTCAGTGCGCATCCTTTAGTCTCTGGGATATAGATGCTTTGAGATGTAAGAACCTATTAGCTTTCCTTCTTAGAACAGTCTTGAACCTCAGCAACATTTATGAATACCATATCTAAATATGAATAAATAACCAAAGCTAAACTAAATGTATTTGATAATAAGAGCTGTGAGGACAACATTCTAGATGACTGCTGCTGGTCAGTAAGCACCCTACTGCTAACATACGTGGCGATCCCCACTGTGAGGGTGTCCTCTGTGACCATGGTGTGTGGATACCCACAATCCTCCTGTGGTTATGTGTGAATAGATCGTATATTGCATCTTCAAAACAAGAGTCTCCCTAGCACTCACGTAAGCCTATCAGATAACCTTTCTCGTTCCTATCAGCTGTCATTTGAACACTTTATTAATATCCCCAAACTTGTTTTATTTTCTATAATTACGCTCCTTTTTACTATGGAAATCAGTAAGTCTATAATCATGGTGAATTTATAAATTTTAATATATTATTCAGAGCTGTATAGCAGCTATATGCCATTTAGATCACTTATTTAGATCACTTAAATTTAGTTCTTGTCCAGGATACCCCTGATAACAAGTGCATCTCTAGAGAGAATTCCTTTGGAAGACATATATATATATATGTGTGTGTGTGTGTGTGTGTGTGTGTATATATGTATATATACATATATACACATATATGTATATATATGTGCGTGTATGTATACAAATATGTGTATGTATGTATTTATATATAATGTGTATATATAATGTATATATATGAAATATATAATACATATACATATGTACATATATGTGTACATATTCACATATGTATCACATATACATATATTATATACACATATAAATATATGAAATGCATATATGTAATTACATATATACATATATTTACATATATGTACATGTATGCATATATATATTACATACATATTATGTTTTATATATTATAGTTGTAAATATATATTTATATATTATATGTATTTTAAGAGTTTAAACAACTCTTATTTCTGTGAGTAAATTTGAAATAGAACAAAGGATCAGTTTTCATGAAAATATCTTAAAAATGATAGAATCTTCTTGTTTCTGGTGAAATGGTCTGTAATGTGGTTAGAGATTTACAAAAAATATAATTACAGTGAAGGCAATATAGAAAGCCCTGTGGTATAACTATGTTCTGTGCCTTTAAATGTTTTAATGGATACTGTTCTCACTGCTACATTTAACGACTCTGCTTCCAGTGGAAGGAAAAATAGAAAGAAAAAAAAAGGCCTGGAACTGGTTGCTATGGCAGCAAGTGCAAAGAGTAAGTCTGAATCTTGTGTTAAGGTAATGAATTTAGCATCTACAGGAAAAGAAATGGATTTCCTGTCACACTCTGTATATCTGCCACAGGAAAGGAACACATGGTGGACATTTTAGGATACTTAAAATGCATTCAAGATGTGCAACAATGGAAGAGGAACCTCCTCAGGTCACCTCAAGAAGTTCATCTCCTCTCCACTGTGTGTTTTCATCCATATTTGCTACAGGTTCTGAGAAATAAATCCTTAGTATGAATCTAACCATTTGTATTCAGCAGGCCCCAAGGTAATAATGACCACCGCGATTTTTCCATTCAGTATTCAGGCTACTCTAATTGCTGAAAGTCTTCTCCGGGAACATTTTGACAGGTCATTTCAATCCTTCCCTGAACCTTGACAATTCTCTGGTTCTTATGCATGTCAGCCATCAGTGAGGTTTCTGGAGCCCACTTCTGGACTTCCTCTCATTTCTCACAAAGATAGTACTATTGGTTGCTGCTGTTGTTGTTGTCATTGTAATTGAACTTATCTGGTAAGTTGAGTTGAACAACCACTTTCCAGCATACAGTTTCATATATACATATATGTTATACATATATGATTGTAGCTGTAATGTAGAACTAGACATAATATAGAGTTGAGCCCATGCCAAAGAATCACAATAATCCTTTCTAAAGGATGCTCACTTTCACAGACATAGGGGATCTCTGTAACTAAAAACACATGTGTCTTGCATAATCTGTTTAGTAGATACTGTTGGGATGGTTTAATATGGTTGTTGCAACCTATGTAATCCTGAAAATTTTTATACACACACACATTCACACACTCACACATACAATCACATACATACTTTCTCACACTCTCTCTCATACATACTCACATACATATACACAATACTCTCACACACATACAAACACACATTCACACACACACAAACTCTCACACACTAACACACACTCACACAAACATTCATACACACATACAAACACACACATTCTCACACACTAACACACAATCTTATGTACACTCACACATACATACTTACATACTCACACACTCACACACAGTCATGTGCCCAATCATACACACTCCCACAATCACATACCACTCATTCACACTTACACACTCATACACAGTCACATACTCTCTCACACACATACATACATGGTGAAGCAGCCTTTACATCTTCAAGCTCTTTCATCTGAAGCTCACTGTGGGACGTCCTGAGTGAGAAGCAGAGGCTGGAGAAACAGCCTCGGAGCTGAGAGCAACCCCCTGTCTCATGCCTAACACAGTCGTGAGGAAGTCAGGAAAACACGAACCGATTCTGCAGCCAGGCTTTCTAATGGGGACTTAGACTATTCTCTAACCTAGACTCAGACAGACAAATATAGTATATTCCCCATTCTACCTCCTATGCATCATTAGATTTAAAATGTATGTGTTTGTATGGAGTGGCCGTAGCATGGAAAGGAAGAGATCTGCGAAGGGGCAAAGGGTTACCAAGAATCTGAGAAGCTAGGAGGAGGTTATCAGTAAGAGAGGGAAAAAGAAGGCCAGGGAGGAGAGGAGATTATAAAGTTTAATCTCACATATGTATGACAATGTTATGACAAAACATATTTCTTTGTATATTAACCAAAGATTAGTGAAAATACAAATCAAAAATAATTGTAAATTAGAAAGCTAAGAATTACTAACCCAGAAACATTAACTAAACCCTGGTAAATGACAGTATAGCTTCAAGGTCTGAATGATATGCTCATGGCCTCACTGTTTCTTACACTAACTCCTATCCAGAGCACTGTCCCATCCCTGTTATTTCCTTATACTTTATTTGTTCTCTCTGAAGCATAAGGCCACAGAGAATGACCTCAAGACTTTATACCAAAGATGTAATGCAGAAAAAAAGATAATACCAATAATGATAGTCTTTTGGGTTGCTTTCAGACAAAATTAAAAGCTTTGTGTACTTCTAGATGCTTTTCCACCTTTCAAAAACATTATGCTTAGTCTTCAAAGAAATCTACATTAAAGTGCTTTTGTACAAAAAAATGAAATCCACTCAGCTCTTAAGCAGTCAGTAAGAACATCCTGATGTCAGTGGGATCAAAAAGAAGCACCTTCTCCCTATCACATCTCTTACCTCTGAGGAAAGCTAACGTATCAAGAATACAATAAAGCATCAAATCAAATGCTATTCTATTTATCTTATCATTAGACAATAGGTATAGATAAAGCAAAGCAAAGAGGCATGGGCAGTTTAAAGCCACTCAGATAGAAAGCAAGGAAAGAAAATTTCCAAGCACAAACTTGGCTTATCCCTCTTGGAAACACAACTTGCCTATTGCTTTAGAAATTAATGGACTGCAGATGTTACTATATTTTAAGAGCATATTTTACCCAGATCAGAGACTATGCATGATCCCAGTAGGGCAGATGTTTTGTGCAGTCAGTGGAAAATTCTATCAAATAAGCTGTAATGGCAAAAGTAATTAAAGTTCATTACTTACAGTAAATACACTCAGAAAACTTCAATAGCTAAGGAAAAACAATTTTCCCCCCTTTGGCCATCATATCAGACCCAGTTCTTTAAAAAGAAAGAATTTTGATCACTGCAAAAGCAAAGGGTTCAGAGACAGGCAAATAGTTGCAGAGAAGTAATATAGATTAAAACATCAAGGGATACTCTTGAAAATTCTTTTGAGTTGACAAGAAATTGTAAAAGCAGAATATCGCTAAACACAATTGATGACCAACTTGAACATATAATAATCCCCCAAACAGTTATATACTTTTAAAATCTTAACCCTGGGAATATTACATAAGAGGTTCTAAATGTGGATAATATCACTGGCTTCCACCAAACTCTATCACTATTGTTTTAGGATGGCTTTGTGTATCCCTAACAGGCTTAAAGGGAAATCACAAAATATCGACTCTACACTCATATTAAATTGGCTAAACTGTATTGACTTCCAATGTATCTAGCACTGTACTAGAAATATTCCACAGCAATCCAGTTTTGTGCCTTCTGAAGTTTCTCCATTTTTCAAGTTTAGAGACAATCAACAATATTTGATCGTCACGCAGAAGTGAAGCTTGTGATCACAAAGGAAGCTCTTGAACTCCAGGGTTGCTCTTTCAGCTCATCCCTGCACTGCCTCAAAAAGCTAAGATCCCTGTTGATTTTTAAATTGACCCCTATCCCAGAGCTGCAACATTGTTACCCAGGAGTATCTTAAAGTCTATCTTGAACTATGTTGCATTTATTAGTCCCTATTTTTTGTAACAAAAGAAAAGTGCTTTGACCATTTTGCCAAATTGTTACTCTTCTTCAAACTGTTCTCTGTGGTCTTGATACTTCCCTTGTTCCTTAAGACCTGGCAAAGCAGAGCTATAAAAACTCTGACCCTGAAGAAAGCCAGAGTTTTCTTTCTTTCCAACAATTTCTTTTAACCACAGTGGCACATTAAACTGAGAAGAAGCAGTTACACGCAAACACTCATTTTTAATTATTCCTTGCAGTTTTAGGCATCTCCTTTAACAACATGTAAGAGTTTAAATATCTTGGGCACCATTACCCTGAATTTTTAACTGTGTTAATCAACAACTCCTCAAAATGGAGAAGCATGATTTTGACATAACAGTCTTGTCTTAGATTCATTTCACCACATGGTGGCTTAAACAGAGCATTAAAATGTCTGTTTTCAATCATATTTTGCTAGAAATAAGTTCTTACACTGGAGACAAAACCAACAAGAAGAAAAATGTAAGTTCAGTAAACTATCTGGAAAAATTAGTTTCTAAAACCATTCATATTTAAAAGTCTAGCTAAACCACTGTTAGCTTAATTCACGGCTTTTAGAAGCTGGCAACACAGTAATTAACCCAGTTTATTTCCCCCAGGCCACGGTTGAAAAATTGTACATCAGAGCATAGTAACTGACAAAGAAAAACATTCTAATGAACTGTAACACACACTGTTTGGGCTCTGTGACCCTGTTGTCTATGATATTGCTCTCAGTTGTAATGCCTTGTCCAGGATGATGGGCACGGAAAAGTGATCAATGAGTTACATAAACTGACATTATATATTAGAATGAGTTCTACTTGTGAATGTTCTGCTAGTGGAGATGTGGAGTAAGTGCAATCTCAAGACTTATTTCATCCGGAAATGATCAGCATAGAAAAAAAAAATGTTGCTAAGGAGAGACACAGAAGAGCAGCAGGAAATATACATGACTAATTATCAATGTGCTCTCAACACCATGGGGGGCTGTCCTATTAACTGCTCATCTGCTCTCACACTTCTATCCTCTAATAAACATTTGAGGTCAACAGACCCTGCCTTTCACTGAGACATCTTCTGTTATATGTGTTGAAGATGCCTAAGTAGCACTCAGGGGAGTCCCTGTCTATTATATTTAAGTTGTCAAATCACACTGTTTAATACTATTGGTGGTAAATGAGAAAAAAAAAAACAACATGGCTCTGTTTTTTTATTAACAACATGAATGATTGCTCAAAGAAACTCAAAATATTAGTTTTTTTTTCAATACAAGTACCACTAGCAGCTTTTCCTTTATGCAACTATTCCAAGATCACAAGTAATACAAGGTAAAATGTATTGTGTGTGCTACAAAGATTTAGCTTCAATAAATACTCTGAATTATCTTGACAAATTTGATGTGCCTTCTTTAAAGATAAGAGACTTACAGAGCATGATGCAGCACACCTTTAACTTTGGCACTCCAGAGACAATGGCAGAGGCAAGGGGCTCTCTATGAGTTCAAGGCCAGCCTGGTCTGTAGAGTGAAGCCCTAGGAAAGATGATAGATAGATAGATAGATAATTGGTAAAGATAGAAATACATACATACACATACATATACATGCATACATGTATAGATAATAAAGATTAATATGACCTTTGGAGGAGTGTTTTGGTTTCTAAGCAGCATCAATGAAACTAAGCTTCACACTATTGTCTATTCTTTTACTCTTATAGATAGCAACATTTTTTCAAATATTGAAGAATAGTGGTGCTCCCAAGGCCTATAATATGTTCTACTAGAAATACAAATATACTGTGGTAGAAGAAACATCAGATGATGGACATCAGCTAAGAGTCAGACTTGGCCTAGGAAGACTGAGGGGGCAGAGATGAGAAGGAGGAATGAAGGTAGATACAATAGTGCTGTCATCCTGACAAAACTGGGAACCTTATTTCTAGGAAATAAAGCTTCAAGCACGCCTGTGAGATAACTAGTTATCCTCTGGGAGTGTATGGGAGAGGTAATGTTTGTTAGGTTCATGGAAATGAGAAGACCCATGTCAACAGTGGGCCCCACCATCCCCTAGGCTTGGGTCCTGAACTACAGAGAAAGGAAAGGGCAAGCTGACCACAAAAATTCACTGTTCTCTATTTCTTAATTGCAAGTGCAATGTTAAACTCCTGCCACTGTGAATTCCCTACTGTGATGGACTGCACCCTTCAATTCTAAGCCAAGATGAACTCTTTCGCTCTGAACTTGCTTTGGTCAGGTTAATTTTATCACAGCAACGGGGAAAAAAGAAAAAGAATTAGGAGGTGGCAAGTAGTTAAGAGCACCTTCACCTCCTTGAAAGGTGCCATTCCCAAGAGCACAGGAATTTTCTACATATAGAACAATCAAAGGTAACCAAGATCACACGGTGACATAAGAAAACAGATAGGGAGAAACAGGGAGCCTTGGGAATTAAGTATGATTCACTTGCAAAATAAAAATATGTGTCTAGGAAGAATAAAAACATATTAGTTAATTTCTGATGATTGCATTTTTACACAGAATGAAGACATTCATGGTTGACAGCAGAGCAATTCCTATAAAGAAACAAATCACATGATCCAATAAGGTAGCAGAGACAGCAGCATAGGGGGCTTCTGCATAGGCATCTCTCTCCAATCAAGGGCCCAGCATCTCACTTTATATACAAGACCTGAGGCATTCGCAGCTAACTTCGTTCGCAGCCAGCAAAGTGTGTTCACATAGAGCCTGAGTATTTAACATTACACTGATTCACAGTTAATGCTGTTAAATCTCTGCAGGAGACTGAACAAGATCTATAGCTGAATTATCTTATGTAGACTTTGACCTATATGTGCTTACAATATCTCCTGCCTTTGTACTTAGTTGTGAAATCCATTCCTTTTCAAGAAACTTCGAAATATATTCCCATGCAAAACTGTTCAACTTAACCCTAAAAAAACAGTAGAATTTATCTTTCTTTAAAGAATATTTAGAGCAACTTTAGGTTCACAGCAAAGCTGTAAGAACAGAATAAAATATCGCATTTGTGTCCTGTGTGTCAAACTGCATATGAGGTGTGGGGCAGTGGTCTCTTCAGGCAATCCGGTCCTGGTCGAGTAACAGGTCTGGAACCCCTGGAGATCCGGTGGATGGCAATGTCTGCCTGCACAGGATGGAAGGCATTTGGCCATGCCTCCTGGGTCCCTAGATCCTGTTTCAGTAACAACCCCCTCCCCTCCTAACCCCCTGCAGGAGAGGTATGTGCTATCACATAAAAAAAAAATGCCCCAGCTTCCAGCGGGGTTCCACCCCACAGCTGGCTGGTTCCACCCCACAGCCATTTGACCACAGCCAGGTACATCCCTCTCCAGTTACCTAAGCCCCGCCCATGATATAAGGGGCTACTTGCCCCTCCCTTCTCTCTCTTCTCTCTCCCCTCCCCTCCCCTTCCCTCTTCTCTTCTCTTCTCTTCTCTTCTCTTCTCTTCTCTTCTCTTCTCTTCTCTTCTCTTCTCTTCTCTTCTCTTCCTCCCTTCTCTCTTCCTCTCCTTCTCCTTCTCTCTCTCTCCACGTGGCCATGGCCGGCCTCTTTTCTCTTTTTTCTATAATAAAACATCTCCTTTCAACTAATGTGTCACACAGCCCCAGCATCTACAGCAGCTACCTGGACCATCGACTCTCCTGCACTGCACTAGCACAGGACAGCCACACTGCCGCTTTTTTCCCCACCCCACTCTTCTCCCCTGGTTCTCAGCCTCTCTGCGACATCCATCCTAATTGATTCACAGTTAAAGTATGAGAGAGGCTGAAGTGCTTGGAGCTTACTGTTATCTCACCTTTGATTCTCTCTCCACAAATCTGCATTGACTAGAAGTTCTGCAAGTGGCAAGTTGCTGCCTGAGAGTTTGGTATGTGACAGAGCACACCAGCTCCTGTGTTCCATCCCTACCCAACCTTCTAACTGCCCTCCTTCCCTCTACTGCTGCCCAGGCCCTCTTCCTGCACCAAGGAGTAGTCTAAAAATAGACATGGAGCAATCTAGATAGATGTAATCCAAATTGCTGACATGCTCCCATCACACAAGGACCTTCAAGTCCTACCATGTCCTTCTATGTCCTGGAGGATTCCCCATGCAGGGAAACTAGATGACGGCTCAAAAGAAGACATAAGGAAACATTTGGGTAAAGAAATAGAGAAGGGTGGGCTAAACAACTGGCACATAACATCCACTTAGCCACAGGGTCCACTGTCATCCTTAAGATGACAGATTAAGAAGCATGCAAACATTATGCAGAGGGATATCTCAAAGGCTTAGACACCAAACCATGGAATGGACTCTGCTCCTCTCCTCCTGGTTCTGTTTCTCAAATTGTCCGGACAACCCAGGTAATAAAGCTTTATCTTAGGACCTTAATACCAAGTCCACGATAGACCACAGTTTTGACCATTGGTTTGTGCTTCTCAGATCCCAAGGTTGCCTCAGTGTTGCATGCCTTGGGTGAGGAGAGGGTGAGAGTGGCTGTGGGAAGGGGGCGGGAGACTTAAAATCTCAAAGCTACAGTGCTCATTACTGTCCTAAACTTCAATTTCAGAAATAACCAGTTAAGAAATATAAAGTACAAAAAGCAAAGACTTTCAAAGGTTTTATTCTCTCTTGGAGTTCCCTTATTCCTGTTGAGTATTTGCTATAGATAGATGAGAGAGAGAGAGAGCGAGAAAGAGAGAGAAGAAGAGAGAGAGAAATATAATTATTCTGTGCATTTTTTACAATCAGACCTCTCTAAACCATAACTTACAAACATCCTATGCAAACCACTAATTGTGAGATATTTATACTCCTTATTAATTTATTGGTAGTGATAAAGTTCTGAGCTCTCTATTTGTTCACTGTTTAAAAGTAGAATGCTGCATTGAATTCCACTCTGTACATTTCAATGTGTCTTCTAGAACAGGTCAGGAAAGTGGGATCTTGAATGTGCCTTAAGGAACCTGTAAGGTGAAAAGTACTCACCCTTTGTGTTATAGTTGACTAAGAACTGATACTACACTGAGCCATAGTTTAACACGGGGATTTCCCATCACTCTTCAAAGTATGCTACCCACAGGGGATGAATTTGAAGAATTTTAATGCAGAGGCTCAAAGGTATTCATAGTATTTATATGAGGCTTCACGAAACTGATCATTATATTACACGCTAAGTGACTGAGAAGCTGAATATTCTGTAGCGAGGCTGGACATGGCAAGAAAATCAACTTTATCATAGACATGGGCTAGATGTTTTCAGGTTCTTGGCCTCTTATTAAAGGAATTGAAATAAAGGCTTACATCACTTGCAGAGTATTGAAGAAACTCCCATAAAAGTGGAGGGATGGCAAGAATCAGAAAGAAGGCACTGCTGAAAGTGTCAGCGGGAGCTTGGGGGACCACCTCGGTGGGTAAAGAGGGGCGTCAGGAGCTCTAGGACCAGGCTTCCAATCCCCAGAGTCTGTGAAAGAAGATAGTGCCCTACTCTCCAAAGGCAAAAGTTCCAGAGAAAGATGACTACCCAAATGAAGCAAGATTGCTGAGTTCCAGGTTTATTGCCTCTGTAAGTAAAATGGAGAGACATTGAAGAATACATACTTCAGCCCTACACACATGTTCATGTACATACATATGCATCCATATATGTGTGCTCACACACACGTGTTCATGCATGGAAACACAAATACATAGATATATATGCACACCAAACACACACAAAATGACTATGGATCACATAAAGGATGTCACTCAATATCCCCAATTACTGCTGAAGCTTCCTTTTCTAGGTTTAAGAGTGAGAAGACTATGGTTGCTAAGGGATTCCCTTTGCTTACTCTCTTGTTGAACTCAATGACTCAGGACACAGGAGTCTGGCCTCAGCACTCTTTAGGAAAAACTTTAGATGAAAGAATCATATTTAAGACCAAACTATAAAAACTTATGACCATTGTAATCCATGCTTAGAACAATGCCGGCCATGTACTAGACACTCAGAATTGTGTAACAATTGAATGACCGCCATGGGTCACTATTCCTTCTAGCCTTCCTTTGAAGCTCCTTAGATCTAACACCTGCCTGTTTCAAATACTAACTCTTCATTACAGCTGTACTAAACTTACTGCAGCCCTCCCAAGTTCAGTCCCACTTCTCTAGTTTTATGTCTTTGTTGAAGATATAAAGATACATGTGGCAAGAATGACCCTTCTCTTTTAAGCCTGGCCAACTCTTACTTTCTTCTGGCAGCATAGCCAAAGCATCCTGTGGCCCAGGATGTCTCCACTGACATACTTTGATTTGACGCCATTGCCCTTTCAACTCTGCCTTACACACTATGTGCGTTCTCATCATAGAAAGCTGCTGCCTTCACAACACTTGTTGGGTAGCTTGTTTATCTTTCCCACTGTGCTTGATCACTGTAAACGTGATGTCTCTTGGGGGTGATGGGGGATCCCACACTTATCCATCTGAAGCAAACAACAATGTCTGACATTACATAAGGGATGCTCAATAAATGTCTGCTTAAAAATTTCAGAAATTCTTGTTTTAATTTATTTTATTGTGTGGTATTTATTTGGTTTTGATATGACTGCTTAGGCTCGACTTGAACTCAGTCCTTCTGCTTCACCCATGAGCATGACAATTACATACTTAAAAAGGAGTGAGGAAGGAAAGGAATTGCTTTCTACAATCATCACTCCCCAATTTCCACTTAGTCTAGTGACTAAAACTAGGTCTCATGCCTAACAGCAACTATAAAGAAAGCCAGGAAAGTGAACTGTTTTTAGCTGAGCACCCTTCTGTCCTGTGAGAAATTCATGCTCAGTAGTTGTCTGGAGGTGACACATAAATAAACATTAGATGATAGATGATAGATGATAGATAGATAGATAGATAGATAGATAGATAGATAGATAGATAGATAGATAGAAAAACAAATGAGAAACTGTTGAATTACAATATCTTCACATTTCCTATCTATAAACTTTTTTTAAAATGCTATTAGAAAAGTAACCAAGGCCTGACTAGTGCAGGCCAATTTAGACAACTCCCACTCTTTCTGACACAAGCATTTCAAGAGAAATCTAGGTTTTGGCTAAATTAACTTCAAGTTCCACAATAGTAAGAGAAAATATGAAAAAATATAATTTTCTTATAGGTAAAAAAAGGTCCTCAAAGAAAATACCTCTGGTGACATTGATCTCTAAAGTAATAACAACAAAAGCAATTAGTGACACACTATCAAAATATCAGTATAAGAAATGTGTGACAGTGAGAAATGTGAGCAGTTTTAAAGACGGTATCATCACTCTACAAATGACCTATACTATTGTTAAAATACTTAACACATACTTAAAATACTTAACATAACATTATGTTAAAATACTTAATATAATGTTAAAATTCTTAAACATCCAAATTAATGACTTTTATTACATATATGTATATGTACATATATAAAGGCTAATATTTGTTTTATTTTTTTCTTGTCATGTTGGAAAAGTGTGTGTGTGTGTGTGTGAGCGTGATATGTGCTTAAGTTGAAAATATCAGATGTAGAATTGATAAAGATCTTTCCCCAATCTGTTGATTGCCATTTTGTCCTAATGACAGTGCCCTTTGCCTTACAGAAGCTTTGAAACTTTATGAAGTCCCATTTGTCAATTTTTTTTTTTTTTGGCTATTTATTTGTTTTTAATTTATTTTGTCATATTTTTG